>NC_056751.1:571764264-571914264 GCF_019279795.1 Protopterus annectens
TAATTAACCCCATTGAATGACTCAATCAACATTAAATGTTTTTTGAAAAATAAAAAATTATGTATAGATAAAAATATAACAACAGAATTTTTTATTTAGTCTGTTTTTTTAAAAAATTTTGATTATGTTTATTGGATAATTGAATGTTAATTATGAATTAGGTATTTAAATGATGCTTTAGCACTTGCAATGTATTCTGAAGAAGTTTTTACGAAAGCGTGTATGGAGTAAAGTTTATTACGCTATTTGCTGTGGTTGTGGTTTTATCCTTGCAACGTTTTTACCTTTCCTTTTACTTGCTGCTGCAGGAACTGTTTCCTTTTTCGACTGCATTTTATGGTTAAGATCTCTGTAGAGGCAAAAGCTCTCTGTAGAGACACAGAGCCAAAATTTTCAGTTCAATTAATATTTAGTGAGAAACAAAAATAAATAAAAATGCAGTGCTACATGAAAAAGTGCACATAAAACTGTACTTAAATTGGCTTATACCTCCAGTTGATTGCAGACAGATCTTAGTCGGCCAAAGCTCAAGTATTTAGCAGGAAAAAATATATATATACCACTAATATAAGGCACGACAGCCCCTAAGCTAAAACACAGAACATCAAAGTGAAACTAACCCCCACTCCTATCAATGGCTACACTTCTAATAAGATCTCTGTAGAGACACAGAGCCACAATTTTCAGTTCAATTAATATTCAGTTAGAAACAAAAATAAATAAAAATGCAGTACTATATGAAAAAGTGCAGATTTGCTTATATGTCCAGTTGATTGCGCGCAGATCTTAGTCGGCCAAAGCTCAAGTATTAAGCAGAAAAAAATGTACCAATTATATAAGTCAGAACAGCCCCTAGGCTAAAACACAAAACATCAAAGTGAATCTACTTCCCACTGCTATTAATGGCTGTACTTCTTAGAAGATCTCTATAGAGACACAAACTCTATGTAGAAACACAGAACCACAATTTTCAGTTAAATTAATATTCAGTGAGAAAAAAAATAAATAAAAATGCAGTACTATATGAAAAAGTGCAGATACAAGTGTACTTAAAATTGCTTATCTGACCAGTTGATTGCAGGCAGATTTTAGCCAGCCAAAGCTCAAGTATTTACCAAAGAAAAACAAAATGTCCCACTTGTAAATGGCAGGACAGCCCCTAGGATAAAACAGAGAATATCAAAGAGAAACTAGTTCCCACTGCTATCAATGGCTACACGTCAAACAGAATCTCTGTCGAGACACAAGCTCTCTGTAGAGACGCAGAGCCAAAATTTTAATTTCAATTAATATTCAGTGAGAAACAAAAATAAATAAGAATGCAGTACTATATGAAAAAGTGCAGATAAAAGTATACTTAAATTCGCTTATATGTCCAGTTCATTGCAGGCAGATCTTAGCCATCCAAATCTCAAGTATTTAGCAGAAAAAAAACAAAATGTACAACTTATATAAGGCAGTACAGCACCTTGGCTAAAACATAGAATATTAAAGTGAAACTACCCCCACTGCTATCAATGGCTACACTTCTAACAAGATCTATGTAGAGAAACAGGGTCTCTGTAGAGACACAGAGCCACAATTTTCAGTTCAATTAATATTCAGTGAGAAACAAAAATAAATAAAAATGCAGTACTATATGAAAAAGTGCAGATAAAAATTTACTTAAATTTGCTTCTATGTCCAGCTGATTGCAGGCAGATCTTAGCTGGCCAAAGCTTCAGTATTTAGCAGAAAAAAATGTACCACTTATATAAGGCAGGACGGTCCATAGGCTAAAACACAGAATATCAAAGTAAAACTACCCCCACTGCTATTAATGGCTACACTTCTAGCAAAATCTCTGTAGAGACACAAGCTCTCTGTAGAGACACAGAGCCACAATTTTAGTTCAATTAATATTCAGTGACAAGCAGAAATAATTAAAAATGCAGTACTATATGAAAAACTGCAGATAAAAGAGCACCTAAATTCACAATTATGTCCAGTTGATTGCAGGCAGATCTTAGCCAGTAAAAGCTCAAGTATTTAGCAGAAAAAAAAACAAGATATACCATTTATATATGGCAGGACAGCCCCTAGGCTGAAGCACAGAATATCAAAGTGAAACAATCCTCCAATGCTATCAATGAGTACACTTCTAACAAGATCTCTGTAGAGACACAAGCTTGAGTTGATTGCAGGCAGATCTTAGCCACCCAAAGGTAAAGTATTTAGCTGAAAAAAAAACAAAATGTACCACTTTTATAAGTCAGGACAGCCCCTAGGCTAAAGCACAAAACATCAAAGTGAAACTACTTCCCACTGCTATCAATGGCTACACTTTTTAGAAGAACTCTATAGAGACACAAGCTGTTTTTAGAGACACAATTTTCAGCTCAATTAACATTCAGTGAGAAATAAAACTAAATAAAAATGCAGTACTATATGAAAAAGTGCAGACAAAAGTGTACTAAAATTTGCTTATATGTCCAGTTGATTGCAGGCAGATCTTAGCTGGGCAAAGCTCAAGTATTTAGCAGAAAAAAAACAAAATGTACCACTTATATAAGGCAAGACAGCCCATAGTCTAAAGCACAGAATATCAAAGTGAAACTACCCCCCACAGCAATCAATGGCTACACTTCTAACAAGATCTCTGTAGAGACACAAGCTCTCTGTAGACACACAGAGCCACAATTTTCAGTTCAACTAATATTCAGTGAGACTTCTTAAAATAGTATACTGCACGGCAACCAAAACCTCCAACTCAGCAAAATACAGTCCACAGACTCGAACAGTGAAGATATACCAACACCACAATTGTGTGAACAATTTAATATATAAAAACAGGATACAGAGAGCTCTTAGTACACCAGGTTTAGTGCTTTCATCTGATACACACCAGACTTCATCAGAACCAATTAACGTAGTTAATTGCCCTCATTTTATACCATTTTTGGCGCCAAAACACATAAAAATAAAATAAAATATATACAAAATTTAAAATAATTAAATCTGTTTCTAATACAAACACTATATTTACCATGAACTTACTACTCATATTATCCATTTCCCATCCATCAATAATCAACTTCTAATTTAATATTAAAAATGGTTTTAAACTTATACTATCATTTAATCCCGGGTGTGTGGTGGCATCATAACAGATCTGCCATTTACTCTCCACCAACGCTAAATATACTTTCCAATTTCCACCACCAGCGACCAAGTCCACCTGATCAATTATAGCAAAACTAAAAGTGTGTTCCTTCCCTTTATCAATAACATGTTTGCTAAGGGCATTGTTAGTATCCCCTTTTTTAATCCTGTACAGATGTTCATAAATTCGTGTTTTAAATTTTCTCTCCGTTTTGCCTATATAATAGGCCGGACAGCTGGAACAGGTGGCAACATACACTACACGTTGGGTGTTGCAATTCCCTGTCCTACAATGTACTACGGATTTGATCACATTATTTAATTTAATAACCTTACTCTCATTGATATACTTACATTGACTACATGTTCCCCATTTTGTGGTACCCATCTTCCCATTAATATATTTCCTTTTATTTCCTTGTTCTAATATCCTCTTCAAATTATTTCCTGTTTTGAACACACTGATGGGATGACTACATAACAGCGGACCAATGATACCTGAGCTAGATATTAAATCCCAATGCCTACGAAGAATTTCTTTAACCAAATTGGTATAAGGATTAAACATTATAACACATACCTTTCTATCTCTTTCATCCTCAACCCTTTTACTATCCATCCTTATTTTCCCCAATAAGGGCGGGTATTTGGTTCCCCATTGTTCTTTAACATAACCGACCACTTCATCTAACATACCTTTGGGGTATCCTCTGGCCTTAAATAAATTGTAAACTACTTCCAACTCCTGTATCATGATGTCACTAGTAGATGACATACGGGCAGCACAAATGCATTGCCCTTTGACAACATTCCTAAAAATGTGAGGTGGGTGACAACTACCATACTGAATGTAATCGTTGGAGAACGTTGGTTTTCTATATAATATGGAAGTAAATCCAATTCCCGTATTGTTAATAAATGTATCTAAATAGGCAATACCTGCCATTTCCATTTGAAATGTAAACTTCAAAAAATTGGTCGTATTGTTGATATATGAAATAAAGTTGGATATAATCTCTTTAGGACCCTTCCAAATGATGAATAAATCATCCAAAAACCTAGTGTACAGACTTATATATTTATAATATTCACTATTAAATACATATGTGTTTTCCCACTCCAACATCACTAAGTTGGCAAAAATTGGGGCACATGAGGCCCCCATCGCCACACCCCTAGTCTGTCTGAAGTGTTCACCTTGAAAATAGATGTAGTTGTGATCTAATATAAGTCCCATCATGTCAAGTATAAGATTAATTCTGTCCCAACTTAGTCCTGAGAACTTTCTCAGACTGTTACAAAAGTATTCTAATCCAATAGCAATAGGTATGCATGAAAATAAATCTTGTACATCTATTGTAAGAAAAACAAGATCAGCATCCCATACCTCCATTGTAAGTTTGCTAAGAAAATTCCAGGAATCTTTGGTTAAATGTGGTACTTTTGCATAAACCTGTTTTGTCCACTGATCTATAGTTACACCTAAATTATAGGTTTTAGATTTAGACCCAGATATGATCGGTCTAAAAGGAGGGTTCTCTAGACTTTTGTGTATTTTGGGGATACCAATAATATTTGCCATTTTGGGGTATTCAGTTCTCAAAAAATCATATAATTCACTACTTATACGATTGTCTAGAAGGTATCTATTGCTAAATCAATTCTCCTATATCCAATGTTAATTTGGTTAAGAGATACCTCTTCATAGTTACCTGACTCGAATAAAATTTTGTGTATAGCTGTTTGGTATTGGTGGGTTTCAAAAATAACAATGCCACCACCCTTGTCGGGCTTCATAATCCTAATTTCTTTACTCATAACCAGTTCTTCTAAACAATTTCTTTCCTTTCTGGTTAAATTATCGCAGAAATTATTGGACTGATTTTGATTAAATTTAATATTTCTATACAACATATGTGTGTCCCTGCACAACATTTTCTCATACGCTGCTACTTGTGGATTCATAATAGGAATATATGAACTCTTCTTAACTAATCTAGAATGATTACTTCTATGTAGATTGGTACTGGCATTAAATTGTACCACCAAGTTCAACCTTCGACAATATAGTTTGATTTCCTTTATCACATCAAACAAATTAAATTTTACTGTAGGAATGAACTTCATTCCTTTACTAAATAAAGAAAAAAATTCCTGTGTAATAATAGTATCAGTATAATTATACACCTTGAATCCACGAAAGGTATGTATACAAGGACTAGGTGATATTCTTGAACCATTGCTTATATTTTCATCTAAAAGCATGTCAGCATCTGAATGTATATTAAAATCAGAATGCAGATTAAGGTGGGTTGACAATTCTCCAACTGGAGATACAGAATAAGTTTCACTAGGCAAAGGTACCGTCTGCTCTAACGTGAGTTCATCATTAAAACCATTGATTAGTATCTCCGTCGATATTGCTTCGGGGCCGGATAGTATCTCCCCCCTTGAAAATTTGTTTCTACATTATATCTATTATTTCTACCTCTCCCTTTCGGTTGTTGTATATCAAAAGCATTATCACTGTCAACATGATGTTGTGGCCATATGTAACCTCTGTCACTTTTGTATAATTCAAGATCTCTTTCTATCTTGTTCACTTTCCTATTATAAATACTATTTACTCTATTATTTACAGTTTGAAATTGTTTAGCATATAATTCTTGCCAATGTGTAAAATTAACATCCTGAACAATTTCCTCATTTAAAACTTCAACTTCATTTAAGATTACAGATATTTTTTCATCATTGAATTTCATGAGTAGTTTCATGTATGTAAATCCAAAATCATCGAACATGTTGTTGAATTCATGCACCACTGAATTGTTATAATCAATACCTAAGGGCAGTTTAAAAAAATGCAATCCCTTAGGCACAACTTGCAACTTCAAACATTTCTCCAAATATGCATTATCTATTTTAGCACTTCTCAAATGAACAAGTTTCTTACCCAACAAGTAAATCTTAGATTTTACACTGTCCGCAGTGGTACTTGAAACATTTCTATTGTGTGCATATTTATAATCAGTATTTCTAATAAAATCGTATTCATCAGCTAAGAACTCATTCAAAACATTTACATATTTAGAACCATTACTTTTGTTCACATTCGTTAACCCTATTTTGTTATTGCCATTACTAGGACTAGATATTTTATCCTTAGGAACAGTACCTTTTTTAAAACCAACTCCTTTACTAGTAATGGCCGAATATGTCCTTAATTTTTCCCACTGCTTAGGTCGCGCTCCATTCCGTATATTTTCTTCATTGGTATGGAACAAGCTGAAATCAAAAGTAAAATCAGCTTTCGACGATAAATTAGCGTTCACATCTTTTGTATCGAAATTTATCCTGGGGCTCGGTGTTAATGCCTCCGCTTGGCCATTTGGTATTTCACCTTCACTATTTGTATTGACCAAGTCTAATGAAATGGTTGGCGCTGCTCCCGAACTTGCCAGCACCTGTTGTTTCACGGTATCACCGCCTTGAAGCACAGTTTCTGTCAATTTTAGCAGTAAGTATTTAGCAGAAAAAAAAAACAAAATGTATCACTTATATAAGGCAGGACAGCCCCTAGGCTAAAACACAGAATATCAAAGTGAAACTACCCCCACTGCTATCAATGGCTACACTTCTAACAAGATCTCTGTAGAGACACAAGCTCTCTGTAGAGACACAGAGCCACAATTTTCAGTTCAATTAATATTCAGTGAGAAACAAAAATAAATAAAATGCAGTACTATATGAAAAAGTGCAGATAAAAGTGTACTTAAATTTGCTTATATGTCCAGTTGATTGCAGGCAGATCTTAGCCAGCCAAAGCTCAAGTATTTAGCAGAAAAAAAAAATGTACCACTTATATAAGGCAGGACAGCCCCTAGGCTAAAACACAGAATATCAAAGTGAAACTACCCCCACTGCTATCAATGGCTACACTTCTAACAAGATCTCTGTAGAGACACAAGCTCTCTGTAGAGACACAGAGCCACAATTTTCAGTTCAATTAATATTCAGTGAGAAACAAAAATAAATAAAATGCAGTACTATATGAAAAAGTGCAGATAAAAGTGTACTTAAATTCACTTATATGTCCAGTTGATTGCAGGCAGATCTTAGCCAGCCAAAGCTCAAGTATTTAGCAGAAAAAAAAACAAAATGTACCACTTATATAAGGCAGGACAGCCCCTAGGCTAAAACACAGAATATCAAAGTGAAACTACCCCCACTGCTATCAATGGCTACACTTCTAACAAGATCTCTGTAGAGACACAAGCTCTCTGTAGAGACACAGAGCCACAATTTTCAGTTCAATTAATATTCAGTGAGAAACAAAAATAAATAAAATGCAGTACTATATGAAAAAGTGCAGATAAAAGTGTACTTAAATTTGCTTATATGTCCAGTTGATTGCAGGCAGATCTTAGCCAGCCAAAGCTCAAGTATTTAGCTGAAAAAATAAAATGTACCACTTATATAAGGCAGGACAGCCCCTAGGCTAAAACACAGAATATCAAAGTGAAACTACCCCCACTGCTATCAATGGCTACACTTCTAACAAGATCTCTGTAGAGACACAAGCTCTCTGTAGAGACACAGAGCCACAATTTTCAGTTCAATTAATATTCAGTGAGAAACAAAAATAAATAAAATGCAGTACTATATGAAAAAGTGCAGATAAAAGTGTACTTAAATTTGCTTATATGTCCAGTTGATTGCAGGCAGATCTTAGCCGGCCAAAGCTCAAGTATTTAGCAGAAAAGAACAAAATGTACCACTTATATAAGGCAGGACAGCCCTCGAAAAAAGCACAGAATATCAAAGTGAAACTACCCCCACTGCTATCAATGGCTACACTTCTAACAAGATCTCTGTAGAGACACAAGCTCTCTGTAGAGACACAGAGCCACAATTTTCAGTTCAATTAATATTCAGTGAGAAACAAAAATAAATAAAATGCAGTACTATATGAAAAAGTGCAGATAAAAGTGTACTTAAATTCACTTATACATCCAGTTGATTGCAGGCAGATCTTAGCCAGCCAAAGCTCAAGTATTTAGCAGAAAAAAAAACAAAATGTACCACTTATATAAGGCAGGACAGCCCCTAGGCTAAAACACAGAATATCAAAGTGAAACTACCCCACTGCTATCAATGGCTACACTTCTAACAAGATCTCTGTAGAGACACAAGCTCTCTGTAGAGACACAGAGCCACAATTTTCAGTTCAATTAATATTCAGTGAGAAACAAAAATAAATAAAATGCAGTACTATATGAAAAAGTGCAGATAAAAGTGTACTTAAATTCACTTATATGTCCAGTTGATTGCAGGCAGATCTTAGCCAGCCAAAGCTCAAGTATTTAGCAGAAAAAACCCCCAAAATATACCACTTATATAAGGCAGGACAGCCCCTAGGCTAAAACACAGAATATCAAAGTGAAACTACCCCCACTGCTATCAATGGCTACACTTCTAACAAGATCTCTGTAGAGACACAAGCTCTCTGTAGAGACACAGAGCCACAATTTTCAGTTCAATTAATATTCAGTGAGAAACAAAAATAAATAAAATGCAGTACTATATGAAAAAGTGCAGATAAAAGTGTACTTAAATTTGCTTATATGTCCAGTTGATTGCAGGCAGATCTTAGCCAGCCAAAGCTCAAGTATTTAGCAGAAAAAAAAATGTACCACTTATATAAGGCAGGACAGCCCCTCAGCTAAAACACAGAATATCAAAGTGAAACTACCCCCCACTGCTATCAATGGCTACACTTCTAACAAGATCTCTGTAGAGACACAAGCTCTCTGTAGAGACACAGAGCCACAATTTTCAGTTCAATTAATATTCAGTGAGAAACAAAAATAAATAAAATGCAGTACTATATGAAAAAGTGCAGATAAAAGTGTACTTAAATTTGCTTATATGTCCAGTTGATTGCAGGCAGATCTTAGCCAGCCAAAGCTCAAGTATTTAGCAGAAAAAAACAAAATGTACCACTTATATAAGGCAGGACAGCCCCTAGGCTAAAACACAGAATATCAAAGTGAAACTACCCCCACTGCTATCAATGGCTACACTTCTAACAAGATCTCTGTAGAGACACAAGCTCTCTGTAGAGACACAGAGCCACAATTTTCAGTTCAATTAATATTCAGTGAGAAACAAAAATAAATAAAATGCAGTACTATATGAAAAAGTGCAGATAAAAGTGTACTTAAATTTGCTTATACATCCAGTTGATTGCAGGCAGATCTTAGCCAGCCAAAGCTCAAGTATTTAGCAGAAAAAAAATGTACCACTTATATAAGGCAGGACAGCCCCTCAGCTAAAACACAGAATATCAAAGTGAAACTACCCCCACTGCTATCAATGGCTACACTTCTAACAAGATCTCTGTAGAGACACAAGCTCTCTGTAGAGACACAGAGCCACAATTTTCAGTTCAATTAATATTCAGTGAGAAACAAAAATAAATAAAATGCAGTACTATATGAAAAAGTGCAGATAAAAGTGTTCTTAAATTCGCTTATACATCCAGTTGATTGCAGGCAGATCTTAGCCAGCCAAAGCTCAAGTATTTAGCAGAAAAAAAAAAAAATGTACCACTTATATAAGGCAGGACAGCCCCTAGGCTAAAACACAGAATATCAAAGTGAAACTACCCCACTGCTATCAATGGCTACACTTCTAACAAGATCTCTGTAGAGACACAAGCTCTCTGTAGAGACACAGAGCCACAATTTTCAGTTCAATTAATATTCAGTGAGAAACAAAATAAATAAAATGCAGTACTATATGAAAAAGTGCAGATAAAAGTGTACTTAAATTTGCTTATACATCCAGTTGATTGCAGGCAGATCTTAGCCAGCCAAAGCTCAAGTATTTAGCAGAAAAAAAAACAAATGTACCACTTATATAAGGCAGGACAGCCCCTAGGCTAAAACACAGAATATCAAAGTGAAACTACCCCCACTGCTATCAATGGCTACACTTCTAACAAGATCTCTGTAGAGACACAGAGCCACAATTTTCAGTTCAATTAATATTCAGTGAGAAACAAAAATAAATAAAATGCAGTACTATATGAAAAAGTGCAGATAAAAGTGTACTTAAATTCACTTATACATCCAGTTGATTGCAGGCAGATCTTAGCCAGCCAAAGCTCAAGTATTTAGCAGAAAAAAACAAAATGTACCACTTATATAAGGCAGGACAGCCCCTCAGCTAAAACACAGAATATCAAAGTGAAACTACCCCCACTGCTATCAATGGCTACACTTCTAACAAGATCTCTGTAGAGACACAAGCTCTCTGTAGAGACACAGAGCCACAATTTTCAGTTCAATTAATATTCAGTGAGAAACAAAAATAAATAAAATGCAGTACTATATGAAAAAGTGCAGATAAAAGTGTACTTAAATTTGCTTATATGTCCAGTTGATTGCAGGCAGATCTTAGCCAGCCAAAGCTCAAGTATTTAGCAGAAAAAAAAATGTACCACTTATATAAGGCAGGACAGCCCCTAGGCTAAAACACAGAATATCAAAGTGAAACTACCCCCACTGCTATCAATGGCTACACTTCTAACAAGATCTCTGTAGAGACACAAGCTCTCTGTAGAGACACAGAGCCACAATTTTCAGTTCAATTAATATTCAGTGAGAAACAAAAATAAATAAAATGCAGTACTATATGAAAAAGTGCAGATAAAAGTGTACTTAAATTCACTTATACATCCAGTTGATTGCAGGCAGATCTTAGCCAGCCAAAGCTCAAGTATTTAGCAGAAAAAAACAAAATGTACCACTTATATAAGGCAGGACAGCCCCTAGGCTAAAACACAGAATATCAAAGTGAAACTACCCCACTGCTATCAATGGCTACACTTCTAACAAGATCTCTGTAGAGACACAAGCTCTCTGTAGAGACACAGAGCCACAATTTTCAGTTCAATTAATATTCAGTGAGAAACAAAAATAAATAAAATGCAGTACTATATGAAAAAGTGCAGATAAAAGTGTACTTAAATTCACTTATACATCCAGTTGATTGCAGGCAGATCTTAGCCAGCCAAAGCTCAAGTATTTAGCAGAAAAAAAATGTACCACTTATATAAGGCAGGACAGCCCCTCAGCTAAAACACAGAATATCAAAGTGAAACTACCCCCACTGCTATCAATGGCTACACTTCTAACAAGATCTCTGTAGAGACACAAGCTCTCTGTAGAGACACAGAGCCACAATTTTCAGTTCAATTAATATTCAGTGAGAAACAAAAATAAATAAAATGCAGTACTATATGAAAAAGTGCAGATAAAAGTGTACTTAAATTTGCTTATACATCCAGTTGATTGCAGGCAGATCTTAGCCAGCCAAAGCTCAAGTATTTAGCAGAAAAAAAAACAAAATGTACCACTTATATAAGGCAGGACAGCCCCCAGCTAAAACACAGAATATCAAAGTGAAACTACCCCCACTGCTATCAATGGCTACACTTCTAACAAGATCTCTGTAGAGACACAAGCTCTCTGTAGAGACACAGAGCCACAATTTTCAGTTCAATTAATATTCAGTGAGAAAAAAAATAAATAAAATGCAGTACTATATGAAAAAGTGCAGATAAAAGTGTACTTAAATTTGCTTATACATCCAGTTGATTGCAGGCAGATCTTAGCCAGCCAAAGCTCAAGTATTTAGCAGAAAAAAAATGTACCACTTATATAAGGCAGGACAGCCCCTAGGCTAAAACACAGAATATCAAAGTGAAACTACCCCCACTGCTATCAATGGCTACACTTCTAACAAGATCTCTGTAGAGACACAAGCTCTCTGTAGAGACACAGAGCCACAATTTTCAGTTCAATTAATATTCAGTGAGAAACAAAAATAAATAAAATGCAGTACTATATGAAAAAGTGCAGATAAAAGTGTACTTAAATTCACTTATATGTCCAGTTGATTGCAGGCAGATCTTAGCCAGCCAAAGCTCAAGTATTTAGCAGAAAAAAAAACAAAATGTACCACTTATATAAGGCAGGACAGCCCCTAGGCTAAAACACAGAATATCAAAGTGAAACTACCCCCACTGCTATCAATGGCTACACTTCTAACAAGATCTCTGTAGAGACACAAGCTCTCTGTAGAGACACAGAGCCACAATTTTCAGTTCAATTAATATTCAGTGAGAAACAAAAATAAATAAAATGCAGTACTATATGAAAAAGTGCAGATAAAAGTGTACTTAAATTCACTTATACATCCAGTTGATTGCAGGCAGATCTTAGCCAGCCAAAGCTCAAGTATTTAGCAGAAAAAAAAAATGTACCACTTATATAAGGCAGGACAGCCCCTAGGCTAAAACACAGAATATCAAAGTGAAACTACCCCCACTGCTATCAATGGCTACACTTCTAACAAGATCTCTGTAGAGACACAAGCTCTCTGTAGAGACACAGAGCCACAATTTTCAGTTCAATTAATATTCAGTGAGAAACAAAAATAAATAAAAATGCAGTACTATATGAAAAAGTGCAGATAAAAGTGTACTTAAATTTGCTTATACATCCAGTTGATTGCAGGCAGATCTTAGCCAGCCAAAGCTCAAGTATTTAGCAGAAAAAAAAACAAAATGTACCACTTATATAAGGGAAGACAGCTAAAACACAGAATATCAAAGTCAAACTTTCCCCCACTCCTATCAATGGCTAAACTTCTAACAAGATCTCTGTAGAGACACAAGCTCTCTGTAGAGACACAGAGCCACAATTTTCAGTTCAATTAATATTCAGTGAGAAACAAAAATAAATAAAAATGCAGTACTATATGAAAACGTGCAGATAAAAATGTATTTAAATTTGCTTATATGTCCAGTTGATTGCAGGCAGATCTTAGCCAGCCAAAGCTCAAGTATTTAGCAGAAAAACAAAATGTACCACTTATATAAGGCAGGACAGCCCCTAGGCTAAAACACAGAATATCAAAGTGAAACTACCCCCACTGCTATCAATGGCTACACTTCTAACAAGATCTCTGTAGAGACACAAGCTCTCTGTAGAGACACAGAGCCACAATTTTCAGTTCAATTAATATTCAGTGAGAAACAAAAATAAATAAAATGCAGTACTATATGAAAAAGTGCAGATAAAAGTGTACTTAAATTCACTTATATGTCCAGTTGATTGCAGGCAGATCTTAGCCAGCCAAAGCTCAAGTATTTAGCAGAAAAAAAAACAAAATGTACCACTTATATAAGGCAGGACAGCCCCTAGGCTAAAACACAGAATATCAAAGTGAAACTACCCCCACTGCTATCAATGGCTACACTTCTAACAAGATCTCTGTAGAGACACAAGCTCTCTGTAGAGACACAGAGCCACAATTTTCAGTTCAATTAATATTCAGTGAGAAAAAAAATAAATAAAATGCAGTACTATATGAAAAAGTGCAGATAAAAGTGTACTTAAATTTGCTTATATGTCCAGTTGATTGCAGGCAGATCTTAGCCAGCCAAAGCTCAAGTATTTAGCAGAAAAAAAAAATGTACCACTTATATAAGGCAGGACAGCCCCTAGGCTAAAACACAGAATATCAAAGTGAAACTACCCCCCACTGCTATCAATGGCTACACTTCTAACAAGATCTCTGTAGAGACACAAGCTCTCTGTAGAGACACAGAGCCACAATTTTCAGTTCAATTAATATTCAGTGAGAAACAAAAATAAATAAAATGCAGTACTATATGAAAAAGTGCAGATAAAAGTGTACTTAAATTTGCTTATACATCCAGTTGATTGCAGGCAGATCTTAGCCAGCCAAAGCTCAAGTATTTAGCAGAAAAAACAAAATGTACCACTTATATAAGGCAGGACAGCCCCTAGGCTAAAACACAGAATATCAAAGTGAAACTACCCCACTGCTATCAATGGCTACACTTCTAACAAGATCTCTGTAGAGACACAAGCTCTCTGTAGAGACACAGAGCCACAATTTTCAGTTCAATTAATATTCAGTGAGAAACAAAAATAAATAAAATGCAGTACTATATGAAAAAGTGCAGATAAAAGTGTACTTAAATTCACTTATACATCCAGTTGATTGCAGGCAGATCTTAGCCAGCCAAAGCTCAAGTATTTAGCAGAAAAAAAAACAAAATGTACCACTTATATAAGGCAGGACAGCCCCTAGGCTAAAACACAGAATATCAAAGTGAAACTACCCCCACTGCTATCAATGGCTACACTTCTAACAAGATCTCTGTAGAGACACAAGCTCTCTGTAGAGACACAGAGCCACAATTTTCAGTTCAATTAATATTCAGTGAGAAACAAAAATAAATAAAAATGCAGTACTATATGAAAAAGTGCAGATAAAAGTGTACTTAAAATTGCTTATATGTCCAGTTGATTGCAGGCAGATCTTAGCCAGCCAAAGCTCAAGTATTTAGCTGAAAAAAAAAATGTACCACTTATATAAGGCAGGACAGCCCCTAGGCTAAAACACAGAATATCAAAGTGAAACTACCCCCACTGCTATCAATGGCTACACTTCTAACAAGATCTCTGTAGAGACACAAGCTCTCTGTAGAGACACAGAGCCACAATTTTCAGTTCAATTAATATTCAGTGAGAAACAAAAATAAATAAAATGCAGTACTATATGAAAAAGTGCAGATAAAAGTGTACTTAAATTTGCTTATACATCCAGTTGATTGCAGGCAGATCTTAGCCAGCCAAAGCTCAAGTATTTACCAGAAAAAACAAAATGTACCACTTACATAAAGCAGGATATCCCCTAGGCTAAAACACAGAATATCAAAGTGAAACTACCCCCACTGCTATCAATGGCTACACTTCTAACAAGATCTCTGTAGAGACACAAGCTCTCTGTAGAGACACAGAGCCACAATTTTCAGTTCAATTAATATTCAGTGAGAAACAAAAATAAATAAAATGCAGTACTATATGAAAAAGTGCAGATAAAAGTGTACTTAAATTTGCTTATACATCCAGTTGATTGCAGGCAGATCTTAGCCAGCCAAAGCTCAAGTATTTAGCAGAAAAAAAACAAAATGTACCACTTATATAAGGCAGGACAGCCCCTAGGCTAAAACACAGAATATCAAAGTGAAACTACCCCCACTGCTATCAATGGCTACACTTCTAACAAGATCTCTGTAGAGACACAAGCTCTCTGTAGAGACACAGAGCCACAATTTTCAGTTCAATTAATATTCAGTGAGAAACAAAAATAAATAAAATGCAGTACTATATGAAAAAGTGCAGATAAAAGTGTACTTAAATTTGCTTATACATCCAGTTGATTGCAGGCAGATCTTAGCTGGCCAAAGCTCAAGTATTTAGCAGAAAAAAATGTACCACTTATATAAGGCAGGACAGCCCTAGCTAAAACACAGAATATCAAAGTGAAACTACCCCCCCCCACTGCTATCAATGGCTACACTTCTAACAAGATCTCTGTAGAGACACAAGCTCTCTGTAGAGACACAGAGCCACAATTTTCAGTTCAATTAATATTCAGTGAGAAACAAAAATAAATAAAATGCAGTACTATATGAAAAAGTGCAGATAAAAGTGTACTTAAATTCACTTATATGTCCAGTTGATTGCAGGCAGATCTTAGCCAGCCAAAGCTCAAGTATTTAGCAGAAAAAAAAACAAAATGTACCACTTATATAAGGCAGGACAGCAATGCTATCAATGGGTACACTTCTAACAAGATCTCTGTGAGAGACACAAGAAATGTACCACTTATATAAGGCAGGACAGCCCCTAGGCTAAAACACAGAATATCAAAGTGAAACTACCCCACTGCTATCAATGGCTACACTTCTAACAAGATCTCTGTAGAGACACAAGCTCTCTGTAGAGACACAGAGCCACAATTTTCAGTTCAATTAATATTCAGTGAGAAACAAAAATAAATAAAATGCAGTACTATATGAAAAAGTGCAGATAAAAGTGTACTTAAATTTGCTTATATGTCCAGTTGATTGCAGGCAGATCTTAGCCAGCCAAAGCTCAAGTATTTAGCAGAAAAAAAAACAAAATGTACCACTTATATAAGGCAGGACAGCCCCTAGGCTAAAACACAGAATATCAAAGTGAAACTACCCCCACTGCTATCAATGGCTACACTTCTAACAAGATCTCTGTAGAGACACAAGCTCTCTGTAGAGACACAGAGCCACAATTTTCAGTTCAATTAATATTCAGTGAGAAACAAAAATAAATAAAATGCAGTACTATATGAAAAAGTGCAGATAAAAGTGTACTTAAATTCACTTATACATCCAGTTGATTGCAGGCAGATCTTAGCCGGCCAAAGCTCAAGTATTTAGAAGAAAAAAAAAATGTACCACTTATATAAGTCAGGACAGCCCCTAGGCTAAAACACAGAATATCAAAGTGAAACTACCCCCACTGCTATCAATGGCTACACTTCTAACAAGATCTCTGTAGAGACACAAGCTCTCTGTAGAGACACAGAGACACAATTTTCAGTTCAATTAATATTCAGTGAGAAATAAAATAAATAAAAATGCAGTACTATATGAAAAAGTGCAGATAAAAGTGTACTTAAATTTGCTTATACCTCCAGTTGATTGCAGGCAGATCTTAGCCAGCCAAAGCTCAAGTATTTAGCAGAAAAAAAACAAAATGTACCACTTATATAAGGCAGGACAGCCCCTAGGCTAAAACACAGAATATCAAAGTGAAACTACCCCACTGCTATCAATGGCTACACTTCTAACAAGATCTCTGTAGAGACACAAGCTCTCTGTAGAGACACAGAGCCACAATTTTCAGTTCAATTAATATTCAGTGAGAAACAAAAATAAATAAAATGCAGTACTATATGAAAAAGTGCAGATAAAAGTGTACTTAAATTTGCTTATATGTCCAGTTGATTGCAGGCAGATCTTAGCCAGCCAAAGCTCAAGTATTTAGCAGAAAAAAAATGTACCACTTATATAAGGCAGGACAGCCCCTAGGCTAAAACACAGAATATCAAAGTGAAACTACCCCCACTGCTATCAATGGCTACACTTCTAACAAGATCTCTGTAGAGACACAAGCTCTCTGTAGAGACACAGAGCCACAATTTTCAGTTCAATTAATATTCAGTGAGAAACAAAAATAAATAAAATGCAGTACTATATGAAAAAGTGCAGATAAAAGTGTACTTAAATTCACTTATATGTCCAGTTGATTGCAGGCAGATCTTAGCCAGCCAAAGCTCAAGTATTTAGCAGAAAAAAAAAAAATGTACCACTTATATAAGGCAGGACAGCCCCTAGGCTAAAACACAGAATATCAAAGTGAAACTACCCCCACTGCTATCAATGGCTACACTTCTAACAAGATCTCTGTAGAGACACAAGCTCTCTGTAGAGACACAGAGCCACAATTTTCAGTTCAATTAATATTCAGTGAGAAACAAAAATAAATAAAATGCAGTACTATATGAAAAAGTGCAGATAAAAGTGTACTTAAATTTGCTTATATGTCCAGTTGATTGCAGGCAGATCTTAGCCAGCCAAAGCTCAAGTATTTAGCAGAAAAAAAACAAAATGTACCACTTATATAAGGCAGGACAGCCCCTAGGCTAAAACACAGAATATCAAAGTGAAACTACCCCCACTGCTATCAATGGCTACACTTCTAACAAGATCTCTGTAGAGACACAAGCTCTCTGTAGAGACACAGAGCCACAATTTTCAGTTCAATTAATATTCAGTGAGAAACAAAAATAAATAAAATGCAGTACTATATGAAAAAGTGCAGATAAAAGTGTACTTAAATTTGCTTATATGTCCAGTTGATTGCAGGCAGATCTTAGCCAGCCAAAGCTCAAGTATTTAGCAGAAAAAAACAAAATGTACCACTTATATAAGGCAGGACAGCCCCTAGGCTAAAACACAGAATATCAAAGTGAAACTACCCCCACTGCTATCAATGGCTACACTTCTAACAAGATCTCTGTAGAGACACAAGCTCTCTGTAGAGACACAGAGCCACAATTTTCAGTTCAATTAATATTCAGTGAGAAACAAAAATAAATAAAATGCAGTACTATATGAAAAAGTGCAGATAAAAGTGTACTTAAATTTGCTTATACATCCAGTTGATTGCAGGCAGATCTTAGCCAGCCAAAGCTCAAGTATTTAGCAGAAAAAAAAATGTACCACTTATATAAGGCAGGACAGCCCATAGGCTAAAACACAGAATATCAAAGTGAAACTACCCCACTGCTATCAATGGCTACACTTCTAACAAGAGTTCTGTAGAGACACAAGCTCTCTGTAGAGACACAGAGCCACAATTTTCAGTTCAATTAATATTCAGTGAGAAACAAAAATAAATAAAATGCAGTACTATATGAAAAACTGCAGATAAAAGTGTACTTAAATTCACTTATATGTCCAGTTGATTGCAGGCAGATCTTAGCCAGCCAAAGCTCAAGTATTTAGCAGAAAAAAACAAAATGTACCACTTATATAAGGCAGGACAGCCCCTAGGCTAAAACACAGAATATCAAAGTGAAACTACCCCCACTGCTATCAATGGCTACACTTCTAACAAGATCTCTGTAGAGACACAAGCTCTCTGTAGAGACACAGAGCCACAATTTTCAGTTCAATTAATATTCAGTGAGAAACAAAAATAAATAAAATGCAGTACTATATGAAAAAGTGCAGATAAAAGTGTACTTAAATTTGCTTATATGTCCAGTTGATTGCAGGCAGATCTTAGCCAGCCAAAGCTCAAGTATTTAGCAGAAAAAAAAAATGTACCACTTATATAAGGCAGGACAGCCCCTAGGCTAAAACACAGAATATCAAAGTGAAACTCCCCCCACTGCTATCAATGGCTACACTTCTAACAAGATCTCTGTAGAGACACAAGCTCTCTGTAGAGACACAGAGCCACAATTTTCAGTTCAATTAATATTCAGTGAGAAACAAAAATAAATAAAATGCAGTACTATATGAAAAAGTGCAGATAAAAGTGTACTTAAATTTGCTTATATGTCCAGTTGATTGCAGGTAGATCTTAGCCAGCCAAAGCTCAAGTATTTAGCAGAAAAAAACAAAATGTACCACTTATATAAGGCAGGACAGCCCCTAGGCTAAAACACAGAATATCAAAGTGAAACTACCCCCACTGCTATCAATGGCTACACTTCTAACAAGATCTCTGTAGAGACACAAGCTCTCTGTAGAGACACAGAGCCACAATTTTCAGTTCAATTAATATTCAGTGAGAAACAAAAATAAATAAAATGCAGTACTATATGAAAAAGTGCAGATAAAAGTGTACTTAAATTCACTTATACATCCAGTTGATTGCAGGCAGATCTTAGCCAGCCAAAGCTCAAGTATTTAGCAGAAAAAAAAAATGTACCACTTATATAAGGCAGGACAGCCCCTAGGCTAAAACACAGAATATCAAAGTGAAACTACCCCCACTGCTATCAATGGCTACACTTCTAACAAGATCTCTGTAGAGACACAAGCTCTCTGTAGAGGCACACAGCCACAATTTTCAGTTCAATTAATATTCAGTAAGAAACAAAAATAAATAAAATGCAGTACTATATGAAAAAGTGCAGATAAAAGTGTACTTAAATTTGCTTATATGTCCAGTTGATTGCAGGCAGATCTTAGCCAGCCAAAGCTCAAGTATTTAGCAGAAAAAAACAAAATGTACCACTTATATAAGGCAGGACAGCCCCTAGGCTAAAACACAGAATATCAAAGTGAAACTACCCCCACTGCTATCAATGGCTACACTTCTAACAAGATCTCTGTAGAGACACAAGCTCTCTGTAGAGACACAGAGCCACAATTTTCAGTTCAATTAATATTCAGTGAGAAACAAAAATAAATAAAAATGCAGTACTATATGAAAAAGTGCAGATAAAAGTGTACTTAAAATTGCTTATATGTCCAGTTGATTGCAGGCAGATCTTAGCCAGCCAAAGCTCAAGTATTTAGCAGAAAAAACAAAATGTACCACTTATATAAGGCAGGACAGCCCCTAGGCTAAAACACAGAATATCAAAGAGAAACTAATTCCCACTGCTATCAATGGCTACACTTCAAACAAGATCTCTGTAGAGACACAAGCTCTCTGTAGAGACACAGAGCCACAATTTTCAGTTCAATTAATATTCAGTGAGAAACAAAAATAAATAAAATGCAGTACTATATGAAAAAGTGCAGATAAAAGTGTACTTAAATTTGCTTATATGTCCAGTTGATTGCAGGCAGATCTTAGCCAGCCAAAGCTCAAGTATTTAGCAGAAAAAAAATGTACCACTTATATAAGGCAGGACAGCCCCTAGGCTAAAACACAGAATATCAAAGTGAAACTACCCCCACTGCTATCAATGGCTACACTTCTAACAAGATCTCTGTAGAGACACAAGCTCTCTGTAGAGACACAGAGCCACAATTTTCAGTTCAATTAATATTCAGTGAGAAACAAAAATAAATAAAATGCAGTACTATATGAAAAAGTGCAGATAAAAGTGTACTTAAATTTGCTTATACATCCAGTTGATTGCAGGCAGATCTTAGCCAGCCAAAGCTCAAGTATTAAGCAGAAAAAACAAAATGTACCACTTATATAAGGCAGGACAGCCCCTAGGCTAAAACACAGAATATCAAAGTGAAACTACCCCCACTGCTATCAATGGCTACACTTCTAACAAGATCTCTGTAGAGACACAAGCTCTCTGTAGAGACACAGAGCCACAATTTTCAGTTCAATTAATATTCAGTGAGAAACAAAAATAAATAAAATGCAGTACTATATGAAAAAGTGCAGATAAAAGTGTACTTAAATTCACTTATATGTCCAGTTGATTGCAGGCAGATCTTAGCCAGCCAAAGCTCAAGTATTTAGCAGAAAAAAAATGTACCACTTATATAAGGCAGGACAGCCCCTAGGCTAAAACACAGAATATCAAAGTGAAACTACCCCCACTGCTATCAATGGCTACACTTCTAACAAGATCTCTGTAGAGACACAAGCTCTCTGTAGAGACACAGAGCCACAATTTTCAGTTCAATTAATATTCAGTGAGAAACAAAAATAAATAAAATGCAGTACTATATGAAAAAGTGCAGATAAAAGTGTACTTAAATTTGCTTATATGTCCAGTTGATTGCAGGCAGATCTTAGCCAGCCAAAGCTCAAGTATTTAGCAGAAAAAAACAAAATGTACCACTTATATAAGGCAGGACAGCCCCTAGGCTAAAACACAGAATATCAAAGTGAAACTACCCCCACTGCTATCAATGGCTACACTTCTAACAAGATCTCTGTAGAGACACAAGCTCTCTGTAGAGACACAGAGCCACAATTTTCAGTTCAATTAATATTCAGTGAGAAACAAAAATAAATAAAATGCAGTACTATATGAAAAAGTGCAGATAAAAGTGTACTTAAATTTGCTTATACATCCAGTTGATTGCAGGCAGATCTTAGCCAGCCAAAGCTCAAGTATTTAGCAGAAAAAAAACAAAATGTACCACTTATATAAGGCAGGACAGCCCCTAGGCTAAAACACAGAATATCAAAGTGAAACTACCCCCACTGCTATCAATGGCTACACTTCTAACAAGATCTCTGTAGAGACACAAGCTCTCTGTAGAGACACAGAGCCACAATTTTCAGTTCAATTAATATTCAGTGAGAAACAAAAATAAATAAAATGCAGTACTATATGAAAAAGTGCAGATAAAAGTGTACTTAAATTTGCTTATACATCCAGTTGATTGCAGGCAGATCTTAGCCAGCCAAAGCTCAAGTATTTAGCAGAAAAAAAATGTACCACTTATATAAGGCAGGACAGCCCCTAGGCTAAAACACAGAATATCAAAGTGAAACTACCCCCACTGCTATCAATGGCTACACTTCTAACAAGATCTCTGTAGAGACACAAGCTCTCTGTAGAGACACAGAGCCACAATTTTCAGTTCAATTAATATTCAGTGAGAAACAAAAATAAATAAAATGCAGTACTATATGAAAAAGTGCAGATAAAAGTGTACTTAAATTCACTTATATGTCCAGTTGATTGCAGGCAGATCTTAGCCAGCCAAAGCTCAAGTATTTAGCAGAAAAAAAAAAATGTACCACTTATATAAGGCAGGACAGCCCCTAGGCTAAAACACAGAATATCAAAGTGAAACTACCCCCACTGCTATCAATGGCTACACTTCTAACAAGATCTCTGTAGAGACACAAGCTCTCTGTAGAGACACAGAGCCACAATTTTCAGTTCAATTAATATTCAGTGAGAAACAAAAATAAATAAAATGCAGTACTATATGAAAAAGTGCAGATAAAAGTGTACTTAAATTTGCTTATATGTCCAGTTGATTGCAGGCAGATCTTAGCCAGCCAAAGCTCAAGTATTTAGCAGAAAAAAACAAAATGTACCACTTATATAAGGCAGGACAGCCCCTAGGCTAAAACACAGAATATCAAAGTGAAACTACCCCCACTGCTATCAATGGCTACACTTCTAACAAGATCTCTGTAGAGACACAAGCTCTCTGTAGAGACACAGAGCCACAATTTTCAGTTCAATTAATATTCAGTGAGAAACAAAAATAAATAAAATGCAGTACTATATGAAAAAGTGCAGATAAAAGTGTACTTAAATTTGCTTATATGTCCAGTTGATTGCAGGCAGATCTTAGCCAGCCAAAGCTCAAGTATTTAGCAGAAAAAAACAAAATGTACCACTTATATAAGGCAGGACAGCCCCTAGGCTAAAACACAGAATATCAAAGTGAAACTACCCCCACTGCTATCAATGGCTACACTTCTAACAAGATCTCTGTAGAGACACAAGCTCTCTGTAGAGACACAGAGCCACAATTTTCAGTTCAATTAATATTCAGTGAGAAACAAAAATAAATAAAATGCAGTACTATATGAAAAAGTGCAGATAAAAGTGTACTTAAATTTGCTTATATGTCCAGTTGATTGCAGGCAGATCTTAGCCAGCCAAAGCTCAAGTATTTAGCAGAAAAAAAACAAAATGTACCACTTATATAAGGCAGGACAGCCCCTAGGCTAAAACACAGAATATCAAAGTGAAACTACCCCACTGCTATCAATGGCTACACTTCTAACAAGAGTTCTGTAGAGACACAAGCTCTCTGTAGAGACACAGAGCCACAATTTTCAGTTCAATTAATATTCAGTGAGAAACAAAAATAAATAAAATGCAGTACTATATGAAAAAGTGCAGATAAAAGTGTACTTAAATTCACTTATATGTCCAGTTGATTGCAGGCAGATCTTAGCCAGCCAAAGCTCAAGTATTTAGCAGAAAAAAAAAAATGTACCACTTATATAAGGCAGGACAGCTCCTAGGCTAAAACACAGAATATCAAAGTGAAACTACCCCCACTGCTATCAATGGCTACACTTCTAACAAGATCTCTGTAGAGACACAAGCTCTCTGTAGAGACACAGAGCCACAATTTTCAGTTCAATTAATATTCAGTGAGAAACAAAAATAAATAAAATGCAGTACTATATGTAAAAGTGCAGATAAAAGTGTACTTAAATTGCTTATATGTCCAGTTGACTGCAGGCAGATCTTAGCCAGCCAAAGCTCAAGTATTTAGCAGAAAAAAACAAAATGTACCACTTATATAAGGCAGGACAGCCCCTAGGCTAAAACACAGAATATCAAAGTGAAACTACTTCCCACTGCTATCAATGGCTACACTTCTAACAAGATCTCTGTAGAGACACAAGCTCTCTGTAGAGACACAGAGCCACAATTTTCAGTTCAATTAATATTCAGTGAGAAACAAAAATAAATAAAATGCAGTACTATATGAAAAAGTGCAGATAAAAGTGTACTTAAATTTGCTTATATGTCCAGTTGATTGCAGGCAGATCTTAGCCAGCCAAAGCTCAAGTATTTAGCAGAAAAAAAACAAAATGTACCACTTATATAAGGCAGGACAGCCCCTAGGCTAAAACACAGAATATCAAAGTGAAACTACCCCCACTGCTATCAATGGCTACACTTCTAACAAGATCTCTGTAGAGACACAAGCTCTCTGTAGAGACACAGAGCCACAATTTTCAGTTCAATTAATATTCAGTGAGAAACAAAAATAAATAAAATGCAGTACTATATGAAAAAGTGCAGATAAAAGTTTACTTGAATTCGCTTATACATCCAGTTGATTGCAGGCAGATCTTAGCCAGCCAAAGCTCAAGTATTTAGCAGAAAAAAAAATGTACCACTTATATAAGGCAGGACAGCCCCTAGGCTAAAACACAGAATATCAAAGTGAAACTACCCCCACTGCTATCAATGGCTACACTTCTAACAAGATCTCTGTAGAGACACAAGCTCTCTGTAGAGACACAGAGCCACAATTTTCAGTTCAATTAATATTCAGTGAGAAACAAAAATAAATAAAAATGCAGTACTATATGAAAAAGTGCAGATAAAAGTGTACTTAAATTGCTTATATGTCCAGTTGATTGCAGGCAGATCTTAGCCAGCCAAAGCTCAAGTATTTAGCAGAAAAAAAAATGTACCACTTATATAAGGCAGTACAGCCCCTAGGCTAAAACACAGAATATCAAAGTGAAACTACCCCCACTGCTATCAATGGCTACACTTCTAACAAGATCTCTGTAGAGACACAAGCTCTCTGTAGAGACACAGAGCCACAATTTTCAGTTCAATTAATATTCAGTGAGAAAAAAAATAAATAAAATGCAGTACTATATGAAAAAGTGCAGATAAAAGTGTACTTAAATTTGCTTATATGTCCAGTTGATTGCAGGCAGATCTTAGCCAGCCAAAGCTCAAGTATTTAGCAGAAAAAACAAAATGTACCACTTATATAAGGCAGGACAGCCCCTAGGCTAAAACACAGAATATCAAAGTGAAACTACCCCCCACTGCTATCAATGGCTACACTTCTAACAAGATCTCTGTAGAGACACAAGCTCTCTGTAGAGACACAGAGCCACAATTTTCAGTTCAATTAATATTCAGTGAGAAACAAAAATAAATAAAATGCAGTACTATATGAAAAAGTGCAGATAAAAGTGTACTTAAATTTGCTTATATGTCCAGTTGATTGCAGGCAGATCTTAGCCAGCCAAAGCTCAAGTATTTAGCAGAAAAAAACAAAATGTACCACTTATATAAGGCAGGACAGCCCCTAGGCTAAAACACAGAATATCAAAGTGAAACTACCCCCACTGCTATCAATGGCTACACTTCTAACAAGATCTCTGTAGAGACACAAGCTCTCTGTAGAGACACAGAGCCACAATTTTCAGTTCAATTAATATTCAGTGAGAAACAAAAATAAATAAAATGCAGTACTATATGAAAAAGTGCAGATAAAAGTGTACTTAAATTTGCTTATACATCCAGTTGATTGCAGATAGATCTTAGCCAGCCAAAGCTTAAGTATTTAGCAGAAAAACACCCAAAATGTACCACTTATATAAGGCAGGACAGCCCCTAGGCTAAAACACAGAATATCAAAGTGAAACTACCCCACTGCTATCAATGGCTACACTTCTAACAAGATCTCTGTAGAGACACAAGCTCTCTGTAGAGACACAGAGCCACAATTTTCAGTTCAATTAATATTCAGTGAGAAACAAAAATAAATAAAATGCAGTACTATATGAAAAAGTGCAGATAAAAGTGTACTTAAATTCACTTATATGTCCAGTTGATTGCAGGCAGATCTTAGCCAGCCAAAGCTCAAGTATTTAGCAGAAAAAAAAACAAAATGTACCACTTATATAAGGCAGGACAGCCCCTAGGCTAAAACACAGAATATCAAAGTGAAACTACCCCACTGCTATCAATGGCTACACTTCTAACAAGATCTCTGTAGAGACACAAGCTCTCTGTAGAGACACAGAGCCACAATTTTCAGTTCAATTAATATTCAGTGAGAAACAAAAATAAATAAAATGCAGTACTATATGAAAAAGTGCAGATAAAAGTGTACTTAAATTTGCTTATACATCCAGTTGATTGCAGGCAGATCTTAGCCAGCCAAAGCTCAAGTATTTAGCAGAAAAAAAAACAAAATGTACCACTTATATAAGGCAGGACAGCCCCTAGGCTAAAACACAGAATATCAAAGTGAAACTACCCCACTGCTATCAATGGCTACACTTCTAACAAGATCTCTGTAGAGACACAAGCTCTCTGTAGAGACACAGAGCCACAATTTTCAGTTCAATTAATATTCAGTGAGAAACAAAAATAAATAAAATGCAGTACTATATGAAAAAGTGCAGATAAAAGTGTACTTAAATTTGCTTATATGTCCAGTTGATTGCAGGCAGATCTTAGCCGGCCAAAGCTCAAGTATTTGTCAGAAAAAATAAAATGTACCACTTCTATAAGGCAGGACAGCCCCTTGGCTAAAACAAAGAATATCAAAGTGAAACTACCCCCACTGCTATCAATGACTACACTTCTAACAAGATCTCTGTAGAGACACAAGCTCTCTATAGAGACACAGAGCCACAATTTTCAGTTCAATTAATATTCAGTGAGAAACAAAAATAAATAAAATGCAGTACTATATGAAAAAGTGCAGATAAAAGTGTACTTAAATTCACTTATATGTCCAGTTGATTGCAGGCAGATCTTAGCCAGCCAAAGCTCAAGTATTTAGCAGAAAAAAACAAAATGTACCACTTATATAAGGCAGGACAGCCCCTAGGCTAAAACACAGAATATCAAAGTGAAACTACCCCCACTGCTATCAATGGCTACACTTCTAACAAGATCTCTGTAGAGACACAAGCTCTCTGTAGAGACACAGAGCCACAATTTTCAGTTCAATTAATATTCAGTGAGAAACAAAAATAAATAAAATGCAGTACTATATGAAAAAGTGCAGATAAAAGTGTACTTAAATTTGCTTATATGTCCAGTTGATTGCAGGCAGATCTTAGCCAGCCAAAGCTCAAGTATTTAGCAGAAAAAAAATGTACCACTTATATAAGGCAGGACAGCCCCTAGGCTAAAACACAGAATATCAAAGTGAAACTACCCCCACTGCTATCAATGGCTACACTTCTAACAAGATCTCTGTAGAGACACAAGCTCTCTGTAGAGACACAGAGCCACAATTTTCAGTTCAATTAATATTCAGTGAGAAACAAAAATAAATAAAATGCAGTACTATATGAAAAAGTGCAGATAAAAGTGTACTTAAATTTGCTTATATGTCCAGTTGATTGCAGGCAGATCTTAGCCAGCCAAAGCTCAAGTATTTAGCAGAAAAAAAACAAAATGTACCACTTATATAAGGCAGGACAGCCCCTAGGCTAAAACACAGAATATCAAAGTGAAACTACCCCCACTGCTATCAATGGCTACACTTCTAACAAGATCTCTGTAGAGACACAAGCTCTCTGTAGAGACACAGAGCCACAATTTTCAGTTCAATTAATATTCAGTGAGAAACAAAAATAAATAAAATGCAGTACTATATGAAAAAGTGCAGATAAAAGTGTACTTAAATTCACTTATACATCCAGTTGATTGCAGGCAGATCTTAGCCAGCCAAAGCTCAAGTATTTAGCAGAAAAAAAACAAAATGTACCACTTATATAAGGCAGGACAGCCCCTAGGCTAAAACACAGAATATCAAAGTGAAACTACCCCACTGCTATCAATGGCTACACTTCTAACAAGATCTCTGTAGAGACACAAGCTCTCTGTAGAGACACAGAGCCACAATTTTCAGTTCAATTAATATTCAGTGAGAAACAAAAATAAATAAAATGCAGTACTATATGAAAAAGTGCAGATAAAAGTGTACTTAAATTTGCTTATATGTCCAGTTGATTGCAGGCAGATCTTAGCCAGCCAAAGCTCAAGTATTTAGCAGAAAAAAAAAATGTACCACTTATATAAGGCAGGACAGCCCCTAGGCTAAAACACAGAATATCAAAGTGAAACTACCCCCACTGCTATCAATGGCTACACTTCTAACAAGATCTCTGTAGAGACACAAGCTCTCTGTAGAGACACAGAGCCACAATTTTCAGTTCAATTAATATTCAGTGAGAAACAAAAATAAATAAAATGCAGTACTATATGAAAAAGTGCAGATAAAAGTGTACTTAAATTTGCTTATACATCCAGTTCATTGCAGGCAGTTCTTAGCCAGCCAAAGCTCAAGTATTAAGCAGAAAAAACAAAATGTACCACTTATATAAGGCAGGACAGCCCATAGGCTAAAACACAGAATATCAAAGTGAAACTACCCCACTGCTATCAATGGCTACACTTCTAACAAGATCTCTGTAGAGACACAAGCTCTCTGTAGAGACACAGAGCCACAATTTTCAGTTCAATTAATATTCAGTGAGAAACAAAAATAAATAAAATGCAGTACTATATGAAAAAGTGCAGATAAAAGTGTACTTAAATTCACTTATACATCCAGTTGATTGCAGGCAGATCTTAGCCAGCCAAAGCTCAAGTATTTAGCAGAAAAAAACAAAATGTACCACTTATATAAGGCAGGACAGCCCCTAGGCTAAAACACAGAATATCAAAGTGAAACTACTTCCCACTGCTATCAATGGCTACACTTCTAACAAGATCTCTGTAGAGACACAAGCTCTCTGTAGAGACACAGAGCCACAATTTTCAGTTCAATTAATATTCAGTGAGAAACAAAAATAAATAAAAATGCAGTACTATATGAAAAAGTGCAGATAAAAGTGTACTTAAATTTGCTTATATGTCCAGTTGATTGCAGGCAGATCTTAGCCAGCCAAAGCTCAAGTATTTAGCAGAAAAAAAAAAATGTACCACTTATATAAGGCAGGACAGCCCCTAGGCTAAAGCACAGAATATCAAAGTGAAACTACCCCCACTGCTATCAATGGCTACACTTCTAACAAGATCTCTGTAGAGACACAAGCTCTCTGTAGAGACACAGAGCCACAATTTTCAGTTCAATTAATATTCAGTGAGAAACAAAAATAAATAAAATGCAGTACTATATGAAAAAGTGCAGATAAAAGTGTACTTAAATTTGCTTATATGTCCAGTTGATTGCAGGCAGATCTTAGCCAGCCAAAGCTCAAGTATTTAGCAGAAAAAAAAACAAAATGTACCACTTATATAAGGCAGGACAGCCCCTAGGCTAAAACACAGAATATCAAAGTGAAACTACCCCCACTGCTATCAATGGCTACACTTCTAACAAGATCTCTGTAGAGACACAAGCTCTCTGTAGAGACACAGAGCCACAATTTTCAGTTCAATTAATATTCAGTGAGAAACAAAAATAAATAAAATGCAGTACTATATGAAAAAGTGCAGATAAAAGTGTACTTAAATTTGCTTATATGTCCAGTTGATTGCAGGCAGATCTTAGCCAGCCAAAGCTCAAGTATTTAGCAGAAAAAAACAAAATGTACCACTTATATAAGGCAGGACAGCTCCTAGGCTAAAACACAGAATATCAAAGTGAAACTACCCCACTGCTATCAATGGCTACACTTCAAACAAGATCTCTGTAGAGACACAAGCTCTCTGTAGAGACACAGAGCCACAATTTTCAGTTCAATTAATATTCAGTGAGAAACAAAAATAAATAAAATGCAGTACTATATGAAAAAGTGCAGATAAAAGTGTACTTAAATTTGCTTATATGTCCAGTTGATTGCAGGCAGATATTAGCCAGCCAAAGCTCAAGTATTTAGCAGAAAAAAACAAAATGTACCACTTATATAAGGCAGGACAGCCCTTAGGCTAAAACACAGAATATCAAAGTGAAACTACCCCCACTGCTATCAATGGCTACACTTCTAACAAGATCTCTGTAGAGACACAAGCTCTCTGTAGAGACACAGAGCCACAATTTTCAGTTCAATTAATATTCAGTGAGAAACAAAAATAAATAAAATGCAGTACTATATGAAAAAGTGCAGATAAAAGTGTACTTAAATTTGCTTATACATCCAGTTGATTGCAGGCAGATCTTAGCCAGCCAAAGCTCAAGTATTTAGCAGAAAAAAAATGTACCACTTATATAAGGCAGGACAGCCCCTAGGCTAAAACACAGAATATCAAAGTGAAACTACCCCCACTGCTATCAATGGCTACACTTCTAACAAGATCTCTGTAGAGACACAAGCTCTCTGTAGAGACACAGAGCCACAATTTTCAGTTCAATTAATATTCAGTGAGAAACAAAAATAAATAAAATGCAGTACTATATGAAAAAGTGCAGATAAAAGTGTACTTAAATTCGCTTATATGTCCAGTTGATTGCAGGCAGATCTTAGCCAGCCAAAGCTCAAGTATTTAGCAGAAAAAAACAAAATGTACCACTTATATAAGGCAGGACAGCCCCTAGGCTAAAACACAGAATATCAAAGTGAAACTACCCCCACTGCTATCAATGGCTACACTTCTAACAAGATCTCTGTAGAGACACAAGCTCTCTGTAGAGACACAGAGCCACAATTTTCAGTTCAATTAATATTCAGTGAGAAACAAAAATAAATAAAATGCAGTACTATATGAAAAAGTGCAGATAAAAGTGTACTTAAATTTGCTTATATGTCCAGTTGATTGCAGGCAGATCTTAGCCAGCCAAAGCTCAAGTATTTAGCAGAAAAAAAAATGTACCACTTATATAAGGCAGGACAGCCCCTAGGCTAAAACACAGAATATCAAAGTGAAACTACCCCCCACTGCTATCAATGGCTACACTTCTAACAAGATCTCTGTAGAGACACAAGCTCTCTGTAGAGACACAGAGCCACAATTTTCAGTTCAATTAATATTCAGTGAGAAACAAAAATAAATAAAATGCAGTACTATATGAAAAAGTGCAGATAAAAGTGTACTTAAATTTGCTTATATGTCCAGTTGATTGCAGGCAGATCTTAGCCAGCCAAAGCTCAAGTATTTAGCAGAAAAAAACAAAATGTACCACTTATATAAGGCAGGACAGCCCCTAGGCTAAAACACAGAATATCAAAGTGAAACTACCCCCACTGCTATCAATGGCTACACTTCTAACAAGATCTCTGTAGAGACACAAGCTCTCTGTAGAGACACAGAGCCACAATTTTCAGTTCAATTAATATTCAGTGAGAAACAAAAATAAATAAAATGCAGTACTATATGAAAAAGTGCAGATAAAAGTGTACTTAAATTTGCTTATACATCCAGTTGATTGCAGGCAGATCTTAGCCAGCCAAAGCTCAAGTATTTAGCAGAAAAAAAACAAAATGTACCACTTATATAAGGCAGGACAGCCCCTAGGCTAAAACACAGAATATCAAAGTGAAACTACCCCCACTGCTATCAATGGCTACACTTCTAACAAGATCTCTGTAGAGACACAAGCTCTCTGTAGAGACACAGAGCCACAATTTTCAGTTCAATTAATATTCAGTGAGAAACAAAAATAAATAAAATGCAGTACTATATGAAAAAGTGCAGATAAAAGTGTACTTAAATTTGCTTATATGTCCAGTTGATTGCAGGCAGATCTTAGCCAGCCAAAGCTCAAGTATTTAGCAGAAAAAAAAATGTACCACTTATATAAGGCAGGACAGCCCCTAGGCTAAAACACAGAATATCAAAGTGAAACTACCCCCACTGCTATCAATGGCTACACTTCTAACAAGATCTCTGTAGAGACACAAGCTCTCTGTAGAGACACAGAGCCACAATTTTCAGTTCAATTAATATTCAGTGAGAAACAAAAATAAATAAAATGCAGTACTATATGAAAAAGTGCAGATAAAAGTGTACTTAAATTTGCTTATATGTCCAGTTGATTGCAGGCAGATCTTAGCCGGCCAAAGCTGAAGTATTTAGCTGAAAAAATAAAATGTACCACTTATATAAGGCAGGACAGCCCCTAGGCTAAAACACAGAATATCAAAGTGAAACTACCCCCACTGCTATCAATGGCTACACTTCTAACAAGATCTCTGTAGAGACACAAGCTCTCTGTAGAGACACAGAGCCACAATTTTCAGTTCAATTAATATTCAGTGAGAAACAAAAATAAATAAAATGCAGTACTATATGAAAAAGTGCAGATAAAAGTGTACTTAAATTTGCTTATATGTCCAGTTGATTGCAGGCAGATCTTAGCCAGCCAAAGCTCAAGTATTTAGCAGAAAAAAAACAAAATGTACCACTTATATAAGGCAGGACAGCCCCTAGGCTAAAACACAGAATATCAAAGTGAAACTACCCCCACTGCTATCAATGGCTACACTTCTAACAAGATCTCTGTAGAGACACAAGCTCTCTGTAGAGACACAGAGCCACAATTTTCAGTTCAATTAATATTCAGTGAGAAACAAAAATAAATAAAATGCAGTACTATATGAAAAAGTGCAGATAAAAGTGTACTTAAATTTGCTTATACATCCAGTTGATTGCAGGCAGATCTTAGCCGGCCAAAGCTCAAGTATTTAGCAGAAAAAACAAAATGTACCACTTATATAAGGCAGGACAGCCCCTAGGCTAAAACACAGAATATCAAAGTGAAACTACCCCACTGCTATCAATGGCTACACTTCTAACAAGATCTCTGTAGAGACACAAGCTCTCTGTAGAGACACAGAGCCACAATTTTCAGTTCAATTAATATTCAGTGAGAAACAAAAATAAATAAAATGCAGTACTATATGAAAAAGTGCAGATAAAAGTGTACTTAAATTTGCTTATACATCCAGTTGATTGCAGGCAGATCTTAGCCGGCCAAAGCTCAAGTATTTAGCAGAAAAAAAATGTACCACTTATATAAGGCAGGACAGCCCCTAGGCTAAAACACAGAATATCAAAATGAAACTACTTCCCACTGCTATCAATGGCTACCCTTCTAACAAGATCTCTGTAGAGACACAAGCTCTCTGTAGAGACACAGAGCCACAATTTTCAGATCAATTAAAATTCAGTGAGAACCAAAAATAAATAAAATGCAGTACTATATGAAAAAGTGCAGATAAAAGTGTACTTAAATTTGCTTATACATCCAGTTGATTGCAGATAGATCTTAGCCAGCCAAAGCTTAAGTATTTAGCAGAAAAACACCCAAAATGTACCACTTATATAAGGCAGGACAGCCCCTAGGCTAAAACACAGAATATCAAAGTGAAACTAACCCCCACTGCTATCAAAGGCTACACTTTTAACAAGATCTCTTTAGAGACATAAGCTCTCTGCAGAGACACAGAGCCACAATTTTCAGTTCAATTAATATTCAGTGAGAAACAAAAATAAATAAAATGCAGTACTATATGAAAAAGTGCAGATAAAAGTGTACTTAAATTTGCTTATACATCCAGTTGATTGCAGGCAGATCTTAGCCAGCCAAAGCTCAAGTATTTAGCAGAAAAAAAACAAAATGTACCACTTATATAAGGCAGGACAGCCCCTAGGCTAAAACACAGAATATCAAAGTGAAACTACCCCCCACTGCTATCAATGGCTACACTTCTAACAAGATCTCTGTAGAGACACAAGCTCTCTGTAGAGACACAGAGCCACAATTTTCAGTTCAATTAATATTCAGTGAGAAACAAAAATAAATAAAATGCAGTACTATATGAAAAAGTGCAGATAAAAGTGTACTTAAATTTGCTTATACATCCAGTTGATTGCAGGCAGATCTTAGCCAGCCAAAGCTCAAGTATTTAGCAGAAAAAAACAAAATGTACCACTTATATAAGGCAGGACAGCCCCTAGGCTAAAACACAGAATATCAAAGTGAAACTACCCCCACTGCTATCAATGGCTACACTTCTAACAAGATCTCTGTAGAGACACAAGCTCTCTGTAGAGACACAGAGCCACAATTTTCAGTTCAATTAATATTCAGTGAGAAACAAAAATAAATAAAATGCAGTACTATATGAAAAAGTGCAGATAAAAGTGTACTTAAATTTGCTTATATGTCCAGTTGATTGCAGGCAGATCTTAGCCAGCCAAAGCTCAAGTATTTAGCAGAAAAAAAACAAAATGTACCACTTATATAAGGCAGGACAGCCCCTAGGCTAAAACACAGAATATCAAAGTGAAACTACCCCCACTGCTATCAATGGCTACACTTCTAACAAGATCTCTGTAGAGACACAAGCTCTCTGTAGAGACACAGAGCCACAATTTTCAGTTCAATTAATATTCAGTGAGAAACAAAAATAAATAAAATGCAGTACTATATGAAAAAGTGCAGATAAAAGTGTACTTAAATTTGCTTATATGTCCAGTTGATTGCAGGCAGATCTTAGCCAGCCAAAGCTCAAGTATTTAGCAGAAAAAAACAAAATGTACCACTTATATAAGGCAGGACAGCCCCTAGGCTAAAACACAGAATATCAAAGTGAAACTACCCCCACTGCTATCAATGGCTACACTTCTAACAAGATCTCTGTAGAGACACAAGCTCTCTGTAGAGACACAGAGCCACAATTTTCAGTTCAATTAATATTCAGTGAGAAACAAAAATAAATAAAATGCAGTACTATATGAAAAAGTGCAGATAAAAGTGTACTTAAATTTGCTTATACATCCAGTTGATTGCAGGCAGATCTTAGCCAGCCAAAGCTCAAGTATTTAGCAGAAAAAAAACAAAACGTACCACTTATATAAGGCAGGACAGCCCTAGTCTAAAACACAGAATATCAAAGTGAAACTACCCCCCACTGCTATCAATGGCTACACTTCTAACAAGATCTCTGTAGAGACACAAGCTCTCTGTAGAGACACAGAGCCACAATTTTCAGTTCAATTAATATTCAGTGAGAAACAAAAATAAATAAAATGCAGTACTATATGAAAAAGTGCAGATAAAAGTGTACTTAAATTTGCTTATACATCCAGTTGATTGCAGGCAGATCTTAGCCAGCCAAAGCTCAAGTATTTAGCAGAAAAAAAACAAAATGTACCACTTATATAAGGCAGGACAGCCCCTAGGCTAAAACACAGAATATCAAAGTGAAACTACCCCCCACTGCTATCAATGGCTACACTTCTAACAAGATCTCTGTAGAGACACAAGCTCTCTGTAGAGACACAGAGCCACAATTTTCAGTTCAATTAATATTCAGTGAGAAACAAAAATAAATAAAATGCAGTACTATATGAAAAAGTGCAGATAAAAGTGTACTTAAATTTGCTTATACATCCAGTTGATTGCAGGCAGATCTTAGCCAGCCAAAGCTCAAGTATTTAGCAGAAAAAAACAAAATGTACCACTTATATAAGGCAGGACAGCCCCTAGGCTAAAACACAGAATATCAAAGTGAAACTACCCCCCACTGCTATCAATGGCTACACTTCTAACAAGATCTCTGTAGAGACACAAGCTCTCTGTAGAGACACAGAGCCACAATTTTCAGTTCAATTAATATTCAGTGAGAAACAAAAATAAATAAAATGCAGTACTATATGAAAAAGTGCAGATAAAAGTGTACTTAAATTTGCTTATACATCCAGTTGATTGCAGGCAGATCTTAGCCAGCCAAAGCTCAAGTATTTAGCAGAAAAAAAAAATGTACCACTTATATAAGGCAGGACAGCCCCTAGGCTAAAACACAGAATATCAAAGTGAAACTACCCCCACTGCTATCAATGGCTACACTTCTAACAAGATCTCTGTAGAGACACAAGCTCTCTGTAGAGACACAGAGCCACAATTTTCAGTTCAATTAATATTCAGTGAGAAACAAAAATAAATAAAATGCAGTACTATATGAAAAAGTGCAGATAAAAGTGTACTTAAATTTGCTTATACATCCAGTTGATTGCAGGCAGATCTTAGCCAGCCAAAGCTCAAGTATTTAGCAGAAAAAAAAAATGTACCACTTATATAAGGCAGGACAGCCCCTAGGCTAAAACACAGAATATCAAAGAGAAACTACCCCCACTGCTATCAATGGCTACACTTCTAACAAGATCTCTGTAGAGACACAAGCTCTCTGTAGAGACACAGAGCCACAATTTTCAGTTCAATTAATATTCAGTGAGAAACAAAAATAAATAAAATGCAGTACTATATGAAAAAGTGCAGATAAAAGTGTACTTAAATTTGCTTATATGTCCAGTTGATTGCAGGCAGATCTTAGCCAGCCAAAGCTCAAGTATTTAGCAGAAAAAAACAAAATGTACCACTTATATAAGGCAGGACAGCCCCTAGGCTAAAACACAGAATATCAAAGTGAAACTACCCCCACTGCTATCAATGGCTACACTTCTAACAAGATCTCTGTAGAGACACAAGCTCTCTGTAGAGACACAGAGCCACAATTTTCAGTTCAATTAATATTCAGTGAGAAAAAAATAAATAAAATGCAGTACTATATGAAAAAGTGCAGATAAAAGTGTACTTAAATTCACTTATATGTCCAGTTGATTGCAGGCAGATCTTAGCCAGCCAAAGCTCAAGTATTTAGCAGAAAAAAAACAAAATGTACCACTTATATAAGGCAGGGCAGCCCCCGGCTAAAACACAGAATATCAAAGTGAAACTACTCCCCACTGCTATCAATGGCTACACTTCTAACAAGATCTCTGTAGAGACACAAGCTCTCTGTAGAGACACAGAGCCACAATTTTCAGTTCAATTAATATTCAGTGAGAAACAAAAATAAATAAAATGCAGTACTATATGAAAAAGTGTAGATAAAAGTGTACTTAAATTTGCTTATATGTCCAGTTGATTGCAGGCAGATCTTACTGGCCAAAGCTCAAGTATTTAGTAGATGAATTCTGTTTCCACATGCAGAATCAAGGGGGTTGTATGCTTTGCCTATTCCTGTGGATACAAAGCTATTTGTAGCCTTAACCATCTTAGCCACAGGGACTTTCAGTGACCTACTGGGGCATGTAAGGACATCACAGGTGACAGCCTCATGGATCTCATACCAGTTCTTGTTAAGATGCCACAACAGGTGGAGAATCATATCTGGCCCCTCAGGACATTAGATGAGACAACCAGCAACATGCAGACATTTTATGACATAACCAATTTCTCTGAGGTGCTGGGATCCATACATTTCACACCTGTTGCTATCAACACCCCACATGGTAGAGTTTGAGATACTTCAACAAGAGTAGCTTTAACTCCCTTCTGTCCATCCCAGCCATACCTCAATACCATCCCCATTTAGTTTTCTTTTGTAAATCTTACAAAAAACTCATTCCCTTCAAAGAATGTTCCCTTTCCCCCCACACCTTTCATACCTTATGATCACTCTCATGTATTTACTGCTATTTGTGCTTCCTATTTCGGCTGGCCACTTAGCATAACTGTATTGCTCACACTCACAGTAATGTTTCTGTTCACCACTTTGCTTAGCTGTACTGCTCACACCCACAGTGATGCTTTTGTTGACCACTTTGCTTAGCTGTGCTGCTCACACCCACAGTGGTGTTTCAGTTGGCCACTGAAATCAAAGGCACCCAGAAGAAGAACTGTTCATGATCGTTTGAAATGTTCACTCCACTGTTTATTGAAAGAAAAGTACTAAACACATAAATGCTTAACTTTTATCACAACATTTTCATTTTGAATGACCAAGACTTCAGCTGATCATCTGTTGATGACTTTGCTTAGCTGTGCTGCTCATACCCTGAATGATGTTTCTGCTGGCCTTTTTGCTTAGCTGTACTGCTCACACCCACAGTGGCTTTTCTGTCGGTCACTTTGCTTAGCTGTACTGCTCACACCTACAGTGGTGTTTCTGTTGGTGACTTTGCTTACCTGTGTTGCTCACACCCATGGTGGTGTTTCTGTTGGACACTTTGCTTAGCTGTGCTGCTCACACATACACTGGTGTTTCTGTTGGTCACTTTGCTTAGCTTCTCTGCAGTTCTTATGCAGTTGGGCATCAGCTACATGTTGTTGCACTGTATGTGTGCATTGGCTACACTGCACTAGCTTACATTAGCTGCAATGTCCATCGCATTGGTCATAGGTGCTACTGCAGTACTTCTCATGCCCTGCCCACACTGGTGCTGTCTGTCCCATTACTGCTGTGCCTCTTTTTATGTAGTCCTTTGCTCAGTATGTTGATGCCTGATTAGCTATGTGGTTTATCCTACAATGACCTCCTTTAATTCTCAATGCAGGATTGTACAACATGCCCATGAACCTTAGCCATAGTCTCCTTATTACAAAGCGTGACCCAAAACTACTTATCCTAATTGTTCAAAAAAGTAAAAAAAAAAAAAAAACTGAAAGCATAATAAAACAACAGCAAATTTTGAAACCCAGTGCTACATTACTACAGCATTTTTGCATTTACTCTTTGCAGCCAAAATGTGGGGACAGTGTCCCCACACACCTGCCAGTTACAGGTATGCTAATTCTGAGATTGCTGGACATCAGAATAGAAGGAATTCTTTGAGGTTCCACAACCTCAGACACTCCTTATATTCTTAAACTTATAGTTCCATTATTCAAGAATTGTAATTAGCTGTCAGAATGTCAACAGGCCATCAAAAATATAATTTCTCTAATAACCTTTACTACTTTAAAAGATAGTCATTTATTGATTATCATTTCATAACTGATTCATTATATTTACCAGCCTCTTTAATCAATATTTATTCCACTAAAAATAGTCCAGCCTTTTACATTTGTTGTTAAAATTCACTTACATTTTCACATTATATTTTTTGTGTTGAGGCAATCAATAAGAAAATAATTCTATTTTTATATTTTTTGTAATTCTGTATCTTGAAATACTAATAAAGTGCTTCTTACTTTAAAAACAAAAATGATGTTCATTAATTTCCTATCTCATTAATTTTCATGTATTTGGCAATTATTTTCTGTCAGAATTAGCCAACAGCTTGGATTTCCAAGAATTGGTTCCACAACTATCAGTCAAAATGCAGCTGTTTGTAACTCAAATGTATTGCAGCTAGTCTACCTGATGACACAGTCTCAAAGAGATGCTAGTTTTGTACAAATGACAGATGCACAAAATAACACAGGTCATTTTCTGCAAAAGTCAAGTACCACCTACACTGACCCCAATTTGGGTGGTTTTATATCTACTAGCCTCGACCTTATTATTCTCACTCTGAGGTTGCACCAGCTTGGAAAATGGTTACTTAAAATACAAATAAGTTATTGTGCTTTCTCTAACAGCCTGTTTTCTTAGCATCAATAAAACTACACTGGACTTGAGTCCACATATCAGGTCACTAAGTGTAGCAATCAAACACATATCAGTGAAAAATGTACCAATCAATTATGCTCAAGCAACAGAAAAATGAGTGATTGAGTCTAAATACCTGAAGGATCCCTAGTCTATTCACCTTGGAATGTCTCCAGTGCAGTTAAGGATGAATCAAGGGGCAGGCTAGCCTTTGGCTAGTTAGTAGTCTTTTCCAGCATTTTATGTTTGCAAAATGCTTTGGTCAAAGAACTTATCATTTGTTAAACTGTTATTAATGCCTTTTCCCAGGGCAATACCATAATCAGCTGAAATATATAATTCAAATCTGTTACCAACTCAGAGTTTATTTCTAGCTGCATATAGAATATGTGGGACTTATTTTCCACAATATCTTCTTTGCACTTGCAGCTGCTATATGAGATGTTTTTAAACATTTTAGGTAATTAATTTGTCTTACAAAATATCTCTGCTGCAGATTGATATGAACATTTATCAGTCTAGCTGTAATGATATTGTAGCTATTTATTTTGATGTTTCCTCTCTGCAATCCAGGAAATACATACCACCTACGTAAATGAACTTGAGTCACTCTCTGTTCCACCCAACACTGTAATCACAGGTGGCATCAGCTAGCCCACTATTGACTGGGAAATATACACAACCTCAAATTTGAAGGCTCAAAGATTCCTTGACTTTGTCAACATGAATGTCCGGGACCAACTAGTCTGTACTCCTACTAGGGGTGCAAATATCCTTAACCTAGTCCTTACCAACATGGGAAACTGTTGCACTCCCCAAATATAATGTCCTGACTGGTCAGGTCAGACCATAAAGCTATCTCCTTCAAAATAAAAATAAAATTTGGGACACAATGTAACCATGACACTTTTAGGAATTATTCCAAGGCTAACTTCCTGCTTTTAAGTGATACCCTGGCAAAATTGCAAACCACCCAAATCATGGGGTTGATAGTTGGTATACAAGGTGCAGGGCTTGATTCCCATTTTTGAAAGAGAAATTGTTTATGCTTAAAATGGCTCACAAAGGCTGCTAGTACTTAATATGAACCTATGAACCAGGACCCCCCAAGCCTATGTGGAGTAATTTGCTAAATCCCTGTGCAGTCATGTATATGGCTGCATAGAATCAGTGATACCTACCCAATATAAGCATGGGAATAACTATAAACAAGCCACTCTGGTGGAATTCCAACATCAATAGGCTGCATAACAAAAGGAAGAATATTATGCTTAAACATAGAAAGTGGAATGCCTAGATATGTAAGAGTCCCTTTATCAAACTAAATAAATAACACAGGGACCTAATTAAATCTACCACAACTAAACAACATTTTCAGATGTGTCAGAAACCTCAAAGACAATAAACAGCAATGTGCCAAACTAATTGTAAATGTAGGCACCTATACTGATCCAGAGAATACAGCACATCTATTTACCAATAAATTCAGCTCCAGTTACTTTCCCCACCCAACCACAACACCCCCCAACTTTCAACAGGGAACAGATCCTCAATGTGCTCTCCAGAGCCAGAAACACTGCATCAACAGAACTCAGTTACATCCATGGATGCCTCCTTACTAGCATGAAACATGACCTGTTCAGTCATAGCCTCCAAAAAGGCTTTCTGCCAAACTAATGGAGGACTGCAACTGTTATCCTTTTATACAAGGTCGGGCCATCCTTGGACCTGGAAAACTATGCACCCATAAGCCTGACTGGTCTCATATGTAAGGTTATGAAAAGAATATTCATGGACATGATAAATAATGACAGAGGAAACTTTCAGACACTGGATCCAACCAAGTTTGCCTTCATCAAGGGCAGCTTGAGAAGGTCACCAAAGCAATGAATGAGGGCAAAATGGTACATACTGCCTACCTCAACCTAGCCTAAGCATTCAACACAATACCAAATTTGGGCACTGGAGGTAGCTTACAAAACTAGGTAAAAAAACCTGTATTACCTGCTGGAATGCCAATTTGCTGACAGATATGACACAAAAAGTCAGGATAAGTGAGTTTACCTCCACAAGAAGGCCAGTCATTAACAGAGTCTCCTAAGGCTCAATCCCGTGACCACTCTTTTGGCATCTACTTTTCTGAGATCAAAGCAAAAATCAAAGGCCTCTAGCTGACAAAGTTTGGAGATGATTGCAAATTAATTGCAGCCATAGAGTCCCTCAAAGACACAAACATCCTCCAAGAAGGCCTGACACTGAATAATAACTGGTGCTAGTATTAGAGTCTAAAACTCAATGTCACAAAATGCATAATAGTATCTTTCAGAAAGGCAACTAACTGTGGAAATTCCTCCATTGATAGTACACCCCTTAGAACTGATCCTGTGGCCATGTATTTGGAAACGCATGTTGACAGTGACTTAGACTTTGACCATCACATGTCTACTGTACTAAGGAAATCATTCTACAATGGAAAACGTATAAGCAAGGGTATGCAATCTAGATCCAAAGATGTCATTGTACCATTGTACTCAGCTCTCATCAGACCAGTCATTGAGTACAATGGCATGTACCTGTCCAAACATATGCAAGAGCTGCAGCATCCTCAGAGGTTCCTCACAAAAAGAATACATGATCAGAAAATGTGTCCTGTGCAGACTGCCTCAAAGCCTTATCTTTGTACTCAGTTGCCTGCAGACTGCTGAAGGGTGATCTATACCTGGCCTTCAAAGCAAGCTGTGAGCCAGTCCATATTAGCCAGTTGCACAATTGTAAAATAAATATCATCATAAATACTTGCCAGAGACCTAACTCTCACCTGAAACATAGATAAGATATGTTGGAGGGACGGGTATGTGTCTCAGAGACACCCCTTCTCTGAAAAAGGCTTCCATCCATGTAAAGCAGAGTTCCTTCATGCAATTATTCAAGTGCATCTTGGATCAGTGGGTGTCATGGCATTGACTAATAGGCAGTGAATTGCACATACACTCACCATTTAAATAATGTAACAGCTCAGCAGATACAAAATGCAACATTGATGCATATAAACAAACCAGCCTTTGCTTACACATGCACTGTGAGCATCATACATAGTCAGCCTAAGGCTTGGATGCCTCCTCCCACTTAAACTGTCAAGTGTGTGATCAACCTGACATGAACACATGCTAAATAGAATAAGCAGACACTGAAAAGGATGATGCATACACAGGAATATTACAACACAAACTGGAATATCCAGCAAATACAAACAGTAACAGCGATGGAGCCACACAATACAAACTGTGCTCACCCATGCATTGCCTGGCCACTCTGAGCATCGGATATAAGCAGCACATGTCACACACCCTTCCACAAGGCAGGGCACTCTCAGCAATAATCTTCACAGGTGGGTGAGCAAGTTATCTTATACAAGTATGGCTACAGAGCTTAAGCTTATTAAAGACTCAATAAAAATTTTCAGTTGTACACAACAAAAACAAACACTGCCTACCTATACATTCCATGGTCACTCTGTGTCTGACATAATCAGCCCAAGTCAGACACCCTGCCAAAGGCCAGGGCACTCTTAGCATTATCTGCACAAATGGGTGACCAACTAGCCAACACAAATACTACTACAAGTGCTACTACTACCACTGCTACTACTAAAAACCTAGGCAGGCTAAAATCAAATTAAAAATTATTATATATAAACAGGAAAAAAAAACCTTGACTAACCATGGATTGGCTGGCCACTCTGTGCATGAGACACAAGCAACTCTAAGTAACAGACTGTACAAAGGGTAGGACACAGTTATCATTATTTGCAGAGTCTGAGTGTAGGGGAGTGTGGGGGGGGGTTACAAGAGGGCACGTGTGCAAGAGATAAGTTAATAGCACATATGCACTCTCAAAGCCAATGTGTCCAGATGTAAGAAAGCATGGGGACATGTGTGTGTGTGTGTGTGTGTGTGTGTGTGTGTGTGTGTGTGTGTGTGTGTGTGTGTGCGTGCGTGTGTGTGTGTGTGTGTGTGTGTGTGTGTGTGTGTGTGTGTGTGTGTGCACATGTGTGCATGTGCGCGTGCATGTGTGTGTGTGTGCGTGTGTGTGTGTGTGTGTGCGTACATGTGGTGTCATGACCATTGTGGGGTGTAGTGTATGTGTGTCTGCAGGGACACAGCCACATAATTTGTGTCTAAGCTACTCTCCGACACACTGGACAGATATCAACCATTCATGGGAGAGAATCAATTTTGTTGATGATGCCCTCTCCCACTTAAACTGTCTCTTCCAGGAGACTAATGCCCTGGCCATATAGATGACTTTGCATGGGTATAGACACATCCACCATTGATGTAGCAGTGGAAGAGCTAACATTGCAGGAGAGGGATTGAACATGCCCATGGCCACATCAGCTGACATCAGATGATGTTCCAGCAGACCTACCTCATGGATACAGCCTGTGAGCCAGGCCATATTGGCAGTTGCACATCTGTAAAACAAGTACCATTAGAAACACTTGATCTAAGGACCTAAACCTCATCTGAAACATAGATAAGACATGTTGGAGGGACAGGTTTGTGTCTCAGAGACACCTCTTCTCTGAAAAAGGCTTCCATCCATGTGAAGCAGAGTTGCTCCTTGCAATTATTCAAGTGTATCTTTGATCAGTGGATGCCGTGACATTGGCTAAGAGGTAGTGAATTGCACATACACTCACCATATGATCCAGAACAAACAGTGCACAGTCAGGTGTGTCATTCATCAAATCCAGGGAGTCATGTAAATGGTTAATGCCATCTCGTATGTCAGAATTCACAACATGCAGTAATCGCATCATGTCATTGGTAGACGTTATAGAACTTGCCTGTACCTCAGCAATAACTCTGTACATATGTTGTGTGGCAGCTACTGATACACCAACCTCAGAGGGAGGGTGGTAAGGATACCCTCTTTGAACACCTTTATTGATGCCCCTGTATGGTACCTTCTGCTCACAATGTCTGCACCTGGGGTTACTGCACTTAACAGGTCATCTGTGTCTTCATCAACCTGACCACTCTCAGATGCTTATATGTCATGGGTATGAGTAAACATTCTGACTGTGTCCATACTGTGGGTGACAAGTGAGGGGCACACTTCCTGTCTCCTACATACCCCCTGCAGCCACAGACTGTGTCTGTTCATCCCTGCCATCATCGTCAGAAGATAAGGCTCCTCCAACATAAAAGAGAGAGTGAGGTCCACAGTACTGGTGCCAGACAGTGATTCACCTGTGAATACATCAAAAAAGAACAATAAAAACACCCATAAAACCTGTGTCAAAATACCATGACCACATGCAAATGCTATGATTTCAATGACTGCTAAAGATAACTGATGCATGTAAGTATTCCCATACCATATGCAGGTGATCATTGTACCTCAGTGATTGATGTACAGAGACATAGTGGATGACAGAGGTAGTATAAATACACACGTGACTGTCAAATGCAAAGTTGGATAAAAACATATTTTAATTACATAAGTGGGCATCACGAGTCGGGCTGCTCCAGCTCTGTCCCAACATCCAGCACCCACTGTGAAATGTTTCTCAGCTGCCTGGATTCCTGAATGATGATAAGAGTCCTCCTTCTCAGTAAGTGGTGGTTCAGTAAATGACTCACCACCTGTAGCCCTTAGCTCCCATGCCACAGCCTGTGCTCTGAGTTTAGCCTTGTGAATCACACCACTGGCCCTGTGTCAAACACTTGTGTATATATGGCCCTGGCCTCCACCAGCACTGACATCCTTGGATGTTTGCCACCAGATGTGGTCCTGGAAGGGCTTGTTAGAGGTATGTAAATCAAGGAGCCTTCCACCATGGAGACAAAAGGCCTATAATATGACCTTAGTATAAACATCTGAGAAAGGAGGCTTCTGTGGGGATATCTTTCTAGATTTAGGATACATATCCCTGCTATGATGGCATTAAAATAGATATCACAACACAACTTAAAACAGAGAGTAGTAGACACACTTTTGTAGTTATGAAACAAAATATATCAATATGCAGTCAGTGAGCAGCATATTCAAGTGAAACACAAACATACCTGCTCCCTAAAAAATGCCCCATTAAAATACAAATAACAGTCTAAACACAATGTAAATTCCCCACCATAACACTAAACAATAAGTATATAACCTATGGGAATATAACCAGCATTGTAATATCCAAATGCATCCCCCCAACAACTACAGGAGACAAAAAAATACTAGATGCAGGAACGTCCACCTAACAAGTAGACAGCCATCATAAGCAGAGCAACAAAACAGAAAAGCTTATATCAGTCCCTCATTGATAGCAGTTTTCCACATCTGTATACTTAAATATGATTGCAGTGGCAAATTTCAAGGGATATACCTCTCCAGAAAATACTTGTCTAAACTTTTTATCTATTACAATAATATGAAAGTACAATAACATGAAAGTGTGTGAGAGTGTGTGTGTGTGTGTGTGTGTGTGTGTGTGTGTGTGTGTGTGTGTGTGTGTGTGTGTGTGTGTGTGTGTGTGTGTGTGTGTGTGTGTACCTGACCCCATAGATTATATTTTCAGATTACTCCAGCAGATTTCAGTGAAACAATGCAGGTAGACAGCACTTTGCAAATATTTATCAGATAGTAAAAATGTGCAGTTGTATGGAAGAAAACATGCCTTGCAATATTTTCTGAGAATATCCTTCCTAGTCCTACAGCAAAGATGTTGAACCTAGTAGGTTTGGGAGCACTTGGGAAACAAAAGCAATCTTCTCTTGCATGATGGAAGTTCCATAGCCCACATCACACTCATAAGGTGTAGAGAAACTCCTCTGGGCATGTGGAATATGTTAATTAGCTCTCAGCTCATTACCCTTTCTGAATCATTCAGTTTGCATGATGAAGATAAACATCGTGTTGGTTTGTACACAATGACATGCACATACCTGAGCAGCACAAGAACAGGTATTACAACTTTTCGCTTGCTAATGCCTTGCATGTGTTCGTCATTAGAAGTACTGTTCAGTCAATGATGAAAGGATATGTCAACAGGTAAGTCCTATAATTATATTTAAGTTATACTCACACTGAAGTATAACTAAACCTTGATCCACATATTGGCCAGATCATATAAAATTTATGTAAGATGCCTGTGCACACATCTCAGATATGGGTGAAGATGCCTAACAATGGAAATGATACCCACAACAATGAGAATGTTGGTTAAACATAAACCCTATATACATATTAAAACCAACAGAGTATATATTTATGGTAGGCTTTATGAAATTCCATGAACAAAGGTAATCCAATTCGTAATGCACAACAATGTTAGGAGTAAGGCTGTCCTGCAGAAAGTGTTTGTAAACTCACCTTCATTATCTTCTTTATATCCTATAATCCCAGTAACACAACTGTGCTGTGTAAACACAGCAAATGCCTGCAGTATAACTATGGTGTAATATAACTGCACTTTGCAGCTGTACTACCTGACTTGCGACTTTTCAGTTAACTGTTCATGTGGCACAGAATGCTCCTGCTGTTAGTAGTCCATTGCAATACCGTACATGCACTGTTAAAATCCTGTGAAGGTGCTCTGTAACTCAAACTGAGATAATTTGTGTATGCATTTTACTAGTGAAACCCACAAACTTGAGAAATCACTACACTAAACATTATCCATATTTCTTCCTTCATCCTTTGCACAATGTTTGCCACTGAGCATCAATGCCAGGCATCAATGACAACATGACAATAATAAAAAAATAACAATTATGCATGCACAAATACTTAGCCGGTGGTTGTACAAAATGAAACTGCCATCAGTGCACCCCACTTAGCATACTGGACATTAGTGAACTCAGAAAAGTACATTCTTGGTAATTGCCTTACTGGTTCAATGTGTTAATAAAGGCTGTACAAAATAACAGTGCAGTAGGTGCAGAGTTTGCATCCACACAAGGGACAGTGTACCTGCATATTTTTATGTAACATAATGCGTGTGATCATTTCATTTCATTTTTACAGATTAATATACAGTAAACCTTATATAGGCACATAGAGTTCATTATGGTAAGGTTGATATATAATTCTTTACTGTGAATAATAACCCTGATAATGTTATTTATGTGTCTCCTAGGGTGGTCACATCATTAATAATAATAACAGACTTCTGAGTGCATGCTGTGTAATAGAAAATTGAAAGTGCAATGAAATGAGAAAACATAACTTGCAAAGTGCACAGGTAGTTGATATGTACAGCTCATCAAAACATCTTGGAAAACATCTATTCACACTGCTTCTGTGCCCTATCTGTTTACCGATTATGTGTAAAGCATCCTGGAATATGCTTGGGTCCACATCACCTCATGTACATTCTGTATGGTCCTGTCCTCTATATTTGACCGCCCATAAAATAATAATGATGTTAAAATACAAGCACATCGCACACATGGAAAACAAATGTCTTGTAAACTGCAACAGCCATTTTTGTTCATTTTTTTGCAAATAAGTGCTGACTGTGGAGAGATGGCATTTTTTTTGTCCTGTGGCAAAAACTTTGAAAATAATTATGCATGAACTAATACTTGCCATTAGCCACAGAGCTTAGCATAACATCAGCTCATATCAGTTAACATTCTGGATAAAAACATAATTAATGCAAGCATAAAGTATTCAACATAAAAGCATTTCTGCCTCAAATTAGTTCTGCAACAAAGGAACAACATATAGTGAAATACTTAAAGGCTTGCCATACATTGCACGTCTTCACTTGAGAATTACCATGTCAGTCTGCATATGGAGTGAAGTGAAACAGTATCACATCACAGACATGACAATAAAAGTATATAACTTGATAGGCATACTGACATATGCACATTAGTACAATATATAATGCATAATCTCCGATATACCTAAAAATGAAGAGAGATTCCCAATCACGTACATGTTTGTCGTCTTCACCTTACACAGTTATAATGCCAGTTCCCCTGTGGTATTTACTGGTTAATATACAGAGTTCAGAAGTTCGTGTCGCATTTTGTAATGAGCTTGATTCCTAGATGTTGCAAATAATCAAAAATGCATTGATTTTATCTCACAGCAACAAATCCTGTAATTCTGATACAAAATGTACTTAAGGACATAACAGAGGAACAACACTATCATGCAGATGACTGCATATTTATGTACAACACTTTTAACCTTATGACTGTCATAAACCATCCTGGATTGCATACACAGAGGTAGACCAATATCAGTTGAAATGTAGCCAGCATGAGAGTCACTGCAGAGTATATCTATATATATATATATATATATATATATATATATATATATATATATATATACGGGTCTACCTGACATTGTTGACATTCTGATTTTGGATGTTGGTCATATGGTGTCAGCCATAGGGTTGTTGGCATTCTGAAATTTCGGCATTGTGAAGTAGATCCATATATACATATGTATATATATATATATATATATATATATATATATATATATATATATATATACATATATATATATATATATATATATATATATATATATACATATATATATATATATATATATATTTTTTTTTTTTTTTTTTTTTTTTGACACACATTCACTGATCAGCACATATGAACAAGTGTTGCTGTCATGTTACTCAACTAAAATGAACATTTGAGAAATACTAACTTCAGTACTTTTAGGCCATTTTTTGCCATCTCTTGAGTAAACATGGTTCTCCACTGTATCTGCTTTGCACACAGATTGTGTATGCATAATCTGGTTTACGTGCCAATTGCCTGTCAGCTTTCCTGACATCTTTGCAAGGAAGACATGGCAAGCAATGTTGAGGGCAGTGCTCTACTTAGAGTGCATAGGGGGTGTGAAGAAGAGTCTCACTTTTATGTAGCTCTCATTGTAAGAAATTACAGCTAGTATCTTGCTTAGGGGTATACCAGGTCTCAATGCAAGGCTGAGGCTTAGAATAGTTTAGCCAAGGCTATCACCTGTTCTATTGGCACCCCAAGTACAGGTAAACAGTGTCATCACCCTTACAGTGGCCTAAAATGATGGAAACATGGCCTTCATATCTGATGGAAGGAACATAATAAGAACTACTCACCACCACCTCGGTACTGTAAGTATATCTACCCTTTACCATCCAATAAACTATTAAGCCATGACAAAACACATAGTTCTTCATTACTGTTTTTTATACATATAGACCGTACAGATATTAAAGGAAACCAAGAGATGCATCAGAAGAAACTGCAATGCCTCAGAGAGGCACAAGGTAAGTAGGAATTCAGGTATTGCTGACTGCAATATCAGAATAACACTGGTTATGAATTATCTGGACATCAGGCCACAAGTGGTTGTAGGACAGGTACAGAAGTATGCATGTCGTATATTTGTAAATGGAATTGACCTTTATGATTACCTCATGTAGCTTTGAACTAGTCAACTGATCACTCCACCCAGATGAATGTAGATGCAATCCCAAGAAAGGCAAAATATGTTTAGTGTGCATATACAATTCAATTCAAATGGAATGCCCTCCCATTATCAGTTACAGAATTAGACAAGATAATCTCCTTTAAAAGAAAATTAAAACATCTCACTGATAACCCCAGCTGCACATGCAACTCATATCCACAGCCTCCTTAATCTAGCAAAACTGTTTCACATAGCAAATATACTTATGTATATGTCATACTCTTACACTATATGAGTTATCTCTTAATATTTAGCATCCTAGTCCACACATCTATACAACTATCTTAACACATTTTCTCTTCTCTGTCACTTTCTACTTTTAATACTACCATGAAATACATGCCACCTATAATCTACATATTCCCACCACCTAGCTATAAGATTCTAACTTTATCTATCCTACATTTAAGTTCAACTCTCTAATTCTACTTTCCCACTACACTTACTTTTCCCTTTTCCTACCCCCCAAAAAAAATTGAGCTGTATTGCTAAATATTTCTAACTGTATAATTTTCCTACAAGGTACTGTAATGTGCCTTTTGACAACATATGTGCTGTTTATATAGTTTTCTGTATTATCTCACTTGCTTTATAAGTAATTGTTTCCTTACAAATTCATGTAATGATTTTCATGTAACTTGAAGTTTATCTCCAGAGGCCTCCACTAAAAATGGGTCTCAAGCCCAGTGGACGTTCCCGGTCAACAAATGTCAATAAATAAATAAATAAATAAATATTTAGCAGCTATCATCATACCTTAGAATAACATGTAGTCACTTTCAATACATGGTTAATTAACTGTTATCCATAAACCAGTTGCAAAACAACTACACTTTTTCTAGAATGTTTTTATTCTGTGAGGCAGGGATATGATAGCATTAGTGTAACAGTAATTTTTGGCCTCATGCATTTATATAAGGATGTAAATAATCTTAAATCTGTATGCGAAATATGTAATTGACATGTTATGATAGGGCACTTTCACATGGGATGGTGTTTGATCAATTATTTGTTGCGCTCTCTTTTAACCATGGCCATATCTATTCACATACAAACTGCTAACGACCTTACTCCATATGTCTGATTTCTGACAAGAGTTGTAGAACTTGTTCTTTGGCATCATTAGCTATTGCACTACTCATGGGAATGGGAGTTAAGTAGGCAGGGTTAAAAACTATGCTGATATCACTTGTAGAATAAAGACAACTGTCATTATCATATTGTAATAATGCCATGTAAGTGTAAAGCTAAGCTAGCATGCTTTGTCCATCTGTTAGATTCAATACCTTACTAATATAATGCACTGATGCATACCTTGGTTGTTGGCTTTTACTCCCTACCTGTCTTACACATAATTTCAGAAATACCTGAATCCCTGATTACCCTGTGCCTGTCTGAGGCATTGCAGTCCTTCCTGATACACCTCCCGGTTTTCTTCAATCTCTGTAGGAGCTATACAAAAGAAAAAAAAATAGTAATGAAGAATTATGTGCATTTTACATTCTGCTGCATAAATTCTAAATGAATGTGATTTGTGTATTCACACACCCCCTGGACACCTTCTGTTGTGGCATATTATAGTTGTGCACATGAATTTCCATTATCAATGTCAAAAGTAATGATTTTGAAAACAGGTTAGTGAATTTTATTGCCTAATATCATGTTAGTTATTCCCATGAAATGTTTCTGGCAGCCACCTTTCTATTGAGCATTATGTTAAAAGGCCTTGCTAATATCCAGTCTTTGTAAGTGTATACTTGCACAAAGTCATGAGTTCATACCCAACTAGTTGCATTTTTTTGGCCTGATGTCAGATTGTCAATTCCCCTGAAATGTATTTGCTGGACAATTCTCTCTTGAGTACTCTGTTAGCATACCTTGAAAATATCATGTAGCTGGTAGTATGTAATTTAACAGAGCATGGGTTCACCCATAGGTACGAGCATTTTGTTTTCCTGATAGCAACTTTTTAGAACCCTAGCAATGTCTTATTACACTCATCTCTTCCCCAGTGTTTCTGTAGCATGCCCTATTACTCCAGGAGTCTGAAAACTGTCAATGACATCAGCAGGGGTTCCATGTCATCCCTAAAGTTGTCTCTTCTACTGGTCATATGTGTTATATTCCCCATAATGTTGGATATCCTATCTTGTCTTAACATAATTTATTTATTTGGACTATTATGCTATTTGTACAACTGTAGACATGACATCAGTTATGCCAGGATCAAAGTATTTTCTATGCTTGATGAAAATCTAGCCTGCATTTGGCAAATCTGTCTTGAAGAAGAACATTTCAACCTGTGAAATTGTAATTCACATGACAGAAGACAAATACTTCTATGAATTCCATTCGGAATTTCTTCAGTACTCGAAGTGTTTCTGAGAGATGTTGCAGAGATAATTGAGACATTTGATTGCCTTGCTAATATAAGTGATAACATTAACTAGTATGGGGAATCCAAAAAGATTACCTTGAAAGAATTAAAAGGTTGAGATAAAAGCTCAATAACTGTTAAATCAGAGTTTTAGGGCTGAAAAAGATTCATGGAACATACCTTAATATTTAAAGACTTGAAAACAGACATTGATAAAGTAACTGTCACAGTTGAAATATCTCAACCGGATGTCAAACACATTTTCATGGGAGTTACTAGAATGACAATAACATTTTTCAAGTTTATTTCAAACCTGTTAGATGGGTGTTTGGTATTGAATATATCATCGGATCATAGTGCAAAATGGTACTAGTATAAGAAAATACTTTGAAATGATTAAAAGATAGGTAGCCCCCTACTGAAGTGTTTTGATGTGAATAAATCAGTTCATTACAAGTAGATGCTAGCCAGAATGAAATTGGAGCAGTGGTTTAGCAAGAAGTTAAACATTTTACTTATGTGTCAGGACTTCTTACAGAATAAACAAGAATATATACTTTGATAGATGTAGCACTGCTAGCCTTGGTAGAAGGATATGAACGTTCTGGGAGCACATTTATGGGAAATGTATATTGATGGAAATTGACCATAAACCACTTCGGAATATATCTAAGTAGACCTTGTACAAGAAACCCCAAAAACTGGAAAAATCTGCCAAAAATGTTGGTGTTAGTTTATTATAAAGCATACATTAGTACAATTGCATACAACGAGTCATTCATTCATATCTAATGCAACAGCAAGGAGATTTTTTTAGAGAAGAATATCCAGTGAATTGGCAATTTCACAATTGCATAAATTCTGCAAAGAAACAGTTTCTTTAGTAATCTCAGTTGTGATCTCAAGATAATACTGCTCTGAGATATAGGTTCATAGGTTCATAGGTTCATACTAGGCTATCTGCCCGAGGGCATTTACAAGCCTAGCCCATCGTTTTGTGGCTTACGCCACCCCTTTAGTATGGGGAACTATACCCATTATTTTGCTGTGCCTCTGTCGAGCAGTGACACTGAGGTAATCCCTGGGGTATATCTGCGATCTCCCATCCATTGGTCAAGATTTCTCTTGAACAAGGCCAGCGAGGTGCTCTGCCTCACATATACCGGGATTTTGTTCCACAGCATAGGGATTCTTTGGGTGATGAATCTATCCCTCCGGCACGTCCTATTAATAGCCGTGTCGAGGTTTAAGTCTCCCGCCCTTGTGGCTCTGATGGATCTAGATTTTTTGAGGTGAAGCATATTCATCAAATCTGGGTTTGACATGGCCTTGTATGTTAGGCAAAGGTCACCTCTGAGCAAGCGTGGCGACTGAATAGAGCTGGAGTTCTTTCAGTCGGGCAGCATAGGACAGATTTTTGAGACCCTTTATCCTTTTGGTGAGGAACTTTTGTGGCCTCTCCAGCTGCTGCAAGTGTCGGGTCAGATACATTCGAATGGGGCATTGTACTCAATCATTGGTCTGATGAGTGATGAGTAAAGGAGACTATGACCTCCCTTGATCTAGATGAGAATCCCTTCATGATAAGGTGGGCAATGTAGAAGGTCTTCCTAACTACTTTAGCTACATGGGTGTCGAATGACAGACTACTATCAACCTGGGTCCCCAGGTCCCTGATAACTTCTTCTGTGCTCAGTGGATTGCCACCTATTTGGTAGCTAGGGGTAACCTTGTTTTTCCCGAAGGGTATGACTATGCATTTTTGGCATTTAACTTTAGGCCATGGCTCTGGCACCAGTTATCCATTTCTGTGAGACCCTTCTGAAGGATATCTGTGTCAGATGTGTTTTCTACTATGGCGCCCAGTTTGCAGTCATCTGCAAACTTTGTCAGCCATAACCCTCCTGTGTTTGCTTGTACTTCGGAAAAGTAGATGCCAAACAAGAGTGGGCCCAGGACTGAGCCCTGTGGGACACCACTTGTGACAGGCTTTGAGTCTGACATGGCGCCAGCAACTCTGACCCTGTGGGTTCTGTCACTCAGCCAGTTTGCAACCCATCTTGTGATGTATGGGTTAACATTTAAGCTGATGAGTTTTTCAATGATACCCGAGTGGGGTATTGTATCGAAGGCCTTCGCCAGATCGAGGTAGGCTGTATGGACTGCCTTACCCTCATCAATGGCTTTGGTGACTGTTTCGAAAAAGTCAACCAAGTTTAAAAGGCATGATCTGCCTTTGACAAAGCCAAACTGGGTTGGATCCAAAGTCTGCAAATTCCCTATGTCTTTATTTATGAGGTCCATTATGATCCTCTCCATGGCTTTGCAGATAAGGCTTGTCAAGCTAATGGGCGGTAATTTCCAGGGTCGGTGGGGGCACCGCCTTGGTGAAGCGGGACCACAGATGCAGTGCGACACTCCTCGATGCGTATCCAGAGGTAAGACTTTGATTAAACAGCTGTCCTAGCTGTGGGTTTAATTCCTCATTGAGTTTGTGGAGCACACAGCCGGGGACACCATCAGGTCCCATGGATGCTGTGTTTTTTGCTTTGGAGAGAGCAGTTCTCACTTGGGCGTTGGAGATGTTTGGGGGGCTGCAATCGTTTGGTATAGATATCTCTCCTTTTGGGGGGGGGAGAAGTTTGCACTGAACCTGTCAGCCAGTATGTTGGCAATGTCTGTAGGATCAGTAATCTTCACATCATTTTGAACGAGTTCTGAGCATATCTGGGAGTTTCCTCCCAGGTTTCTAACATAGCTAAAGAAGGCCTTATGATTGTCTTTTGAGTCTTTAGCTATTTTTCTCTCAAAATTTGCTTTGGATGATTTTATGAGAGCTCTTAGTTTTTTACTTATAGTGATCAAGGGTGTCTTACCTTTTAAGGATTTTGCTCTATCTTGTAGTAGCTTCCTCCTTTTGTTGTAGAGTTTGTTTATGGCTGGGGTCCACCAGACTGGACACTTGCCTTTGGTACAAAGAGTCTTTGTTTTGCTTGGGATTGCCTTATCCATGCAGTCCTGCAGGTGCTGGTAGAAGGCATTTGTAAGTGATTCAGCGGCTTGAGTACTGTTTTCTGCCAACTCGGGGGCCTTAAAGGAGACCACACTAGTCTTTAGAAGTGTGAAGTTGGCTTTCGAGAAGTTCTTTACTGTGGTCTTTTTTATTTCAGGTGGGGGTGGGATGAGGACCTCCAGCGAGATTAGTTTGTGATCTGATCTCACCAGTGAGGGGTATACTTCTGGTGTTGAACATTGTGCTCCCATGTTCATGATGATGAGATCAAGGATGTTATCTCCTCTTGTGGGGATGGTGACTAGTTGTTCCATGGCATTTGAGTTTATGAATTCCAGGAACTTTTGGGCTAGGGTGTTTGGGCTTGAGTAGTGTTCCCAGTCTATATTAGGGTAATTGAAGTCACCTAGTATGATGGTGTTTGGTGATACATTTATCCCCTCTAGTGTTTTCAGGAAGGCCATGTGAGGTTCCTGAGTTTGTGAGGGTGGCCTGTAACATGCTACAATTTGCAGAGCAGTCTTGTCTATGGTTAATTGCACCTGGATGGTCTCCGATGCATCGTGCGTTGCCACCAGTCTTGAGGTGTGGGTGTCCTTGATGAATATGGATACCCCCCCTCCTTTCTTGGTATTGTCCAGATTTTGGGGCCGGAACGCATGATATGAGGTAAAACCTGATAGTGCTGGGGTGCTCTCAGGAGCCTTGAACCAGGTTTCTGTCACAGCACAGACATCAATGTTCTCCATACTGAGAAGGGCCTCGAGTGCGTGCATTTTGAGATTTAGACTTCTGGCATTGAGCAGCATTACCCTTAGTTTTTTATGACAGTGAACACCTGGTCAGAGTAAAATTATGTTATAAAAACATACACAACCTGCTTTTCTTGAAATCAAGAAACAACCTGCAAAAAGTTTGATATTTAAAATGATAAAACAATAGCACCAAAATCAGCTAAGAAAAGACATAATGGCAAGAACATATGAGTCATATTATGAAGTATAACGGAAGAGCTTATGTTGTGACCAAGCAATTACATTTAAAATGAATAAGAAGTTATGTGTGCAATGTATATTACAACAGTATTCAGGATGGGAGGTGTCATATCTTAATATCAGGAAGATGATGAAGCAAAGATAGGGTAGATTTATTTCAGCTTCACAGCTGAGTGTATCTAATGCGTCAGCTATTATTCACAGTTTCCTGTGATTGCAAAATTAATGAACATTGGTGTTGGTGTTATTAATGTACTTACAGCTGTCCTTTGAGACACAGAGTAGATGATGTGTCATTTCAGATGGTCTGAGGTAAATGTGGAAGGCAAGATGTTTTCTGAGCACAGGGAATTGCAGCGTCCTAATAGTGCAGACTATTCCCATCTCAAAGGCCCATTTATTGATTTACTTACTTATTTATATGCTCACCTTTACTGAGTTAGTCTCACAGAGTTATTTCTATTTCCAGTGAGGGGCCTGATCAAATAAGGTTCAGAAAGTAAAACAGAATGATTGCAATGCTTATTATGTCAATAAATACATATAATTGAGAATCTCCCCGACCCTCTCTCTCTCTCTCTCTCTCTCTCTCTCTGGTTAAAAAAAACTCACAAATGCTTCAGAATTAGGAAAAAGGTACTTACAGAGAAGTAGTATACCATATATCATCTCAAAATGTTCCTGTCACAGTATGGTGAAAAGAGTAGATATATAATGGTAGTAGGTTTGATAATGAGTAGTATGATTTAGACATATATAGGAAAGATAAAAGGAATTACCTTATAGGAGAAAGATTTATAGTGGCAGAGTAAAGTTAGATGAGTTGACTTGTCCAGTATGTTAAATCTGAAGTATATTAAGAATGTAAACTTTATTATGTATGCATTTTATGCAGAAAGGAACATGAGAGGCCCAGCTGTTTTTTGGTATTTTCAGTGTTGTAGTTGGAATTTTTGAGATTTGGTCGGGTTGAATATCAACTTTTTTGCTACATGCATTCTGAACAGCAAGTCGTGTAATGATTGTTGGATTCTGTGTTAGCAATAAGTGTTGATTTTCAGATCTGAGTTTTCCAGTGGATTATATTTGTTAATTGTGTTATTTATAGATGGACATTTGTCAGGTTTATACAGAACATTAAGTGCCATTTTGAACTTAGGTAGAGTAAATGTGTTTTGTAGTTCAAACCAGTCTAGCTTTTGTACTGTAATGCCATGGCTGGTTCTGTTTTGGAAGTTAGTATCACATTTTTTGTAGTTTATTAAACTGGGCTGATGGAACATTTACAAGGCAGGTAGAGATCTAGAGGAGGTTTGGTAGGAAAAGGGATCCAGAAGCATTTAGAGCAGTACAGTCTATGAGATATGGTATGATTCTATAGAATAGTCTTTTTAACATAACTGATATGTTGCTCCAGTTATTGCTTTTGGTCAATGCTGACTCCCACTAACCTAGTATGAGTTACTTATTCTATGGATGCATTGTTCTGTGGAGTAATAATAAATTCTGTTTTTAGCAAAGATCGTTATTATTATTATTACATGTAACAACAGCTGAGACTGTATTAGCCCATTTCCAAGAGAAGTAAAGTTTTTATGAGTTAACATTTGGAGCCAGGTTAAACAGGAAGTGGATCATACTAATGTTAAGTTCACCTGCATGTTAGATAATACTGATTTCTTCAATAGAAATATATATTTAGTTTATAAATTTATTAAACAGAAGTAGTCTAAAGCTAGATCCTTGGGGTACTCCTATTGTTATGAATAGGAAGGAGGAGTGGGTATTTTGAAAATGGACCTTCTGCTCATGGTGAGCAAGGTGGCTTCTGAACCACCTTGATATTTAATTTATGCAGTGTACTTAGGAGTAATGGATGTACTACAGTATGAAAACACTTGGACAAATTGTAGGAACTAGACTATAAAATAATATAGCATGGACAGTTTCACTAGAATAAACAATGCTGGAAAGTAGCAAAAAGGAAACACAGGAAACTTGACCTTTGTTGTTGAGTGCCTTTATTTATTGACTTCATCAGAACAATAAAACCATTGTTATAATCACCAGGCTATATTGTAACAAACAGATCACATGTGCATACCAAACATTAATTGGAATGTAGAGAATTACATTATTGCAGTTTCTTTTTATAAGACTTTAACTTTAACTTTAACATACATTTAATAGAAATAATATAATCCAAGCATGACAAATCCCATCATTTAACAGGATCTGACATTCCAGTCTTTTTATCTACAACACTAGGATCCACATCTACCATGCATAAATTAAAAAAGTACAATTCTTGAAATTATTCTTAATAATATAGCAGTGTTTGTAAATTATTTTATTTAATCTTCACAGAGTTTTCCCAACACGGAAGGTCTCGCATAGTGCAGCTGGCTAAATAGACAATGCTCCCAAATAGGCAATCAAAATGCTTCATGGTACCAATTTTTCTTCATACCAAGAGACTGTTATGGACTATCTTCTAGCTACCTGCATTTTTGGCAGAAGCCAGAAATGAATGTGTCAAAAGGTTTTTGAGCATACATTCTACTAACTTTGATCTGTTTTCCAAAAACTCCTTCAAATTGCTGCATTCTTACTTGTAGAAAATGGCTTGCCACTAATCAGGGTAATTAGAACATAATACTCCTTTAAGGATTTTTAGTTGTTTAGTATCACATTTTATCCCAGTGCTATCAACAAAATATTCCAAAGCATGTGTTGAGTCCCAGTCTGTGTTATTTAGACTTTTTTATGTCACTTTCTTTGAATTTCTCCTGAATAAGTAATGACATACTTAATATGTCAATTGTGTTTAACGTCTGCAATATTATTCATGGTAAGCTGTCATCTTATCACCTATCCAAAATGAATCACATAAAACTGCCATCTCATAGTTAAAATTGTCATTATCTGAAAACAACTTTGAAGCTAGTACTGCTTGACTTTAACCATATTATTATTATTATTATTATTATTATTATTAGATGGATGACTACTGGTTGTGGACAAACACAGACCAGTAAAAGTGCTGTAAACACAGGAATTATTTGTCTAATTAATAATAGAATGTCAATCTAAAAAGTAACAACTTTCTCTACACCAGTGAAAAGTAAATGTCAAGAGCTTTGCAGTGATTTCTGAATATTATATGAAAGATTCCGATTGTTCAACTGTGCCTGATCATAAGAAAAATATATAATCTATAAAGTGCTTTTAAAATTCTATTTCATCTTCATATGTGCATTAAAAATAAATTCATTTTTACTGGTAGACAAACCATACTAGCAAAAGAGGGAATTACAACTGCCATCATAGTTATCAACTTTCTTGATGACGGTACTATCAAATAAAAAAAAAAATTCACATCAAATCTGTAGACATGTAAATTGTGTTAATATGCATATTTTAGTTGTGTAATGTACTCTGAAAATTACCCCCTAAAGTCAAAAACCAGTGTCATGCAGAAAATTTCTAAGAGTAAATATTTCAGCAACAGCCTTAATATGTTTACTATCAAGTTCAATGTTTTTAATAAAAATAGAGGCAACTGGTTGACCTTGATTTCTGTTTTAGTTACTTGTCCTTAGGAATGACAGTAATGCTATTTCAGTGCTATGCTCTAAAGCCATGTTGTTCCTGTTCAGACATGTAAGCATTTGTTTATGTGTGTATTTTTCTAGTATATTGAATGCAGAGTATAGAATAGTTAGTGGTCAGTAGTTATTTATCTCTAGTGAGTTACCACCTTTGTATAGAAAAATAATATATGGCTTTTTCTGTTGCTTGGAAACACATTTTTTATGTATCAGTTTAGTAAAATGTATACCGGGTAGGCTATATATTTTGGAGATGTTGTATTGGTAGTTTTGTTTTTGAGATTCTTCCTGACAGTTCACTTGGTAAAGTGTGAAAGGAGATGGAGCCTGTGTCACTATTTAGAAGCAGAGCTCCATTTTTATGTGTCTCAAGATTTTAAGGAAGAAGCAGCTTTGTTAAAGTAAAAAAAAAATACATGATATTTATTTAGTTACATGGTTAACTAGGATAGTATAACTGAGCAGAAAACCCATTTTCAGTAGTGGTAAAGGGAGGAAAGCTCTGTTATAGCTGAGATGCAATTGCATTATGAGAAAAACAAATAAAGCAATTACATTAAGAGAAATTAAAATAGTTAAATATCATCAAGCAAAGAAATACATTATTATAATGTTAGATAAGAAGTCAATGCAAAAGTTATAGTATGTTGTAATAAGATTAATTTGATACTGCATTTGGCTGTTTCCATTTTTAGGTCTGAGATGATATTTAATAGAATTCCAAATTGTTTAGGATTTTTTATTTTGTTAGGTTGTACCATATTTATCACTTAGTTTCTATAGTGTCTGTAAACTTGTATGTTTTGATAAGTTTTGTTTGTATTACCTATTTGCATGCTATAGGGTTTGTTTAGTTTTATATGTAATCCAAGCAGCCAGTAGTTATTTTAATATATTTCTGCACAGGAGAATACGAAGTTTAGTTTAGAAAGTTATTAAAGTATATCTCAGACTCATCTAATTGAAAGTATTTTTATTTGTTTAATTTGCTTTTGCTAAGTAGTTCATTGAAAGTATCTTGATTTTTTTTGTGCAGACTGAATAATTGCTACTTACTGTATTTGGCAATAGGCTTGTATTTATAATTTAGTCTGGCTTTCTTGTTAATAGCCAGCTTAAGATACTTTCATTTCCTGTTGTTTTATCAGTTCATGTTAGAATAATCATGAGTTGTGCTAGTCTATAAAGGATTATATTGCATCATAGTTCATTATGTTATTTTGGAGAGTGGATTACTGCCCAGTCTATAATAAAAATCATGATAATATTTTGGTTTAAGTTTGAGTTTAGCTAAAAGAAGATCTTCTAAGATGAAGACATAAGTATTGTCTATGTTTGGAATTATGTAGATTGCAGATATATGTACTGTTATGTGGTCATTTATTTTAAGGAATGTTAACATAAGTTTGGCATTATTATAGGTAGGTACTATTAGATATTTATGTCTTGTTTCTAGGTGTTTGGAGTATAATGTTGCTATTCTTCATATTCTTTTGCTTAATATGTTTGTTTAATATATATTGTGTGCTGGTGGCAGAAATTCTTCATTTGATATTTTTGGTTTTAGTTAAGTTTTTGTTATGCCCAAGATATCAGGATGTTAGTAGGTTAACCATTAGTGTGTGTTTGGAAGATCATCACAGATACCTCTTACATTTGTGCTTCTTGCATTTAAGTGTGCTATTTTTAGTCCTGTAATTGTTTTATGAGAATGGTGGATATGATTAATCATAATGAGTTAGAAGTAGGGAGTCCTGGATTTGGTTCAGATTCTTTGATGGATTTTATATGTTCTGCACAGCTACATAGTAAATTAAGTATGAAACTATGCTCAAATAATTGGAATTAAAGCCTGACTTATTCTAAAATTAATGAAAGCAGCAGGTATAATTGACAAATAAGCAGACATATTGTTTTAAAGTTAAAACAGAATAATGGTGAACAGTAATATAAAAAAGCAAATGAAACAGGAGTACTGCATACATAGTATAGGTGCAATCATGCATGATGTAGATACAACTACACATAGTGTAGATACAGCCATGCATAGTGCACATACAAGCTATACATAGTGTAGATATAGTCACATAAAGTGTATATGCAGTCACACATAGTCTACATACAGTCATGCATATTGCACATACAGTCATACATAATATACATTCAGTTATATATAGTGTAAATACAGTCATACCTAGTGTAGATGCAGCCATACACAGTATACATACAGATGTACATTGTGTAAATGCAGCCATACATAGTGCACATAAAGCCATATATTGTGTAAATACATAGTGTGCATACAGTAATAGCTAATGTAAAATCAGTCGTGCTTAGTGTACATATAGTTATACACGGTGCTGATACAGTCATGCATAGTATAGATACAGTCATACATAGTCAAATATATGTGTAGATGTAATCATACAAGGTGTAGACACAGCCATACATAATGTACATGCAGTCATACTTAGTGTGGATACACTTAATGTAGGTACAGTCACCTGTAGTTCACATACAGCAATACACAGTGTAGATCCAGCCATACATAGTATAGATACAGCCATGTATAGTGCAAATACAGTCATACATAGTGTAGATACATCCATTCATAGTGCACAAACAGTGATTCATTGAGTAGATACAGGCATACACAGGCCACAAACAGTCATACTTTGTATAGATGTAGTCATACATAGTGCACATACAGCTATACATAGTGTAGAAACAGCCACACAGAGTGCACATGCATTCAAATGTAGTCTAGACACAGTCATGCATACTGCACATACAGTTTACATAGTTCACATTCAGTTATATATAGTGCAGACACAGTCATACCTAGTGTAAATGCAGCCATACATAGTGCATATACAGCCATACATTCTGTAGATACAACCATGCAAAGTGTACATACAGTCATACATAGTGCACATGCAGTCATACATAGTGTATATGCAGTCATACCTAATGAAGATACAATCATACCTAGTGTAGATATAGTCATACATAGTGCACATATAGTCATGCATATGATAGATACAGCCATACATAGTGTAAATACAGTTACACCTTGTGTAGATGCAATCTTGCATAGTTTAGATACAGTCATATGTAGTGTAGAAAGTCATACATAATGCGCACACACACAGTCATACAGCATGTACATACAGTCAAGTGAAGTGTAGATGCAGTTATTCATAGTGCACATAAAGTCATATATAGGGTAGATGCAGCCACCCAAAGTGGACATAAAGTCATACATAGCATAGATACAGCTGTATGTAGTATAGGTACAGCCATGCATAGTGTTCATACAGCCATAAATAGTGTAGATACAGCCACACATAGTGCATATACAGACATGCATAGTATAGATACAGCCATACATATTGTAGATGAAGTCATAAATAGTGCGTACACAGCCATACATAATATAGATACAAAATGTTGATATAGCAACACATAGTGTGCATACTGACATAGATACAGTTGTACATATGTAGACACAGCCAAACATAGTGTAGATACATTCATAGCTAATGCAGATAATCATACCTAATCTAGATGCAGTCATCCATAGTGTAGATACATTTATACATAGGCTATTTACAATCATACATAGTATGCATACAGTCTGAGAAGAAAACTTATGTAGAACCTTTGATATATTGTACTGCAGGCTTTAGAGCAAGTGAAATATTACAATGATGAAAAAAATGCAACTATAATTGTACAAAATAGCAGTAACATTTTGGAATAACAGAGTTAAGTATTTATACAAAATGTGTACAAAATTCAAAGCAGTAGTGTTCAAAGCAATATTGTAGCCATTTGAGCAATGAGAATGAAATAGGTTGTCTTTGAAGAAACTCTGTTGCAAGAGTGTAAAGAATTCTGTATTGCTAATCATTGTCCAGAAAACATTTGCATGTATATTTTTACTAAAGACCACACAAGTTATAAGGAATTACTTTCTGTTCCTCAAAAAATATCAAGCAAGCAAAGGAAGAAAACCACTACAGAAATGCAGGAATTTGAAAAAAACTTTAAAAAATATGTAAACGGTTAGCACATTTGTCAAACAATAGTAAACATGAAGACAAGAGACTTTATCAGACAAGATCTACTTCCACTATTTAAACTTTTTAAATGATAAAAATGGACACATCTGCTACTAAACTTATTAAATGATAAACATGAAAACCACTACTAAACAGCTACATTTCACCTCCAAGTGGTCCTTAAATTTGGATTTAAATATCCCAATTTCATTATGTGACATAATTTTGCTAGGGATATGGTTCCAAGTGGCTATGCTGAGTTTGCAAAAGGCTTCCTCAACTGTAATTGTTTTGAATCATGGTCTTGCTTAGTGTTATCATTAAGTTTAGTTCCTAGGCTGTAATTTGGCTCACCTATCAACAAGGTTTTTTCAGGGGTGGGCAGTGAGCTAAACTTATCACTTTGAATGTACATATACTAAGTGCCAAGATTGCTATGCACTGAAGAGTAGCCATTTGCATTTGAATAAAAAATCATGGCTGTGAATTTGGTTGCCAGCAAGCAATGCAAATCTCCAGATTTTGTTTTCTGCAAGTTGACATTTTTGAGGATTAGTGCATATTCAAGTTTTGGTATCAGAACATTCTTGGCAACAGAGCATAGCTAGTGGGAGATTATATAACAAAGTTTTAGCTGGACAATAGTTTTGTTAATAGTTTCTTTTCTGTATGAGTGGAAATGACATGGCTGGATCTAAAATTGCGCCAAGATATTTTTGTTCATTGACAATTTGGAATGGCACTGTTAAAGTTATTTTTTAGGAAGATAGATTGGAATGTTTTCAGTTTATGATTAGTATCAATGAGAATAATACTGCACTTGCAGGCATTAATATTTAATGTGTTTTGTGAAAAATCTTTTATTTCTTTTTGATCAAAGATACAGTAAACATAACACTGAAATTTGAAAGGTAACATTATGAACAGGGATAGAATGTTGAGACTACACATAACTGAAAATAAAACAGTTAAAACAATTTACACATATGCCAAATGTCCATATATAAGTAAAGCTACTAACATCAAGCTAGAATGTGATTAAAAAGGGATTTCGAACATTCTATAAATTGTGTGTGGGATTCCTGTGAAAAGGTTAAATATTTATGAGCTAGTAGGTGTTTGGCAGCTAGATGTTTGAAACCCTCCCAGGTGAGTGATGCTCTATCCTTCCAATGTAGTGTAATGTAGTATTTAAGTAATGAAACTAGTGTTACTAATATACATGTATGTAGTTTAGTCAGGCCAGTGGGGGTGATATGTAGGAGAGCTAGCTTCCAGGATAAAGTTGTTTTTTGTAGCCCATTGTTTCTAGTTGGACTCTAAGTGAGCACCAGAACTTGTAAGTGCATTTGCAGCTCCAGAAAATGTGGAGCAGGTCAGCCTTGTGGTTGCCACAGTAGGAGCAGAATGGTGAGGTGGATGGATATATTTTATTTAGAATGGTTGGAGTAAGGTAGGTGTTATGAAGTATCATGATCTGTGCATATTTAAGTTTTTCAAGGGGAATGAGTTTTGATGTAAGCTGGATGGCTTGGGAAATTTGTTTGTGATTGAAGGATCAGGTTCCTTCCAGTATTTAGAATAGATAAATTTTCCCCTTTTTCTAAAATATTAGTCTCTAAATAAAAGAACGTTGGTGGAATCTGACTGTTGGTGTGTTGCTGTTTAGAATAGATAATGTCTTTTTGAGTTTTGATTGAAAGAATAAATTTGCAGGAATTAGATAACATTTTTTTGTTTGATGATAGGAGGTTACATATGGTTTTACAGGTTTGAATATCATTGGCGTTGATATCAGAATTATCTATAATACAGCGGCTAAGGTCACGTACTTGCCTTAAATTATTGTATAGCTTTTAGGGAGCTTTAATTGAGTTCTCATTTCAGTGATAGTATTATTCTTGAAGGGAAATATATCAGAGACAGTTAGTTTCTAAAGGAGGGGAATAATTGTTTAGGTCAATCATATTGTTATTCATTCTAAGATTGAGGTTAAGGTGGATTGGTTGTAGGGAAATGAATGCATAATATAAGTTTAAGGATTTGAAAGTCTTTTGTATGATAGTGATTTATGTTTAATGATTGGATGTATTTTAGGATTTTTTTAAGTTCTCACTGTAGAGAAAAGGGAGGGCTCTGGGGTTTAGGCAAAATGTTTTGGTGTAGTTGTACAAGAGTTTAACCCAAGTTGGAGTCCATTGCTGTTATGATGTGGTATAGTTGGCTATTGGTATTATTCTATTGCATTTTATGGTATCGTAAAATATTTAGTGTGTTTTGAGTTACTCAAATCCAACGAAAGGTGAAATTGGGTTGTAAGGTTTATTGGAGGGTCAACTGGAATGTATTGGATTCTAGACATAAGATATCTGAGCAGAGTATTACATTAAGATATACAAGATAGACATGTTGTGATTTATGAAGATAGAGAATAAGAGAGATCCAAGGATTGAGCCTTGTGGAACTCTTATGCTCCAGAGCTAGACAGACAATTGTTAGAAAATGCTTGAAAGGTTCTCTCTTTCAGATAATTTTGGAACCAATGAACTGTATTTTTACCAAAGGTAAGTCTTTGAAATGTTCTTAAAACAGCAGGATCCATAATTTTGAAAACTCTTCTCATGTCAATAAAGCATCCTAAAATGACCAGACCTTTTGTTATTAAAAATGTTATTACTGGCTGCATAGAGACCTGTCATACTACTAATACCATTTCAAAAGCCAAGTTGTTGGTTAAATGGTAAATTTATGTGATTGAAAAGCTGTTTGTATAGTTGCTTCTCAAATAATTTGGTAAGGGGGAATAGGTTATATACTGTTATGTTCTTAGTAGTGGAAATCATAGGAAGAGTACATTTATGTTATGTTTAAATTGACTTGAGACAATACCTGAGGTAAGGGAAAATTTTAATATATGTGTTAGTTCTTTAGAAATATGGTTGGATGCCATTCATAAAAAGGCAGGGTGTAATATACAAAAAACTTAGCTCCTGAGTTGATATCTAGATGTTGCTGTTTGGAGATTTCCTTAACTAAGCCTTCCTTGAAGTAGAAACTAGCATTGCATTCAGTAAGTATGTAAAAGCTGCAGGAAATATGGCTCTGTATGAAAGGGGCTGAGGTGGAAGGAGATAATATAGTGAGAGCCTATGTTTTATGCTTCTTTTTTTTTCAAATATAAGTTGACACACATTCAAAGAAAATGCATCTGACTTGTGGCAAATTAAGTTTATCTTTCAGCTGTTTTCAAATCATAGGCCCCTTGCACTCATTTAGGACCATACAAACATACAAGAGTTCTTTGATTCACCTTTCTGATTGTATTATATTATATCCCGTGTATAACACAGCACCACTTGTTAGAGCACATTTTAAATTTATAGTTTTGAACATTTTTCCAGTAAGCAATGAAACAAAACATATGAAACAGTAATGACAAAACTGCCCAGTTCAGAAAATTTCAACCATGAAATGCCACTCAAACTCCAGTCAGTACAATCCACTGATATCAGTCAATATGCACAATCTCTGCAGAAGTAAAAGTCATCTAAATCATTCCACATTAAAGACATATGTAACTAATGAACAGGTTGCTGCTAGCAAACAACTTTATATTTCAGTGTAACATTTACAAATTCAGTGCCAGCTGCCCTTGAAGAATAAATTGCCTAAGTTACATTAAAAAATGTTAAGCTCTCTTTCAGTTATTTATATTTTACAATGTTTTGTTTCATTGTTGACCTGTACTCTGTAATTTTCTTGTGGTATAATGTTTGTTTTTGATATTGTTTGAGCTTTTCTTCTCAAGCCTCTGCTGAAAATGGGCCTATGTCCAGTCGGACTTTCCTGGTAAACAAATGTTAAATAAATAAATAAATAAATAAATAAAATCTGGCAATAGTGCAATAGGGACTGGATGGCAAACTGATAAGTTCAGAAATACTAGGCATCTTATCCAAAAGAGAACATACTCAGCACTGCAGCACCTCATCCCCCTTAAAGTACAATGCACTGCCAGCAATCCATCTATGTGCTGGTGGAGTAGAACCCACAACTTTCTTCACAAACAAGCATGCTACCTGTTGTGCTACTAAGCTTTTCAATTCTCTATCACAATAATGATTTAATTTGCAAAAAAAAAAAGAGTTACACATTGTAATCAGACTTAGCATGAGCAGCAGTAAACTTTTCTTCCCTTGAAGCTCACAGTTTCTTGAAAATGAACCTGAAACTCAATTACCTGAAAAATGTTTAACCTGTAACTCAAACTTGGTTCCTTGAAAATATACCTGAAAGTCAGTTCTTCCAAAAATGCAGCATGGTAGTTGATGTAGAGGATTCAGGCTTTTGTTTTCTGTAACTAAGGTACAGGGTTTGAGCCTGAGCAAATTACTAACCACCTGCTATCTCTAACTAGGGTATTTCACTAACACACACCCCCCTACCTAGCTCTTAGTGCAAGAAATTGGAAAAAGCCTAAAATAAACTGTGACAAAGTTTAAATAATGCTGTCATGAACTTAGAAAGTTGCTAGAATAACAGGATTTGTGTTAGCATGCATTTTTCTAAAGGACATGAAGTCTGAAGCTCAAATGTCTGTCATTATTTAATAACTGCATCCCTCAATGGTTTTCTAGAAAATCAAAAAATTTATGAGGAGCAGGCAAAAATATGGGGCAAAAATATGGACATTCTGCAAAATCTGGACAGTTGAAAGTTATGCTACCTACCCCTTACACACACCATACCTCTCAACCTCTTAGACCAACAAAGTCATAAATAAAAGTAAGGCAAAGGCACAAAATTAGGGCATTTTTTAAATATTGCTCTCACAAACTAAGAAAGTTGATAGAATGACAGGTTTTGCATCAGCATGACTTGTTTGAAGGGTATGAAGTCTGAAACTCTAATGTCTGTCATTATTTTCCAACTCCGGTGTTTAATAATTTGCCAGACAAAAACACACTGATAATAAGAGGCAACAATCTGGACAATCTAAGAAAGTCTGTACAGTTTAGAGGCATCATCATCACACACATATACACACAGCTATCTACCTCTCTTTCTCACACCTACCTATCTATCTATTGCTTTAACACACACAAACACCCCTACCTACCACTTTTACAGACAAAGAAAACTACCTCTTACTTGCCCATCCATAGTCCACTGTCCAAACATCTTCTTGTATTCAAATTTCATGCACACTCACACACACACCTCTTACTTTTCCCATTGTCCATAACTTGGTCTGCAGTCCAAACATTTTCCTGTATTCAAATTCAGCATGAGCAGAAGACGAAAATGTAACAATAGGTGTATGTGGACATACACAAGGGGCGTTCTTAAAGAAAAACGCCCTTTAAAAAATACGTTTTTTTTTTTTATTAAAAATGCTATCCCCTCTTCTAAACAAGTTGTACTGAAATCAGTACAGTGCATATGCCTCCTGATGTCCTTGTCTCCCACATGGCCTGCTGATCTCATCCACTATAAGTTGACCTACAGAGATGTAAAAGGAAGACTTGTGCCGTGGTGCTTGCATAAAGTACTGTGTTCTGTATTCTGTGTACTTTAGATAGATAGGGATTTTGTGTGTGTGTGTGTGTGTGTGTGTGTGTGTGTGTGTGTGTGTGTGTGTGTGTGTGTGTGTGTGTGTGTGTGTGTGTGTGAGCTGTTACATGATATTACATTCAGCATTTTACACCAGCATGTGGAACACTATTATCACCATATGCTCAACAAACAATGCTGATGTCATCAGCTATATCAGATTATTGCATATGTAGCCATCCCACCAGGGCAGGATCAGACACTTGCCTGGAGCCTGGGCAGACATCACTTTAGCTTCATAGGTTCATAGCAGGTTACTAGGCTATTGGCCATAGGGCCTTTATAAGCCTAGCCACATTATACCCTTGTTCCCTTATTGACCAAGTTGCATGGTCTATATTTGCAGGGCGAGTCTATGATCAGCACTGACTGCCCTTATCCAAAAGGGACATAGGTAACACCCATGGAAATTTATGGTCTCCCGTCCAGTTGCCTAAGTTATGCTTAAAGTCATTGAGAAGCTCTATTTTATGTGAATTAGGAGTTTGTTCCAGAGGAGTGGCAATCTCTGGGAGATATAGCTGTCTCTCCAGCATGTCCTGTTAATGTTGCAGCCTAGGTTAAGATCACTAGTGTGAGTGACTCTTGTCCCATGTGACTTGTGGATGTGCAGCATTTTCATTAGGGTACGGTCTGAGATTGTTCTGTAGGCCAGGCACAAATTGCCTCTCAGCAGCCTATAAGACACAGAGTGCAGTGACAGGGCCTTCAGTCTATCCATGGAGTTCATGGTTCTTGGTGAGAAACCTCTGAGGTCTCCAACTGCTGCAGATGTCTGGTAAGGTACATACAGAAGGGAACATCGTACTCTATTAGTGGTCTAATAAGAGATGAGTACAGGGGAGTTATAACATAGTAAGATCTAGATGTGAATCTCTTACTTATGAGATGTGCAACATAGAAGGCCTTCCTTAACACTGTGGACATATGGTGATCAAAGTTAAGGTTGTCATCAACCTGTGTTCCCAAATCTCTCACCACAGGGTTTGAGCTAAGGGGGGGGGGCTATTAATAATGTAATTTGCAGGGACTTCACCTTTGCTGAAAGGAATGATAACACATTATTTTGCATTTAGTTCTAATCTGTGGCTTTGGCACCAATCATTTGTCTATGTGAGCCCTTTTTGTAGTATGTCAACATTGTTGGGGGGTCAGTGATCGTACACAGTTTGCAGTAATTAGCAAACATGCCATAGGCCATCTATTTTCCCCTGGATATCTGAGAAATACAATACAAACAGTAGGGGGCCCAGCACAGAACCCTGTGGTACACCAGTGCTAACTGATCTGCCGGCAGAGGTGATCCCTGTGGTACACCAGTGCTAACTGATCTGCTGGCAGAGGTGAAATCCCCAACTTTGATTGTATGTGTTCTGTCAGTGATACAGTTGGCTACCCATCTAGTGACATATGGATTAATTCCCTATCTTTAATTTCTCCAAGTCTTTTAGGTTTCTAATACCATGACAGGAATGGACCCCATTTCTAAGACAAAGTACGATTAAAGTTCATGTAATTAGTATTATTTCAATCCTTGATGTCAGCCAAAAGTGCTCTTCAAAGAACCCGCAATGTGCTCAGTAATAACTCCTTCTGCAGCTTGTATGGAGTTACATGTATTGGTACCATATCTAAATATGACTGTAAATTCTTTTTTATAAGGCGCATTGCTCCTACTACTATTGGAACTGCCTGGGTATCTCTCTTCCACATTGCTCTTCTTTCTGCCTGCAGATCCTGATATTTCATGACTTTATGCAAGACACTTTAGTCACTGGGTGTGGCAATTTCAATGATCAATGCTACTCTTGTCTTCTTTTCTTGGACCATTATATCCAGTTTTCTAGCATCTATCTTTGGAACTGTTGGTAATGGATGATCCCATGTGATGTAGACTTCTTCACTTTCTATGATGCTTTGTAGCTCATGTTTCCAGTGTTTTTCAGCCACTTCAATACCATAATGTTTGCATAATCCCCAGTGTGACAGTCTTGCCACATTATTATGCCTTTCAGTATACAGTCCTTCTGCCAATAGTATGTCACAACCAGCAATGAGGTCTGCAACTGTTTCCAATTCGGTTTTACAAAACCTACATTTGTCTGTTTCTTCCACATGTTCAATGGACTTTATAAATCAATGTGTATGCAGCCCACTATCTTGGGCAGTGAATATTAGTTTGGTTTGAATTTGCCTCTCCTTAACCAGTCCCGTGTTAGTTCCTGATCAACATGAGGTTCTTCCAGAAGTTTTCTATACTTGCAACTATATTTATGCATTTTCCACATTTCTTGCCTTCTCATCTGATCCTTCACCTTATATTCTTTCTTTTGTTTTTTGGCACATTCAGTTGCTGCTGGATTTTTATCTACTTCTGGTTTTACTTCTATTCCTGCTTGATGCCGATAAGCCTCTGCTAGATTAAGCAGAGAAGTCATCTTAGATTTATTCGCCTCATGTTTCAAAACTTTCACTATGTTTGGGTCTTGTGAGGTCAGCAGATATGTGTGGAGTCCCATAATTGTAGATCTATACATATAATCAATTTCAAGGAGGCCCATCCCTCCATTGGAACAGGGAATATATAATCTTGGTATGCACTGATTTTTATAAATCATTTGGTGAGCATGAAGCATCCTTCTTGTTTTCCTATCTAATCTATCCCACACGTTTTGGGGCCAGTCACTCGCTCCAAAACTGTATGATAGGACAGGAAGAGCAAATTGGTTTATAGCTTGGATTTTGTCCCTAGATGTCAGTGCTGTTTTCAGGATTAATTTAAGCCTTCTGAAGTATTCTTTACTAGGTTTTATTTGCATTTGTTCATGTTTTATTGTTGATTCTTCATCAATTCCCAAGTATTTATACACTCATTCTTGCTCAAGTTCTTTTATATCACATTCTTGTCCCAAACTGATGTTTTCCTGATGTTACAGTTTTCCTGCTTTAAAGGTTGCTTTTGCACATATATCAAGACCAAATGAAATTCTTATATCATCTGGAAAAGTATTGACAACTTGCAGTTGTGCTTTCAGTTCCTCATCTGATGAGCTATACAGTTTTAAATCATCGACAAAGAGAAGGTGAGAAGTCTTTACACTTTGTTGTTTTCTAAGAGCCAGATTATAGCCATGGCCTAAGCTGTTGAGTAAACAGCTTAATGTATTAAGGGCAAGGCAGAATAGTAACGGTGACAGAGAGTCACCCTGGAATTTCCCCCTTTGAATTTTTATCCCTGGGGTAACAATTTGTCCTTTATCATGGCTTACTTGCAAAGTGGTTTGCCACTGTTTCATGGTCACTGTAATGTAATCGGTCAGTGTGGTATGTATCTAATACATTTTTAAACACTCTTATCCACGAATGAGGGATACTATCAAATGCTTTTTTGTAGTAGATCCATGCCATGCTTAGATTCTTCCCCTTTTTACAGTTCTACACTATGACTTTATTCAACAGCAAATGATCCTTTGTTCCATATGACTTTCTTTTATTGCCCTTTTGTTCTACTGCCATAATTGAGTTTTCTTCTAAATGACTATAAACTCTGTCGGTATCAATTCCCATGTATAGTTTATATGTCGTCGGAAGGCAATTTATTGGTCTATAATTTTTAGGGTAGCTTGTAGGTTCACTCTTAAGTAGGAGCATTATTTTTCCTGTTGTTAGCCAGGTTGGTGTCTGTTCTGGGTGCGCATATAAATAGTTCTTACTCATGGCTAAATCTTCATGCAAAGATGTTAATACTTTTAACCAGACATTAGGTACTGCATATAGACCTGGGGTTTTCCAATTAGAGGCTTTTCTTAACTTTGTTTCAAGCTCTCTAGCTGTTACTTCATCCCATTTCATATCCTGTACCTTTAAACTTCTTATTCTTTCTTTTAATTCTTCTATCCAGTTAGCATCTTTGTTATGTTCCACAGGATATTCATAGATACTTCTCCAAAATGTATCTATTTCTTCTTTTTTGGCAGTCTTTCAGTTCCTTTTATTTTATTTCCCAGCTCTCTATAAAACCTTTTTGGGTCCTCAATAAATTGCTTATTTTGCACTTTTCCTTTATATTTATCTTCATATCTTCTAAGGTTTTCCACCTGTGCTGAAATGTTTAGTTTGTTATTTGTGATAGTGCATGATAGATCATGATCTGTTCTAATATTGTGCATTGCTTTTATCACATCTATCTTTCTTACTATTTTTGTTGATCTGTTCTCTCTTTTGTAGTCTTCTAACAGTGACACTTCTTGTCTTAATTGCTTTATAATTTTTTCTATCCGATATTTCCATGATGGTATTCGATTTCTCCCCTTCCTTTCCCTCACTACCTTGTGTTCTTTTGGTATAACTTTATCAGTTATTAATTTAGCTGCACAGTAATATATCCTGTTTACTTCTGTTATATTACATGGATCTCTGTGAACAGTCCTAATTACTGTGTTCGCTTGTTTTATCAGACTTCTGACTTTTTGGGTTTTATTAACCTTCTGCAGTTTATTTCTTTCATTGATCTTGATATATCTGTCCATGTCTATTAAATCAAGCAATTCTTCTCTTAGCTCATTTTCTTCCAAACTGAGGCCACATCTCTTGTTTTCCAACTCCTTCTGGCATTCTATAGAAGGTTCTATAGCATCTTCCTGTGACACAGTCTTATCAATTTCATCCTGTGCTGTCCGTTGCTCTATCATATGGAAACTCACTGGCCTATCACTCCTCAACATTGAATACATCACAGTTTCCTATTCCTTCCCTTGCTGTCTAGCTTCAAGTGAATGTTTATACTGGTTTCCTGTGAAAGGCTCCAAATTATCTTTATATGGCACCTAATCAATTGCTTCCTGTTCCAATAGTTTCCCCTTAAGTTGGATACCCATTACTCTAGCCTGGTGTGGTGCTTTCTAAATTAGATTTTCTACACTAAATCCTCCACTTTGCAGGTACTCCATAACCCCAGTTTTTATTTCTTTAACTTTTCCATTACTAATCTCCTTTTGTGCTTTTCCTCTTTGTCTTCTTATGTTTTGTATTGTAAAGTTTTCCATATGCAGATTCCTTTGTCAGTATTTCTCTTCAAATATCTTTGGTGCTGCTCTTTTTGTGTTGATTAGCTTTGCCTTCTCCCTTGCCTAAATATTACACCGTATTAAATCTCTTTTTCTTTCCCATGTGCATATTTCTTCTTCAGATGTTTCCTGATCTTCCTGTTTCTCTCTGCTTTGGGGACTCACTCCATCCTGCTGTGATGTAACCTGTGTTAGACCTTCTATATCAAATCTTTCACTTCCCATGCATTCCAGAACTTCAACTTCTATTTTTAACTTTTACTTTACTGATCTTTTCTACATTCCATCTTTGTGATACTATATTTTTTATTGTGAAATTTTCCATATCTGGATGCCTTTGTCAGTATTTCTCTTCAAATATCTTCGGGGCTGCCTTCTTTACATTGATTAATTTGGCTTTCTCCTTTGCATAAATATTGCACCATATCAAATCTCTCTTTCTTTCCCATGTCCATATTTCTTTTTTATACTTTTAAAATATCTCTTGACTTTGTTGTTTTATATGCTTGCACTTCCTCAGATGCTTCTTTTTCCAAGAAGATCAAGATTTCTTGATCTATATACTGTTTTTCACAAATCTGTTGTATTAATGAACACAAATTTTTATTTGAATTTTCTGACAGTTTTTCTTGTGGAAGTATTGTTCTTTCCTCTAATTTATGTCTTAATCATTTTGCATATCTTATAGCTGGAAATTCTGGGCTTTGTGCATAATAGCAACAATACATAAATTCTTTCTTATCCTCAATAGTCCACTTTATCGCCTTTATGGCTCTTCTTTGGCCTATCAGTTTTTGTGATTTTTGTAGAGTGCTACTTCCTTCGACAACAGGGGGCCATCCTCCTTCTGGGCCTGGCCCCATTGTAGGAATGTTTCCATATTTTGAGGATTCTATACTGTCATCTTTTCCAGTCCTGGCACCAGTGCGCTTACCAAGATTGGGCACTTTTTTCCTGGGTCTTGTGCACCCAGCTATCTTTTTTAGTTTTGACCTACTTCTGTCCATGATATATGCTATATAAATACAGTCTATATATCAGTGTCACCTTGGTGAGATTTTGTGAAAACAGGGTCCACCTCGTGCAGGTACTCGCCAAGAAATGAAGATGAATTCAGTTTCAGCACTACTACTCTCTTTTGCTTGCTGACTTTTCATCTCTCCATCCGGACCCTGCCCGAATTCCCCACTGTGTGAGTTTCTCAATGATGCCTGAGTGAGGGATTGCGTCAAAAGTTTTGGCTAAGTCAGATAGGCTGTATGTACTGTTTTGCCTTCATCCAGGGCTTTGGTGACATTCTCAATGAAGTCCAGGCTTTATAAGCATGATCTACCCCTTAAAAAAGCCAAATTGTGTTGGGTCATGAGTTTGAAGATCACCTATGTCTTTGTTGATAAGGTCTATAATGCTTTTCTCCATGACCTTGCAGATAAGGCTGGTTAGGCTTATGGGTCTATAGTTCTCATGACTGGTTGACAGGCCTGTGTTGTGCAAGGGAATTACTGTTGCTGTTCTCCACTCTGCTGGGACAAAGCCAGTTCTTAGACTGTGGTTGAAGAGCGTGCCAAGTGTTTCTGCTAGGTCATGTTTCAAACCCTTTAGGCAGCCTGGGATGTTATCCAGTCCCACAGAGGCTGTGTTTTTGGCCATGGAGAGTGTGGATATAACCTGCTCTTTGGAGATACTAGGTAAAGGGCTGGTAACAGATATGCTTTCTTGTATGTCTGGTGGGGACAGGGGGGATTAATGTTGCCCCAAATCTGTCTACTAGCAGGTTGGCAATGTCCTCCTGGTCAGCATGAGAGGTACCATCCACTACTAGTTATGGACAAAGCTGGCCCTTCCTTTTTAGATTTCTGATGTAGCAAAAGAATGCCTCCTAATTATCTTCAGCTAGGGATGCTAGTTTAGCTTCATAATTGGTTTTAGAGGACTTTACAAGATAGCTAATTTGCTTGTTCAAGCTGTGGAGGTTGTCCTGCCTCTGTTGAGTCAGTTTCCTCTTGTTTTTTGACATTATTTTTTTTCCACTTGTTTTATAACCTATTAATGCTTGATGCCCACCAAGGTGGCTTGTTTTTTTGTGAGGACCTTGTTTTGATCTGTTCATGTTCAGGTGAGTCTATACATGTGCATAGGTGTTTATACAGTCCATTTGTATACACCTCTGTATAGCAGTCATTGTTGACAGTGGTAGCAGGGGGTTTGTGACTATTTATGGCATCACTTAGGAGGCTATAGTTTGCTTTGGAGAAAATTTTCATCCTTTTTGCTCTTGGGGGGCAGGTATGATTGTTAATTTAAGCAAGACTGAATTCTGATCAGACCTTACCAGGGAGGGAACACAGCGGGGGTATTACAGAGACCCCCTATATTGGTGAGTACTAAGTCTAGGACATTGAAGCCCCTTGTGGGGGTGGAGACTATCTGTTACAGAGCATTTGTATTACCAAAGTCCAGGAACCTTAGGGCGTGTGTGGTTGTGCTCATATATATGACTCACAATCGATGGAAGAATAGTTGAAATCATACATGACCAAGGTGTTTGGCTATATAGTGAGTGACTCAAGTAGGTCCAAGTAGGCAGAGTGGTTCTCACAGTTAATGGTGGGGGAGCTATATCTAAGAATGATATGGAAGGGGGTTTTACCTATAGTTAGCTGGACTTGGAGTCACTCTAGGGAGTCATACTGTTTGACCAGTCTTGAGGTGTATTTATCTTTAATGAAAATGTATACACCTCTGCCTTTGGTTCTTTCACGGCCGTTTTGAGGTCTGAACATGTGGAAGGCATTGTAGCCTTGAATGGCAAGGGGGGCTCTCTGCGGCCTTGAACCATGTCTCTGTTACTGCACAGACATGGGCATCTTCCAAGGTAAGGAATGTTTCCAGTGAGTGCAATTTCTGATTTAGACTCCTTGCATTAAGCAGCATAACCCTGAGTTTGTCTATAGTGGATGTTTTTATGTCTGGAAGTTAGTTGTTCTGACATTGCCTAAAAAGGCACTATGGGGAGACAAGTAGCTTTGCCAGTAACCAAAAGCCAAGAAGCAACAGGTGAAGACCATCTCTGGCATAGCAGCCTGATCTGTTGACCACATCTTCCTAGGCTGACAGATACTGGATCTCCCTGGACTGACACCAGAAGCTAAGCCAATTGTTGAAGTCAATCATGTTTTGTTTATACTTAAGCATCATCCCGGTTGAAGGTGGAATGTTACTTAAGGCTAGGGACAGACCTGCCTGGGACACATCATCTGAGAGCTCAGTCATGTCTCTCTTCATATAGTTCAGTGAGGTACATCTCAAGTCATTCACTCCAACATAGACTGTGACAGAGTCATAATGGTACTTGTTGAGAGATTTGACTGCGTGTGTGATCTGATGGATCCTGGCACCTGACAGGCAGCTTATTGTGAACTTCTCCTTGTCCAGCCAGGTGAGGGGGGACATCTGTGTGTCTCACTGTGGAGTTACCTATGACCAAGGCATTTGGTTTTAAGGTGTTTTGCCTTAGGGGCTTATTGGCTGAGACACTGTTGTGTGTATTATTATGTGTAGTGGATTCTGTTGGGTCTGCAGTATATGCAGTAGATTTGTGCTTGGGAGGTCTCTAATCTTTAAGTAGGCTTCTAGTGAGTACCTCCATGTATGTGGGTTTATGTGTTGTGAGCTTGTTATGTGCAAGAGGTTAAGGGTGTGTGCTGACAGAAGCACTTTACCATCTCAAAATACTGAAATCTCAAATTTCAGTATCTCGAGATGAAAGTGCCAAAAGTGCAGTTGAGCGAAACTGCACTTGATTGAATTTGAAATCTCGAATTTGCAGTTGTGGTGGTGCAGTATGTGGGATTTGCTGTGTTTGTAAGGTGCGGTGTGCTGTGGGATATGGTTTGCCTGCCGTTGTATGGATATATGTGGATATTCAGGTAAGTGCTGTTTTTTAAGGGTTTTGGGTAGGGATTTGAGTGTATGTGAGTGTGTTGGGAAGTTTTTAGGTGTAGGTTAGGGTAGGTAGGTTAGAGTCTGAGTGTATAAGTGTTGAGAGTGTTGGTGCTTGTACATATGTGGTGTGTGTTTGTGCAAGTGGAATATAGAGTATGTAGTGGTGGGTTTAGTGTCTTTGTCTTTTTATGCGACCTCAGAGTTAGTATATATAAGTAGCGGGGGTGTGGGGGGCACAGCCCCCCTGCTTATATGGGGTACCTGTCAAATCTTCAAACACTCAAAATTTCGACCGTTACATGGTCGAGACCAAGCATTCAAAATTTTGAGTGCTCGAAGATAGACTTTCAACAGCACCGTATGGTGCAGATAGAGAGAATTTCCCTTTTCTGCACTGAAGTGCGGTCTCGGAGTTGGTATATTTAAGTAGGGGGGTGTGGGGGCGCAGGGGGGCTTGCCCCCTGCCTACACTGTTAAAGTGTTTTTTTTTTGTGTTTTCCTTTTTTTTTTTTTTTTTCATGTTCGAACATCCAAATGTCGATCATTTGGTCTCGACCATGTAATGTTTGACATTTTGGATGTTCAAACATTTAACATAGACCCGCTTATATGTAGGGTAGATGTGTGTATTTGTGTTGTTGTGTTTGTGTGTGTTTTGTTGGCTTGTTGTAGTGTGGGGAGGAAGGTGTATGTATGCTTGTTTGTGTGGTGGAGAGTGTATTTAAAAGTCACATTTTTGAATTTCTCACTTTTGGGGTTTCGATATTGTGACTGTTCGGCTTTATAGTCTCGAGATACTGAAATTGGAAATTTCAGTATTTGAGATTACAAAGTGAATCCATGCTGACAACCTGTTTGATATCTGGTGTGTTGCTATGTGAGAGAATGGATTCAAAATTCAAATTATTGATATGGCTCTCACATGTTGTATTTGTTTGCTTTAGAAGTAACTGGTTGTCAGTATACATGAGTAATTGCTACATTGTCTCAGGATGCCCTTGTCAATCAGGCTGGCTGGAGAAATGGTGGGAAACTGTCTGTCCATTATAGCAGATAGTGCTGTAGTAACTAGTGGGAGTGGGCTATATGGACCAGGTTTTGCTGTAAGACTAACAAAAAGTGGCTATTCTATGGAGGGCTTGGGGTAGAAAACTGTTTCAATGCTTCACAATGCACAACTGAGTTGCTTGTAGGGCAGCAGTGCAATCTCTGAGCAGCTCCGGTAAACTGAGTGCAAACCCGCCCAAACACAACACTGAAATACAAGCAAAGTAAAATTATTTTAAAAAAGTAAACAAAGGGGAAGGCCAAGACTAAGCCTTATTCCAGCAATCCCCAACTCAGATGGGTCCTTGGCTGCACTCTTCTGCCACAAGGGTGTGTGTGTGTGTGGGGGGGGGGGGGCTTCTTAATATAAAATGGTTGTTTTAGTGCTCAAATGACACCAAACAGTCTAGATTCAGAAAGCCTTAATATAGCCTCTGCTATAAAATGCAGAAGTACTAGAAATTCAAAGCGCAGAAAATCATAATCACAACAGCAAAAAAAAGTTTAAGTAAAGCAGCAATTCAGTAGAATACTCCAAAAAAAAGTGTAGATCACAAACATTCCTAATGTGAAATAAGTGGTCTGGAACCCAAGTGCTTAAACTAGAAATAAGACACTTTTAGAATAACAGACACAATAATCCCATATAAGCGAAATTAAGCGACTTACTTGTAATGTAGTGCAATGTCAGAGTTGATATATTTAATATGCGGGAGATATAGGGTGGGGCGCACTGCAAAAACAAAGGAAGAAAAATATTTGCAGGATGTTTTCTGTTTTGAAATGTCCTTTTAACCTGTAAATTACTGAGACTATACTCAGTTGTGCTGAGATCGGCATGCCAGGTATCTTTTCAATTCAATGTTTATGTTATGTTCCTTTAAGGTGGTAAAGAATTATGGGAAGTGTCACTTGTGTGACATTCTTATTATGTTTTAGGGTGAGTTATTTTGTAATATTAGTATACAGAATGGTTTTTACTTTGGAAGATCGACAACAGAGAAGACCGACAGTTGAGAATCCCGACATGTTAAGGTAAGTGTGTGATAGGGACGGACGTTAGGGTCAGGGTGTGGGTAAGGTAAGTGTGTGATAGTGATGGACATTAGGGTAGGGTGCAGGTGAGGTAAGTGTGCGATAGTGATGGACATTAGGTTTAGGGGCGGGTTATGTGAGTTAGGGTTAGGGTGTGGGTAAGGTAAGTGTGCGATAGTGACGGATTTAAGGGTTAGGGGGTGGATTAAGTGAGTTAGGGTTAGGGTGCGGGTAAGGTAAGTGTGCGATAGTGACAGACTTAAGGGTTAGGGGCGGATTAAGTGAGTTAGGGTGATGGTGCGGGTAAGGTAAGTGTACGATAGTGACGGACCTTAGGGTTAGGGTTTGGGTTAAGGTTAGTGCATATATAGTTGTGTATGTAAGGTTTAGTGTAGGTTTGTAAGGTTTTTGGTGTGCTTGTGTTGTGTGTGTGGTTTTCAGGAAAGTTATTTGTTTTGTTGATTGTCGGGATTGTGGTTTGTCGGGCGTGTGAAGTTTCGTGTTTTTGAACTTTCAGTTTTGTCATGTCGGTTATTTCGTTGTCGGTGTTTTGGCGTGCCGGTGTTATCAGGTAGACCCATATATATATATATATATATATATATATATATATATATATATATATATAGATATAGATATATCTCTACTGATTTTCTTCAAATGACATTCACAATATTATTGGCCAGAAAATGTTGACATTGCAAATGTTGATATTCTACAATGCATGCACCGAGCAACAGCCTCAGTTCATGCAAAATTAAAACATGAATGTTAAGTAAAAATCAATGTTTTTTTCAGGAGGGAAAGCTGCCCTGCCTCCAACCCCTATGCTGATTTTATTTACTAAATCCTAGATCACATAACATCATGGAAACGGCATATTTCTCTATACCATATTTATTGTGCAAGCTCATAACCTACTGAGCATCTGTTTAGTTGACTAAATTTAGTTGACTAAACAGATATTGACAATAATAAGTGCCCCCATATATATATGGATATATTTAGATATATAGATATATATTTGCTTACTTAGCATTTATTATACTTTGTTTGTTAGCTTAGCCCCACTGGGCTTTGTTTATATATAGAGGACAACTTAAAATAAAGAAAACTGCTGCCATCACACTAATGTTAGTAAAAGAAAAGGGGCCAACAAGGAGAGAAACTATAGTTTGCTCAAAATAAAATACATTTCAGGCATGAACATAATTGCTGATTAAGTTGCAGTTAGATTTTGTCAAGTCAGTCAAGATGTGTTTCAATTCTTATTTAAAGAGAAAACAGTGGAAAGCCTAACAAACAGAGTACAATAAGTTACGGTATATTTCCAGAGTGACAGTACAGATAGATATAACATGATAACAAACAAACTGACTGCGCATTTATTTGCAGTGTAATAAATAGTTAGGGTACAGTTATGTACAATACAAATGCAACTATAGTTATAATGCCATTAGATAATACATTGTATCATGAAATATGGCTACAACACCATTAGATGCTATGTAAACCTTGCAAGACTTTTATATATGATGATTATGTAAGCAGTACTCAACAAAGTCTGGATTCTTAAAATCTTTGCAATACCATGCATCAAAATGCATTTCTTAGATGTGCAGCAGTAGAAGGCTATAATAGATTATACATTGTATTATCTTATAGATAATGCTAGTATGTGTAGTAATGTACAGCACATAAGAAAGCTATGAGAAGGGTTATTAACACTCACAGTTATACTGAGCTGAGGAACACACTTTTAGAAGTCAGGCAAAGGCACTTCAGTGACAGGTGACAGTACTCTTTCCAGAGACCTGATATTGGTACAAATAGCCAAATCTGATTAGTAAGGTTGGTGCTCAAATCCCAGGCCTGAAGAAGAACAACTGAGTGACCTAAGGTCAATCCTCCTTTGTCAAGGGTTATGGGGTATATGGAGGCCTGGGGCCTGGCTCTGAGTGCATGCATGTGCAACTGCTGAAAAGCTGCAATTAGCACAGTGATATTACAGCAGGACCATTATTAGATACAACCCATTTTTTGTGAGTCTGTAGACATCAATCAGAAATTTGTAGTCAGTGGAAGTGATTGCCAGTCCTCCATGGAGTAGGCAATACAAGCACAGTAAGCACACTAATTTTACATTTCCAGCACTATGACATACCTCTAGATCACTTCAAGATGTCCATTAATAACACTCAGATTCATTGCTGCAGACTTTGGTTTTATCTTTACTGGAGCCCATATATTTCCACTTGTGCAACTACTTGTTCAAGACCAGTTAATGTGATGCATCATATTGACCACTTAAATCCATCCACGTCAGTTAACCCAGTAGTTCTGTCTTTTAATTATCTCTAAACTGTATCTGCTGAGCACACGGTGAGCAGTCAAAAAATATAAGTCAGCACAACTGCATCATTTCATGTAGCACTACAAGTGTACTGCAAATCAACAGCTTCAGTCACTAACCACTAAATCATCAAGAACCAATACTGATCAGAACAACCTTTTCAGTAAAGATCAGAGGAAACTAACACGGACTTTAGTTCAACTCGAATGTTATGACTGTTCTGCTTTTATGTCATCTTCAGTGACTTTTTATTTAAATAAAATTCTTGGTAAAACCCCTTTTTCCCAATGAATCACAGTTCTTCTTTTCTTACTTTTAAATGAAAACTGCAAGATAATTTCATAATTAGAGAATTTAAATTTATTTCTATCTTCTGTCCTAATATGGGTTTCTTGAAGTAATACCACCTGGGTTTCTATTAAGTGCTAAATATTTAATTAAATCATTTTATTTGATTATTAAGACCATTAAAATTTAGTGATAAAATATTCCAATCCATATTATGTATTAATTAGAAGGATAATACTTAGATATATATTATAACAATTAGATATATAATTTTTCCATAAATCGTTCTCTCCTATTAGCTCTGATGAGTAACAGAAGCAAAAATATGAGTTTGTTAGGAAACTAATATTCAGCTTATGCTTGTTCTTTAATGTTGTATGCAAACTATTTTTTTATAAAAAAAAAGGAATAAAAACTTTTAATAAAGGTTTAAAAACTATAAAAACAACCTCCAGCCACCCATGGAAACCATAAAGTTTTCAGGTTCAATCAGAAAAAGAAATGATTAAACAACTACTTTATTCACTCCCTCAATAGTGAACAATGGAAAGGAAGTAATCACTGGGATGTGGTTCTACAAATGAAAATTTTTAAGAGGAGAGGAGAGAAGAGAAGAAGGGGGAAAAATTAATTTCATCTTGTTTTAATTTAAAGAATGTTATGTTTTATTTTGTAGGAATATGTCAGTTTTGGGATTTCGCTGAATGTTGATAATATTAAATCTCTTTTCTTTTCCCTCTTTTTCTTTCATATCTTTGAAATATAAATGAATTGCAAAGATAAAAGGTTAGCCTTCCTGAAAATAAATGTTTAAACTGTTCCAAAGAAAAAAAAATCTTTCAAAATAGATAATCAAACACTAAAGCATTCACAAATACAGGTGTTGGAAGGAATAAATGCAGTAAATTAATATTGCTGAATAACATGTATCAGTGCATAATAAATATTCCTTTTAATGGAGCTAATAGAGGCGGCAATATCAAATATTTGATATTAGTATCATAATATCCATAAGTTCCACTGCTCCAAATTTTATAGACGTGCATCTGGAGCGTTTCTCCCCAGGCCTCCGCTGAAAATTGGCTTCATTCCAAGTCAGACTTTCATGGTAAACAAATGATAAATAAATAAATCTTGCATTTAAATAATATTTAATTAATATTTAAGAAATAAAGGTTTAATCGGTATAGTTGCCAAGACCTGAATTTGTGTGTTCATAGACAGGGTACTGGCAGAATACTGTTTACATGTAAATGTAGCTGAAGCATGCTGCTCGTCTAACATGGACAGATATTATTTTAAATGAAAATATTTCAAGTAGACAGTAGTTTAAAATGCCTGAAATACTTTTAGAACAGCAAACGTTTCATTTAGTACAGCTTAAAAAACAGGTTTGATCACGAAGCATGTCTCAGTTTTTTTAATAGTTAAATGGTTAAACAATTACATTTTTTTCCTTTTTATCTCCCCTATCCCTTACCTTCATTTTCTTTATTAAGAAAAGTAGAGTAAATGGCTACCAACTACAATCCAAGTTACTTTAAATTATATTGTAGAATTAACTTAAAATAAAATGTGCTATGTAGCAATACATGACAATGGACTTTTAAAAAATGCAGCATTGTGCCACTGTTAAAGAAGTTTTAAGAATCAAGTACATTCAAAAAGTTTCTGCAATTAGCATTAAAAGCAAATATATATTTATTGGTAAATTAAGATAATACCTATTTTAGCAGAGTAAATTCTTGCTAGAATTACAATTAAATTAAGGAAAGAAACTTTGTAGAGAATAATAAGCCAAAAATAAACTGGAACATAGGTTGTAGTATAATTATTATATTTAGTCTAAAATGGTTGCATATGGTATAAGTCAATCTTAAAGCAGAACAATAACTTTGTAGATATGCCATAGAATCCACATATGAAATTTCTCTGCCTGGCTTTTGATTGTGGTATCAAGCCTGACTACTAAAATGAACTATTTGACTAATAAACGGAACAGATGAATTACAGAAACACTTAATACTCTTACATAGATTCATAGAATTGTTTCTAGGCTAACAACCCGGGGGGGGGGGATCTAAGCCTAGCCAAGTTTTTCCAAATGAATAAGGATTTCTTGTAGCCAAATAGGACATTCAGGTCCACACATTTATAATTTACCTCTGTCCATGTTCATGCAGAATGAGTAGATTTGTCAGCAACAATGGAAAACATTAATACTAGTTTGAGTCTATAATATACATAGTTTTGGATTACAGCTGACTAAGTGCTCCCCACCATTGACAAACTTCTGCCCCTATACTGTCATTGGCAACTCATAGTCATAAATATTAATAAATAGCTGACCAATCAAAATCCCTGCCATGACTGCAACCTTACTCCTTCTCCATTTCTAGATAAACATGCCAAGATGCACATCTGAATTTAGAAAGCATCTGTTAGCGTGTATAGTATACGTAAACATTGAGTGTGTAAAACATTTCTAGGAAAATATTAAGCAATAGTAATGATTAGTTAATAATATTATTGTAATAATATTATTGACTGTGATAATAATGATAGTAATATAATCTAAGGTATATTAATAAAATATGAGACTGCATAATAGTTATTATAAAGCTTACCTTTAAAATACAGGTACAAAGTGAATAAACATTAATTTGAATCATTTTATAAATCATACAGTGAATAAATTATGAAATTAAATGCATTCATTAGTTTACTTACTATTAAGTAGTTCAATATATATATATATATATATATATATATATATATATATATATATCTGTGTGTGTGTGTGTGTGTGTGTGTGTGTGTATATATATATATATATATATATATATATATATATATATATATAGTTCCACTTCTAACCATTGAAATTTCAAAACATCGAAGTTCTGATCATTGAGACTAGAACATCAAAGTTTGAAACATCGAAGGTTACAAGTGTAACCAAAAAAAAAGAAAAAGAAATTTTAACAATTGTATGCAGGAGGGCTTCGACCCCCTACACCCCCCACACCCTCCCACTTTAATATTCCAACTCCGAGACTACACTACAGTGGAGTAAAGGGAAATCTCCCATTTAGCACTATATGCAGAAGAGCTAAATGGGAGATTTTCCGTACCCTATCTGTAGTGCCTTCACACAGATGGCACATAGACACACACAGTATGCAGGACACCTTGGTGCCCTGCACAAACACAAACATTCTCCCACCTACACTTACCTTTTTCTTCCCTTTCAAACCTTTGATGTTTTAAAACTCAATGTTCTGGTCTTGATGATCTGAACTTGTGTATATATATATATATATATATATATATATATATATATATATATATATATATATATATATATATATATATATATATAAAGTATTTTAGAACTTCATGTCTATTTTTTTTTCTGAAGTTGGGGGATTTTGGTGAGGAAATGCTTTTAACTTTTCAAGGAAATGCCATTAACATTATGTTTCTCAGACTTTTTCATTTTTGCAGTGGTATAATCCATGTCTTCTTATATAGAAGAGGACATTTCAAAGCTAGAAACAAAGTGTTTTGGTTCTTGTATTGTACTAAAGTTTCTTTCGCCTGTTAAGCAAAATATTTTAAGTCTTGTGGGAAATAGCAGGTGTGCTTTAATATTATTTTGCTTAAGCTGTTTTATTATTGGTCAGAATTCTTTCTTCTTTTCCAGTGTATTTCTTAAATAACCATTATCAATCTGATACAATTCTGTCCCATTTTAAGAGGAGACTTGGACCAAGTATTTTAGGGCAATTTTTTATCAAAAAGAAAGTAATCTCACCAGAGTGGATCTCGGACGGGTGTTGGGGTTAGTAGGGATAGGCTTCCCAATAGACTGATAAGCTCTTTATATACTAAATAAGAAGCCTTCATGTTGGTTTAAAGTCTGTGGAATCCAGGATGTGAGGAAATAAATCATGTATTCTTCTTTAGACTTTTCAGGAACCCCAAATATTCTCAAATTCTATGTCCTTTCTCTATTTTCCAAATCTTCTATCTTGCTTAATAATCAGTTATTTTGTTTTAATAAAAAAATGTTTGGATTTCTTCATCTTTATCTCTCTCATCTAGGTCATTTAAAGTTGTTTCCATTTCTTTGATAGTATAATTTTAATTTCCAGTTATATTTCTCATCCTTTCAGATTGCTTGAGACTGTTTTCTTGAAGTTTATCCAACTTCAATTGGAAGTTATCAATTTTTGAAGTTAAATCTTGTAAATTAGATAGTACCTCTTTGAAATCTCTTTATTGTAGCCATTTCTCATGAAAAGACTCTGGATAAATTCATTTGTAAGTACCAATGTTGATTATAACAGAAGAATTTGACAGAAAATTGTCTTCTTTAAGACAATTTTCAACAACCAATTCTTAATAGATAAATCCAACAAGTAGAACAAGTTTTACTTTGTAAAATTAGTTTCTTCTCTTTATTATGTTATAATAATAACTACAAACCTCACAAAAAAGCTGTTACACTGCCATCATCTTGGCTCCACCCCCCACCCCATCTTTAATGCCTTTGTTGATTCATTTGTCATTACCAGAAGGTAGACCCTAACTCAACAAGTAAGAAGTGTAAGGCATGGCACTAAACAGGATGTAGATTCTTGCCTACCTGCACACACACACACACACACACACACACACACACACACACACACACACACACAAAACAAAAAAGATTAATACCAGTTCATCTACTAGCATGTCTTTGGGATGTAGTTGGAAGCTGGACACACCAGAGAATAAGAAGGCGGGCATGCAAGCACACAGAGCAATCTGAAAAAAGGAAAAAATACAAACTCCACACAAAAGGCAATGCAGACAATAAATGAACTAGAGAACTAGGCATTTTGAGGTAGCAATAATTACTATTGCACTAGTGTGTCATCTTGCTTTCTATTTTATTTTATTTATTTTAACATAAAATTAGATGAATCCATAATATACATTCTTCAGTCATGACACATGCCGAAATACCAGTCAAACTGCTTAGCATAAAAACAGCTTATATTGTCTACAGTACAGCAAATGATAAAACATGTAATGCCCACCATATTTTATTTTACATAGACTAAATTGTACTAGACATTGTAACCTCTGTCACTCACAGCATAAGATAGAGTACATAAAGTAGCATCTAGTCATTCTTTCAGAGTAAATATGTGATGGAAAGTAAGCTACAAGATATACTGCAACTCAAGTACCTCCAAGGTGCACAATTAGCTGAGCAGATGCATTTAAAACAACACCTGTGCTATCTAATATATTAGTAAAGTGCATTGTTTTCTTGTAGTATCTGTTTGTAACCATATTAGGTATGGATATCTATTACGTTGTCGAACGTTTACAAGTTCAAACTTCATATGGTCAAACCCATATGTACGAACTTGTAAAAGTTTGAAAATGTAAAAAAAAAAAATAAAAATGATTAAAAACTTACATGACGGTTGCAAGCAGGGGGGCAAGCCCCCTGCACCCCCACATGGGGGGTTGCCCCTTCCACACCCCCTGCTCTTTAAATATACCAACTCCGAGATCGCACTACAATGCAGTACAGTGCAGAAAGGGAATAGTTCCCTTTACTTCACTGTAGTGTGATCTCGGAGTTGGTATATTTAAAGAGTGGGGATGTGGGGGGCTTGCCACCCTGCTTACAACTGTCAGGTAAATGTTTTCTGTTTTGTATATATTTTTTTTACATTGTTGAACTTTTACAAGTTTGAACATATGGCATTCGAACTTGTAAAAGTTTGACAATGTAATATGAGCCCATTAGGTATCTGCAGAAACAACTATGTCCTCTGATACTACAGCTAGTACTAAGAAGAGACCTCAGTACAGGCCATGTAATGAGAATTATAAACAGTAACAAGTCATATACCAGAGAGTAAGGCCTGCTTCTGTGGATACAATGAAACATATTAAATTGTTGGTCCTTAGAGATGCAGTACAGTATCAGCAAAAAATATTTACTTATTTAAACATCCAAGAAGCTGGTAGCAAAGGACGCATATGTAAAATAGACATAAAGCAACAGCCATAATGTATAAACCATCTCCAACTGCACACTTCAGTGAGCTGATATTATAGAGAAATTAAGAAAAAATAAGTAGAGTAATTCCAACTGTAATATACTGGAAAATATTACTTAAAAGAGAATACAGTGATTATTCAGTACCACTGTCCTGCCTTGTTTGATAGCCATGCCTGACTGTCACAGATTTTCACTCATACAATCTATCCATCTCTTAGCTGGTCACACGTGTTTCATCTAGGTGTCTTCCTGTTTCTCCCAAATCGTCTTTATCAAATCATCTTCTTTTTGCACATTAGCTCAAACCACCATAATCTGTTCTGTTTAAGATTTTCTGCAACTAGAGCTATGTTGGCTTCTGCTTTGATGTCCTCATTACTTGTCTGTCCCACAGATTGCATCTTACTATCCATCTCAGGCACTTCATCTCCATCACCTCTAGCTTCTTTAACCACTTTACTTTCAGTGTCAGGTTTCTGTACCATAAATATATACTTGTTACAGCACTGTTTTGTATACTTTCTTCTTCAGCTTCTTTGGCACTCTTTGTCACACACTACCCCTGACACTATGTGCAGTTTGACTGCAGCACCCCTGATTCAAACTTCTCTTCTCCTTAACCAATGCTCCTCCCAGATGCCTGACGTTCTTAATCTGTATGATTATTTGTCCCTGTATCTCAATTTTCAGATTGTCTTGATTTCCCTCATTTGCTGTCATGACAACTGTCTTGTCTGCAGGTCTGGATCCAGTACTAGATGACTCACACAGCTACCTAAGGCCTGGTGCTGGCTGGGGTCCTGGTGACAACTTTAATAAAAAAAATAAATAATTGTTCTCCTCTCAAGCAAGTTACTGCAGCTTTAAGATTTCTGGCTTGACATGCATGTTTTCAACCAATGAGAAAGCAGACACACAAGCACAAGCAGCAAAATGAAACTGGAATAGAAAAGCTCACCAGCTTAGATGTAAACCCATATGTCACAAGATGGGTTGCAAACTGGCTCAAGGACAGAACACACAGGGTTAGAGTTGCTGGTGCCATGTCAGACTCTAAGCCAGTCATGAGCGGTGTCCCACAGGGCTCAATCCTGGGCCCCCTCTTGTTCAGCATTTATTTTTCTGAAGTGCAGGCAAACATAGGGGGATTGTGGCTGACAAAATTTGCAGATGACTGCAAACTGGGCACCATAAATGACACTCCATCAGACACAGACATCCTCTAGAGAGGTCTCATAGAAATGGATAACTGGTGCCAGAGCCATGGCCTTAAGCTAAATGCCAAAAAATGTATAGTCATACCCTTTGGGAAAAACAAGGTAACCCCTAATTACCACGTAGGTGGTAATCCATTAAACACGGAAGAAGTTATCAGGGACCTGGGGACCCAAGTTGACAGTAACCTCTCTTTTGACACTCACATTGCCAAAGTGGTTAGGAAGACCTTCTACATTTCCCACCTGATCATGAAGGGATTCACATCCAGATCAGGAGAGGTCATTGTACCCCTGTACTCTTCACTTATCAGACCAATGATTGAGTACAACGCCCCATTCGGAATGTACCTTACCCGACACCTGCAGCAGTTGGAAAGACCCCAAAAGTTCCTCACCAAAAGGATAAAGGGGCTCAAACATATGTCATACGATGCCCGACTGAAGAAACTCCAGCTCTATTCAGTCGCATACCATCTGCTCAGAGGTGATCTGTGCCTGACATACAAGGCCATGTCCAACCCGGAATTAATGGACATGCTCCACCTCAAAAAATCCAAATCCACCAGAGCCACGAGAGCAAGAGACTTAAACCTCAACACGGATATAAATAGGACGTGCTGGAGGGACAGATTCATCACCCAGAGACTCCCTACACTATGGAACAGAATCCCAGTCCATGTGAGGCAGAGCCCCTCACTGACTCTGTTCAAGAGAAATCTTGACGAGTGGATGGGAGATCGTAGGTTTACCCCAGGAATCATCTCTGTGTCACTGCTGGACAGAGGCACAGCAAACTAATGGGTATAGTATTCTCATCCTAAGGGGTGGTGAAAGCCACACACACTCTGGCTAGGCTTATAAATGCCCTAGGGCAGATAGCCTAGTATGAACCTATGAACCTATGAACCTATGAATGAGATTTCACAAGCAGAATGGACAGTTAATAGACACACATGAAATAGAATTTCATGTACAGTGTTATTTGTTTTGCATCAAATGCTACATCCTAGCATAATGGACGCTCTTGAGCAGCAGCATTAGCAACAAAGGTGTGTGTGTGTGTTGCATGTCTCTTTTTACAATGAACAGGTACTGTGCAAGATTCCACAGCAGAATGGACTTCTAGAGCAGCAGAGCATATATGTGTGTGCACGTTTGTGTGTGTGTGTGTGTGTGTGTGTGTGTGTGTGTGTGTGTGTGTGTGTGTGTGTGTGTGTGTGTGTGTGTGTGTATGTATTGCCCCAGTTAAACAGGGCAGTTAAGTGACATGCTAAGACTCAACCCCTATACCTTACCCACAAGGGGCAAGAACCTACACCAACTGCCTTTGTTAAATCATTGTGAATTGCTGTCATAGGTTCATAGGTACTAGGCTATTGGCCCTAGGGCCTATACAAGCCTAGCCATAACAATTCCTTGGATATTTCTTTCCACAATATTTACTTCCCTGGACCCCTGTCTAGCAGAGTGACTGATGAGATCCCTGAGGTGAATTTTCTATCTCCCATCCAATCATCAAGGTTCTTTTTGAAGAGGGCCAAAGAGGCACTCTGCTTGACATGTATAGGCAGTCTATTCCAGAATATGGGGAGTCTCTGGGTCAGAAACCTATCTCTCCAGCATGTCTTGTTCATTGTAATGACAAGGTTTAGATCCCTGGAGCATGCAACTCCGAGGGATTTGGATTTCTTTAAGTGGAGCATGTCCAACAGCTCATGGTTTGACATGGCCTTGTATGTTAAGCAGAGATCATCACTGAGTAGACGATATGCCACAGAGTATAGCTGGAGTTTTTTTAGATGGTCAGCATAGGGCATCTGCTTTAGGCCTGTGATTCTTTTAGTGAGATATTTCTGCAGCCTTTCCAACTGTTGCAGATGCCTTGTGAGGTACATACCAAATGGGGCGTTGTACTCTATAATGGGTCTAATGAGGGATGAGTACAGGGGAACAATGACCTCCTTTTTTCTGAATGAAAAGCCCTTAGTGATGAGGTGTGCCACATAGAAGGATTTCCTGACTGTTGTGGCGATGTGGTTATCGAAGGTGAGACCACTGTCCACCTGTGTCCCTAAGTCTCTCATCACACTTTCGGTGTTTAGTGTACTGCCGCCTATGTGGTAATTCATGGGTACATGGTCTTTCCCAAAGGGAATAACTATACATTTCTTGGCATTAAGCTTGAGCCCATGGCTCTGGCATCAAGCATCTGTTTCTGTAAGGCCCTTTTGTAGAATATCCACATCATTTGGGGATTCAATAATGGCTCCCAGTTTGCAGTCATTTGCGAACTTTGTTAGCCAGAGTTCCTTAGTGTTGGCCAGTACTTCAGAGAAGTAGATGCCAAACAAGAGTGGTCCCAGGACTGAACCTTGAGGTACTCCACTTGTCACCTGTCTGGAGCTGGATTTGGGGTCAGCTACTTTTACAGTCTGGGTTCTGTCAGTAAGCCAGTTGGCAACCCATCGAGTGACATAGGGATGTATGCCCAGCTTAGTAAGTTTATCTATGATTCCAGAGTGAGGGATGAGGCTGAAGGTCTTGGTGAGGACCAGATAGGCTGTGTGGACCACTTTACCCTCATCCACAGCTCTGGAGTCCGATTTGAAGAAGTCAATCAGGTTCAGGAGACAAGATCGGCCCTTCACAAACCCAAACTGGGTGGGGTCCAGTGTTTGAAGGTTGCCAATGTCCTTGTTTATAAGTTCCATGATAATGCATTCCAAGCCCTTGCAGATCAGGCTCGTCAGACTGATGGGACAGTAGTTCCCGGGATCCAACATGGATCCCCCTTGTGGAGTGGGATAACTGTAGCTGTGTGCCACTCAGTGGGCACAAAGCCTGAGGCAAGGCTATGACTAAACATAACACTTAGGTGAGGTGCCAGTTCATTTTGTAGATCATGCAGTACACAGCCCGGGATGTCATCTGGTCCCATGGATGCTGTATTCTTAGCTTTGGAGAGTGCGGTTTCATAACAGTTTCACAGTTTTTGTGCTTCACAGCATATATGTTGATGCAAAACCCATTCTGATAACTTTTTAAGTGATTTAGAATGGTCTGTTTTATTTGTTTCTTTTTTGTTTTAGCAGAACATCTCCAATTTTGCCTCATATTTTTGCTCTGCCCTTTAGTAAATCCCTTAACCAGACAGTAATTTGAAACAACTGGAAATTTGGGATAGACACCTGGACAGAAACCTAGTAACTAGTACCTATGAACCAGAGTAGTTATGGTGTAAATGAGGGAAATTGTAGTAAACAGGAGTATCATGACTGCAGTAAATATGAGCTACTTTCTTTGGATGTGGTCCTTGTTTTTTTTAATGTTGACAGTATATTTATTATTTAGCTGAACAAATTGGACAGCGTGATGTCTGTAAGTTTAATGTTAACATTTTAATTATGAATTTGGTTTTAATTTGCTTGCTTTTGCAGACAGGTGTGAATTGCACTGTATTTGGGCTACAGTAGTTTGTCTAGTACTTATTGCAGATGAGTAAAGTTATGAGCTGTTAAAGATTTGCTTCCTGTACTGCATGGATTAATTCCCTCAGCCTTCATTTGTCTTCTGTGTGACTCTGACAATTTATTTCACCAGACAGTACTACTAGGCTGCTCCAGAAAAGGGACACGTCCTGTGGGCTGTACCAAACTGTTAGCAAATGTGTTATATATTTGTTGTTTGAATTCCTGCACCCTTCACATAGACATTAATTAGTACTTCACTATATGCTATTTGAATATGAATCCCAACATGTCTCTTGTAGTTTGATGGGCTGCCAGATGGATTTTCACAAAATGTGAGTTTCTTAAGAAAAGTCTATGTTCAATTTGAGAGTGTTTTATTTTGTTTAGTAAATGGCAGCCAGTATTTTTTTTTTCATTTTGTAAAATTTGAAATAATTTTAAATGAAATGCAAATCTCTGTGATAACTGTAAAAGTAAAGAAGAAAATAATGCATGCACTAACTGTTTTGAACATATCTATGGTAATTGAAAACAGAGGCAATCCAGAGACCTTGAGTCAAGACTGGTATCCCATCTGTGACTCAAACGGTGACAGGACTAACAAGAAACAGAGTTCAAAGGATTAGTCAAGATAAAAATCACAGTAGCTACATCTAGGAGACTCTATGTGTTACCTAAGTGATTTGATTTGAACTAATCCTTTGTATTCTGTTTCTTGTTTATGGTAATTGGGGAGAAACAGCTAAGTAATTGGTTAATGGCACAGCTGGAGGTGGCCTGATTCATTACCCTGCATAGGGCCATATTTGTTCATAAACTGTTTCCTCTGGAGGTATATGCTGCAACAATACAGCATTATTACCCATTCAGGTAGGTCAGACCTGTACTGAGTCATGTCAGATGGGATAGTTAATCTTATAGGTTCATAGGAGATTACTAGGTTAATGCCCTTAGGACCCTTACAAGCCTAGCCAAGTTCAACCGTTGTTCTTCAAAATGCAGAAATTGCAGAGCAAGGTACCACACAAACTTGTTCTCCTTCAGGAACACCAGAGCTTTATTTTACAACAACAAATAAGCACTTTCATCTCAAATTAACTTTAAAAGAGACTTCATCAGAAAACCTTGGTGTTCCAGAAGGAGAACAAGTTTGTGTGGTACCTTGCTCTGCAGTTCCTGCATTTTGAAGTACTTGTTTACTAGTTTTTGGGTTGTTCAACCCTTGTTCCCTTAAGAGTCTGTAGGTATGGTCAATGTTATAAGCAGATCTAAATCAGCACCAAAACTGCCCCTATCCAAGAGGGACACAGGTGAAACCCCTGAGATGAATTTGCGGTTTTCCATCCAATCATCCAAGTTACAATTAAAAGGTTTAACGAGGGTCTCTGTTTAACCTGTATTGGAAGTATATTCCAGAGGAGAGACAACCTCTGAGAGACACATCTCTCTATCTCCAGCAAGTCCTGTAGATGTCATATGCTAGGTTAAGGTCCCTAGACTGAGTGAAACATGTACCATTCGACTTACAAATGTGCAGCATTTCCATTAAGGCAAGATCAGAGGTTACTCTGTATGCAAAGTACAGGTTGCCTCTCAGTAGTCTATACAATGCAGAGTATAGTGACAGTGATTTCAGTATGTCCATGTAAGACATGTGCTGAAAACCCTGAATTTTCTTTGTGAGGAACCTTTGAGGTCTCTCTGGTTACTTCAGGTGCCTGTTTAGGTAGACATCAAAGGGAGCCTTGTACTCTGTTATTGCCCTGCTGAGAGAAAAGTACAGGGAGGGTTATAACCTCTTTTTTTCTGGATGCTATACCCTTCCTTATGTGATCAATGTAGAAGGCCTTCCTTACCACCATGGAGACATGGTGATCAAGAGTAAGGTTGCTGTCAACCTGTGTGCCTAAAATCCCTCACCACTGATTTAGAGCTCAGGGTGTTGTTATTAATATAGCAATCAGCAGGGACATTGCCTTTGCAAAAGGGGATGATAATGCATTTTTTGTGTTGAGTTGAAGACCATGACTTTCGCCCAAATCATTGGTTTGCGTAATTCCTTCTTGTAGAATGTTGACATCATTTGGGGACTCAATGACTGCTCCAAGTTTGCAGTCATCAGCAAACTTTGTCATCCACAAGCCTTTTGTTTCTGCCTGTTCTTTTGAGAAGTATATCCAAACAATTGGAGCCCCAGCACTAAGCCCTGTGGAACACCACTGGTAACGGGTCTGCTGATGGAGGTGGAGTCCCCTGTTTTGACTGTATGTGTTCTGTCAGTGAGCCAGTTTGAAAGTGTATGGGTTAACCCCCAGCTGGGTGAGTTTTTCAATGATACCTGAGTGGTGATTGTGTCAAAAGCCTTGGCCAAGTCTAGGTAAGCGCTATGCACAGATTTGCCTTTGTCCAGGGCTTTGGTGACAATCTCAAAGAAGCCCACCTGATTCAACATGCAGGATCTCCCTTTAACAAAATCAAACTGGGTCAGGTCAAGTGTTTGAAGGTCTCCTATATCCTTGTTGATAAGGTCTATGATGATTCTCTCCATGGCCTTGCACATAAGGCTGGTTAGTCTAATGGGTCTATAGTTCCCAGGGTGGGTGGATGCACCCCCCCTTGTACAAGAGGGTAATGGTAGCTTGTTTTCCATTCAGCAGGAACAAAACCAGTGCTTAGGCTGTGATTGAAAAGAGTACCCAATGGTGTTGCTAACTCCCATTTTAAACCATTGAGAATGCAGCCTGGGATATTATTAGGTCCCATAGAGGCTGTGTTTTTAGAGGTGAAGAGAGTGGTTAAGACCTGATGTTTAGAGATACTAGTTGGAGAATATGTGGTAAAATGTTTTGGGGTATATGTAGCAGAGACAGCAGTGAGAAGTTTTCACTGAAACTGTCCACTAGCAGGTTCGCTATTTTCACTGGTCCATGTATGTCGAACCATTCGCTACCAGTTCAATGCAAATCTGGGATTTTCCTTTAAGGTTTTGGATGTAGCTAAATAATGCCTTATAGTTATCCTTAGTTAGGTATGCTAATCTAGATTCATAGTTAGCTTTAGATGTCTTATTTGCTTTCTCAAGCTGATAAGGGTGTCCTTCCAATTCTGAGATCATTCCTTCTTGCCCTTCGACAGCAATTTCTTCCTCTTCTTATATAACCTGTTTTTGGCAGATGTCCACCAGGCAGGCTTGTTTTTTTTTCTTGAGGATCTTGCTTTGGTCCTATAAGAAATGGCTGAATCAGTACAATTGTACAGATGTTTATACAATTTATTGGTGTATATCCCAGTATAGGTGTCCCTGCCGTCAGTGGGGACAGGAACTTTGAAGCTATTAATGTCATTGTAAGAGGCTGTAGTTAGCTTTGGAGAAGTTTCTTTTTATCCTAAATTCTCAGGGGGGTCTGATGCTATTGTTACTTCAAAAGAGACTGATTTACGATCAGAATTCACCAGGAAGGGCTGCACACTTGTGATGGTGTACCATTCTACCATGTTGATGAGTACCAAGTCTACAATGTTTGGAATCTTGTTGGGGTGCAAAAATCTGCTCTAGGGCATTTGAGTTAATGAAGTCCAAGAACCTTTGGGTGAGTGTGTTTATACATGTATAATTTACCCAGTCAATGGATGGGTAGTTAAAGTCACCCATGAGTTTGGTTGTATTTTGAGTGACTCAAGTAGCTCGAAGAAGGCAGTGTAGATATCATGGTTCATGGATGGGATCTATAGCTGGAGATAACTTGGAGAGGGGTCTTTCCTATAGTTATTTGCACATAAGAATAACTCTAGGGAATCATTCTGTTTAAACAGTCTGGAGGTGTATTTATCTTTGATGAATATTGATACTCCTCCTCCTTTAGTTTTTATGTGTTCATTTTTCAGTCTGAATGTGTGGAATGCATTATATTCCAGAATGTCAGGGGTGCTCCCCACGGCCTTGAACCAGGTGTCTGTGACTGTGACACAGATGTCCACATCTTCCAAGATAAGGAGTGCTTCCAGTGAGTGCAGTTTCAGATTTAGACTCCTAGCATTTAGTGGCATAACCTTAAGGTTGTTTTTTTAAGGAAATTTTTATGTCACAAATTTTGTTTTTGTGACATTGCCTAAAAAAGGCACTATGGGGGAGGAAAGAACCTTAGCCAGTAGCTGAAAGCCCAGAGGTGACAGATGGAGACCATCTCTGGCAAAACATCATGGTCTATCAACCATATCATCCCAGACTAACAGGTACTGGATCCCCTTACAATGATACCAGAAACTAAGTCAAATGTTGAAGTCAGTTATTTTTTGTCTGTATTGAGGCATCATCCTAGGTGAAGGTAGAATGCTTCTTAAGGCTAGCCACATACCTGCCTAGGACACATAATCAGAGAGCTTAGTTATGTCTCTCTTCATATAATCCAGTGATGTACATCTCACGTTGTTCACACCAAACACAGACTATGATAGAGTCAAAACAGTGTCTGTTGTTGAGAGACTTGAGTGGATGTGTGATGTGGGCAGACAGCTGACTGTGACCTTTTCCTTATCCAACTTGGTGAGTGGGACATCTGTGTCTCACAATGGAGTCACCTAGGACTAAAATATTTGATTTTGTGTTTTGCCTTACGGGCATGTTTGGTGAGTCTAGATTATAGATTCATAATATATATGCATCTCTCACATATTGAATTTGTGTGAATTAGAAGTGGGTTGTCAGTGTACATGAGGCAATTGCTACTTTGCCTCAGGATGTCCATGTCATTCAGGTTGGCTGGAGAAATGGTGGAATATTGTCCATTTGTGATCCTAGGTGATGTACTGTGGTCAGTACCAGGGAGGGGACTAGAAGAACCAGGTATGGCTAAGGGACAAGAATAAGTTTTAAAATGTGAGAGGCTTAATGGGTAAGACTTGTAGAGGAACCTCAGAGGCTCAGCTGAATGTATAACCAGGAAATGAAGCACAGCAGCTAGAAACCTCCAATGGAGCACAAGCAGTTGACTAAGGGAAAATTATCTATCTAAGAGTTTATGTCTATAACCACCAATGGAACCCTCCGCTGAGCAGTAATATACAGTTACGCAGATGGTGTGTACCATGCAAACCTGAGGTAATGCGGGCAACAAGTAGCAATGAAATTAAACTGATTTCAAACGCTCTAAACAATAGTAGCACACTAGACTGGGCTCTGGGCCAACAATCACCACTCACGTAGGTCCTTAGCTACACTCTACTCTCACTAAGATGTTAGGGGAGGCCATCTTTTGTGGAGAAAAGCTAGATTAGTGCTCAGAAACTGTAAAAACAGACTGAGTCCAGCAAATCTGAACCAACTCTATGCTATGCTAAAATTGCAGAAAATAGCAAAAATATAGTAAAATACAGTTTAAAAATAACAGCACACAGTAAAATACAATGCAAGAAGTGAAGATCAAGTAAAAATTATATTATTTTTCAGTAGCAGGCAGTGGATGCGTCAGATGACAATGAAAGCATAGGAAGGTCAAAAATAAAATCTAGTTGGCCTACAAGAATGTAAGATCTCCCCACACACAAATGAAATCTAGATATGTAAGATCTCCCCACACACAAAAAAAGTATGCTATATACAGCAATATTTTTGATTTTTGTATGACTTGTGGTTTGTTGAACAAAAATTGCTGCAGTATTTATATTGTCTGTAATTGTTTTGCTTTATTCATTGAGCTAAAAAATGAATTAACTCATAAACAGGACTGGATTGTATAATATAGTCAAATGTAGAATTATTCAGATACTATACAGATGGTGCATATTCACTTAGCATGTCAGGTAGTTAATATTTATTATGCTCTCATAAATTCTCTTCTATAATGATAGTCATCTTTATACAGTATAATGTAGCTCATCCAAAGCTGCAATAAAGTACATGGAATGTATTCATTCATATGTATAAGGAGTGTACAACATCAACAAAGTGGCTATAACTGCTGGTGGGGTTGTGGGGCTCTTTGCGGATAAAAGAACCTTATCATTTTCAAACAGTCTTTAATCTGGATTGATAGGACTAGTGTGCATATGTGAGTGTGTGTGTGTGTGTGTGTGTGTGTGTGTGTGTGTGTGTGTGTGTGTGTGTGTGTGTGTGTGTGCGTGTGCGTGTGCGTGTGCGCGTGTGCGTGTGTGTGTGTGTGTGTGTGTGTGTGTGTGTGTGTGTGTGAATTCAGTAAGAATAATTTGTTTACTGTGAACTTGGGTGAAGAAGCAAGTTTGAAATATGTGACTTTGCTCATCATTTCTAATTTTTTTTAACACAGACATCTCAGAAGGATGTACTCAATGTACCTATAATTGCTGGGTTCGGGGAATGTTTGTAGATAAAAATGACTAATCAAGTTAAAAAGTTATTAGTCTGTCTCTTCAGGAGTACTGTGCATTTGTGTAAAGCAAAATGTTATACTATATTTTAATTGCAATCTGACGTGATATGTAAAGTTGATTTAGTGGCTGTAATTTTTGAGTACAGATATTGGTGGATTATAACAACAGCAGCTTGAATGGTCTTTTATGGCTAATTTTTTATTTTTTTTTTTAAAATAGGTACTTTAGTCAACATTTGGCGGTGGTGCAGCGGTAGCATTGTTGTCTCACAGCAAGAGGCTCGCCCGTTCGATTCTCAGCTTGGGTTGGGAGTGCCTTCTGTGTGGAGTCTGCATGTCCTACCCGCGGTCCAGTGGGCTTTCAAAAGACATGCGTTGACTGAGCATGCCTTCGTTGAAGGTCGGGCTGGCAACTCGACACCATAAAAACCAACTGCCAATCATTAGCGGACCCGAGTTCCGCTGTGGCAACCCCTAACCGGAAAAAGCCGAAAGACAAACAACTTTAGTCAATATTGGTCCGTGCATTTTGTTTCCCTGCTTACTGGTAAAAAATGTTCAGAACTACAAGTTTAAAATTTACTGTAACAATTTTGCTGTATTAAACAAGAAGAGAAGTTTGCTGTTCCTCATGCTAACTCTTTTTTCAATGTGCAACAGTTTTGTTTAGTAAATGGCCGTCATTGTTTACACTATGAAATCTGAAATAAAAGTTTTAAAAATTAAATCCACATCTCTGTAATCATTGTAAAGGTAAGGAAAACAGTATGCACACTAATAGTTTTGAACAAAATTTATGGTAATTGGGGACAGGGAGCCAAGTAATGGGACACTGGAATGGCTGCAGGGGTGGGGAGCCTGGTCCAGTATCCTGCTTAAAGCTCCATTCGACCAGGATCAGGCTCTGCTTGTCTCTATTCAGTTTAATTCCATGTTTCTTCAGTTTTACATCCCATTGTCCTTTTATTTTGCTGAAGTTTTTGTTAAAAGTGTGCCTGTAATGCCACATTGTCTGTATATAGCAGCTTTGCTGACTTGTCCCCCCCCAATCTGTTTGCTAATGTAGTGAATCACCAGTAAAAATGTGGGCTCAGTGAAATGTGTTGCATACCGATTTCCACTGGGAAACCATCTGTGAATCCAAGCGCTGTTTGTACTTTTATCAAAAGGGCCTTGCACATAGCCAGCACTAATTCTAACAACGTTCCCAAGACTTTGAACCATCTCTTGACTGCCCATAATCAGATTTCTTGAGATCTTGTCATATACTTTCTCCAGCTCTTGGAATGCCCATTTGGACTCTTACCTCAGTCTCCAGCTCCTTCTCTGCTCTCTGTCTCACTGTAAACATATTGTTGGCTGTGCTGTACCCCGATTTGTATCCAAACACCTCATATCCCATCTTATTTTCTACTCTTCTCTATGTTCATTTATCACTTACCCTCTACATCATTTTCATGCAATATGGCAGGAGTTGGATTCCTTTGTACCTTCCCCAGTTCTGAATGTCTGCTTTGTTCTTGTACACTGGAAGTGGAATGTTAATTTTTCAGTCATCTGGAATATACCTTTCTCTCCACACTGTTATGAGAACCCTCAGGAGCCATTCTCTCTTATTTCAACCAGCATCTTTATCATAAATGCTGTGAACGCATCTCAGCCTGCTGCTTTCCCTGACTGATTTTCCTTCATGCTGTTCTTACTTCTTCTATGGTGGGCTCCATGTCTTCTATTTTCATCATAGGTTGTGTCTGGAGCAATACACCTTCTGTGGAGTTTGTAGAATTCTCTTCATTCAGAAGTTGATGGAAGTAGTGACGTTTTTCAAAGCACTGCAACCTTGAGTTAAGGCAGTCTAGTGACAATTTTACTGTAAGAAGGAGGCCTTCCAGTAGTCAGATAAGGTGAAAATAATCAGAAGATGTGAGGTTGAGAATAAGACAATGATTTAGAGAGCACTTAAGTAGTAACTGGGAAACACATAGCTGTATAGGACAAAAATGAATTAGGACCCAGCAGCTGGAAACAAATGTCCTGCTCAAACAGCAATGAATAAGGGAAGAACAAACCACAAAACATGTGTAAGTGATAAATACTTTCAAACTCAGTGTTTCCTGGAAATCCGCAAAAGTAATAATGTCAACCTAAGTCTCTAGTGAAGTTAAGTATTGCCATTTCAAATAGTAAATTCCTTGCAGCTGTAAGGTTAGTAAATCAATCAATTCATTATAATTACCAATCAGTTACTATAGCAATGAGATTGCACCGGAAAGCATATAAGATTTTGGTAGGCAAAAAGTACCTCATCTCATTGATGATCTTACCACAACACTTGATTTAAAGCAAAACAGTCCCAAGGGAGACCAAACATATGACTAAAAAAACACTACATTCAAAATTGTCATGAAGAACTGCTCTAACATAACACAGATTTAGCATACAGCTAACCATGCAGTTGTTACACTAACTTTATTGCTTAAAATTTGCATATGGATGCCACAGTCAAGAGTTATTTTGCAGCAGTTTGAAATGGTAGCTACTAATATGCTTAACATTGCATAACATATATAGTTAAAGAGAAATATTTGCATTAATTAACACTAGAAATCAATCCTGCTCTTCCTTCCACAGTTATAAGTAAAGAAAATGATTTCCTGAAAGGAAATTAGCTGCATCTGTTTACAAGTTCTTGTGCAAAATAATATAATTAGAACATAATACACAACTCCGCATACTAGTTAGCTTAAGAAGTTAAATCTAGTAGCACAGATTACTAAATATCCAAGTAACAAAAACTGACATGGCACTAAAGCTTATTAATGTAGTACTTATACTGCATGTTCTCTTCAAATGTATGATATGTTGGTACCACAAAGTTGTTGTGGCATAATAATATGCCAATATAAGTTTACATTTCAAGTTTTCTTTTATAGTAGTGAATAAATTAAATGCAGGAATATTCACTATTGCAATACTTAATGTTAATTATAGGTAAAGTTGCCATAAAGTGCTCTTGAGAAATAAAACATTGCAACTTAATTTAGTAATACATTTCAGCTTACATTAGAACCCTAAACATAGCAGGCATGATCCTGGGACTCAAACAGTCTGTATAATACAAGCATGGGCAGTGCTTGAATATTAATGTGAATTATTTGGGACCACACTGAATTAAGAAGGTTTAAATATGCTGCAGATGATCTGGTTCAAGTAATTTGGGATGGAGAGATACAAATGAACAAACATATATTACTGTTATGGTATGATGAGCAGATTAAAGAAAAGGACAACAGGCTTATAGGAAGATTGTTTTTAAAGGCAAAAAAGGTAACAAAAAATATACAAAAAAAAAACAGCACAAAAGGACAAAGAAGTTATAGAGCTAAATTGTGGATTATAGGAGGTAAGGATAAACGCAGATACAGGAGTAGAACCCTGATGGTAGGCAAAGTGGGAATCAAAGAAAGGGTAAAGAAATAAGAGAAGGGAAAAAGAAAAGAACAAGAAAAGGGGATACCTCACTACCCTCTAAATGCAGAGCAGTTACTTAGTACTTTTATGTGTTGATACTGTAATAATAATTTATTGGGTGGACAAGAAGTATATAAATGGCACCATGCATAAGGACTGTAAAAGACAAAAAAAGATGTAAATATGTCAGAAATGTTAAATACGTCTGAGTTGAGATGTTAATGACATTGGCTGGAAATAAATACTATTGTTTGGAAAAATAATCATAATATGAATTAGGCCAGTATTTTTTCATGCAACTCTAATAAGAGTTTTGGAACTTGCTAGTCTGGCTTCAAAATACTTTATTGATTATGCTTTGATGATGACTATATTAAACAGCACAGAGTCCGTTAGCAGAGGACAAGGGAGAAGAGATCACACATGCAATGATCCACCACTGCCAAGCAATATATCATATGGATTTCCCACCTCTGGGCCAGTAATCAAGGAGCCTCAATCCTCACCACTGGCACCTGTGGGGGATGTTCACTGGGAGTATAACAGGTACACACACAGTATTTCTAGATGCAGCTCTCTGCATCAAGTGCAATTTCCCCTTAAGAGCACACAGAGACCACAGTCAGTCCAGGACTGGTTCCTCTGTCTTTTTCCAGATCCCCAATAAGATTCCCCACTGGCACAGCTATAGAGTTGAGTCCTTAGCCAGGGTTCCAAGCCAAGTTCTCCAACACTATCTCTATCCAACCAGTGCTTTGTGTCCCTGCCCAAATAGCTGACATATACACTTTTTGAGATTTTGATGTGCACACACACACACACACACACACACACACACACACACACACACACACACACACACCTGGAAAAGGCTGGCACAGGTTTACTAGCTATGCCCCTTTTGCCCAGATTATAAAGATACCACTGCCAACAGAACCCCTTGACAGCTGCCTTAAGGCCCTTAATAAAGGGTGACCAATCTTACTGTATAATATTAATATTAATATTAATACAAATGGTAGCTTGACCAAGAGCAAGGCTGTTAGAAGTGGTCTATTCAGTGTCACTAAATAAATATGCAAGTATCTCTACAAAGATCAGCCACAATGAAAGGTTTAAATATATTTAATAATAAATAATAAAAGAACAAGACAATATTAAACATATATTTACAGTGACACCAGAGTTCAAAATCAGAGGAAATATTAAAAACAACACTGAAGGACAGCCTCAAACAAATAAAGAAAAATAATACCTAAACTATGCTTCACTATATTCCTGACTGAATCTAAGAGAATTATACTATACCCTGGTAACTTACTAATGGAGCAAGGCAGGTGATGTGGTGAATGTTTCTTCTTGTTGTCAGGTCCAAGACTGAATACAAAATGCTCTGTCTCCCTCTGAAAAACTTCTCAAAATAATATCTGAAATATTACTGCTGCGATAGCTTGCAGAATGACATTATTTCTGGTCATCTGACTTCTAGTTCCCAGGCAAAACCCCATTGCTGGCAGCTGTCAGTATTTAGCACCTACTCCTAAAAATACACACACAAGGGCTTTTGCTCAGATCTTTGGCAGGTGCTGAAAGTCATAAGACAATTGCATTCTCCATGCTTTCAGAGTAGTTATTAGTTCACCCCCAAATACAATACAGAAAGCTTCCTAGTACATACTTTGTGTCTCTGGCTGCCTTGAAACCTCTGAGATAGCCTCTTTATGGCCTAACCTATAAACTGCTTTAATTTCAGATATGTTTCTAACGTTTGCTGGACTGAGGTTAACCTCCAGTTTCCTCTGTTAAAATTGATATATTTAAACCATTACAATAGTGCATATACATTTCTGTTCTCTGCAGTAGGTACACTGTGGTTACATTTCAAAGACAAACACTTTACAAATACCTTTTCAATACACATCTGTACAAAGCAGTTTGATATACACATGACATATAGTTCTAATACATTTGTAACACAAGCATCTTCTATAAACCATTTCAATATTCACCAATGACATATAATTATTTACAAATTTCAAGCTAGCTGTGCTGGCAGTACCTCCTTTCATCACAACACACAAAAAATAAAATAGAAAGTGAATACGGATTACAGACATCACAAAGGAAGGATGTTATAATGCACAGTTACAAACATCCCCTCACAAAACATATCCTCAAACACTACCGAATGTACCACACATATTTATGCAAACTCTCAGCAAACAAATTACTCCATCTTCACAGAATGCAAAGTGTTTGTTTGATATAATCCTTGGTAGGTTCCTATTAATAACACATCTTGCAACTACAAGTAAAGTTCAGAGATAAGTGCTAGGCTAGCTGCCCTTGTGGGCCATTTTAAGCCTAGCCAATTACCCCAAAGGTTAGAATCAAACCCTTTTCCTTGTACCTGGGAGATGAGCACATTAACCAGCATGCCAATCCACAACTCAATACTTAGAAATAGAGTTATGATAATGATGCAGAGCTATACAAAATGTATGAACTGTGTTTTGACTGCCTAGCATTGTACCATGGTGCAGTACCCATAACATAAATAGTGTGTTCATTTGTCCGTGAGGTTTTGGGAGGTACTGGCAGCACAATTACTTCTACAAATTGAAAGTCACATAGCTAATGAAAGCTGTGGTGTTAATTATTTTAAACAAGACTAGCACACTGTTACCTACTGGGGCAATCATACATTAATTTGATTTGATTGAGAGTGTGCACATAAACATGCCACCTGGTTATCTTTATAATGAATATGGATCACATATTCATGCATTTTCTAGTTTTTAACTGAGTTCCATAAGTATGTGAAGCCCATACACCACTGTGCTCTTGAGACAGATTTCAAACAGCATGAGCACATAATCCTTCTTTATTAAGACAACTGTCAGGCTTTTGAAAATATATTTCTGTGGTAAGTGTCTTACCATGGCAGTGTTTCACTAATTTTAAAATTGATTTAAACTCAGTGTGGCTAATATAAAGTATGTATGCACACTTTGAATGAAAATAAAATCGATTCATGCTATATTATGTTACATTATTTTTCTTATCTGTTTGCTTGTATGCTTGTTTGTTTGTTTATTAGCTAGTCAGAGGACTGGCTACAAGGACTTTCTCAGCCATGACCTGGGCACAGTAACAAAAAAATCAAAAAAATACATGGAGAACAAAAATAATTATTTATAAATAGATACTACAGCATCAATGAACATAATATATATAGTACATAAAATACTAGAATAACATTTACAAATATTTGTATAAGATGTTTTTCTAAGCTATATGCACACTTTTACGTTACTTGCTATGAAGTGAAAGTTGCTATTTTACAACTAACAATAAAAGAAAAAAAAGAAGGTATATATATATATATATATATATTTTTTTTTTTTTTTTACTTTTTTACTCAATATCCCTAAAGTCATGGGTTTGGATTCAATAAAGCCTACATGGACTTATTTTCTGTGTAGTCATATTGGCATGGTGCTTACATGGAAGTAAGAAGATGTGCGATCCAGTTAATGGAGTTGAGGGGCGTGGACGAGCATGCAACACAGAAGTGTCTATGGCATGCAAATCACCTCATAAGCAGGTGAAATGTATGCAAATGAGGGTGGTAGAATGATCCAGCAAGCAGATAGGTAGTCCTGCAGACCCCGTGTTGGTGTCTATAATGTACACGGAAAAATTCCATGTACGGGGTGTAAAAATGACACCAGGGGCTGTAAAAGTGTACTTAGAATGGCAGAAATAGCATATTGGACACAGATATGTGCAAAACTATCCACCGTGTGACCAAAACCATATGGACAATAATGGAAAATAATTTTAATTTTGCATATGTTTGCGCAGTGCTCCGCAGTGTGCAAATATGACTTTATGGAAAAAAAATATAAAAAGAGTGTAAAAAACATAATTTGTGAGCATGTAATGATAATACATTATAGGAACCTGTATGGATTATGTACAATGTTAGACTGCTGTGGTTGCTAAAGAGATAGGGCCTGAAAATGTGTAATTTCCAGGTTCTGTTCATGGATCTATATGCAAATGAGCTGGGGTTACTGAATAGCACAAATAGGTATCTGTGTCTGCAGACCCCAACCATGTAGGCACTGGACCGTGTTGGTGTCCACAAAAGATGTAATTGACATCAAAGGGGGTGTGTCCAAGTGCGTGTAAGCTCATTGGAGTGCAGTCAATACAATTGTACAGATGTTTATACAATTTATTGGTGTATATCCCAGTATAGGTGTCCCTGCCGTCAGTGGGGACAGGAACTTTGAAGCTATTAATGTTATTGTAAGAGGCTGTAGTTAGCTTTGGAGAAGTTTCTTTTTATCCTAAATTCTCAGGGAGGTCTGATGCTATTGTTACTTCAAAAGAGACTGATTTATGATCAGAATTCACCAGGAAGGGCTGCACACTTGTGATGGTGTACCATTCTACCATGTTGATGAGTACCAAGTCTACAATGTTTGGAATCTTGTTGGGGTGCAAATATCTGCTCTAGGCATTTGAGTTAATGAAGTCCAATAACCTTTGGGTGAGTGTGTTTATACATGTATAATTTACCCAGTCAATGGATGGGTAGTTAAAGTCACCCATGACCAGGGTGTTTGGTTGTATTTTGAGTGACTCAAGTAGCTCGAAGAAGGCAGTGTAGATATCATGGTTCATGGATGGGATCTATAGCTGGAGATAACTTGGAGAGGGGTCTTTCCTATAGTTATTTGCACATAAAAATAACTCTAGGGAATCATTCTGTTTAAACAGTCTGGAGGTGTATTTATCTTTGATGAATATTGATACTCCTCCTCCTTTAGTTTTTATGTGTTCATTTTTCAGTCTGAATGTGTGGAATGCATTATATTCCAGAATGTCAGGGGTGCTCCCCATGGCCTTGAACCAGGTGTCTGTGACTGTGACACAGATGTCCACATCTTCCAAGGTAAGGAGTGCTTCCAGTGAGTGCAGTTTCAGATTTAGACTCCTAGCATTTAGTGGCATAACCTTAAGGTTGTTTTTTAAGGAAATTTTTATGTCACAAATTTTATTTTTTTGTGACATTGCCTAAAAAAGGCACTATGGGGGAGGAAAGAACCTTAGCCAGTAGCTGAAAGCCCAGAGGTGACAGATGGAGACCATCTCTGGCAAAACATCATGGTCTATCAACCATATCATCCCAGACTAACAGGTACTGGATCCCCTTAGAATGACACCAGAAACTAAGCCAAATGTTGAAGTCAGTTATTTTTTGTCTGTATTGAGGCATCATCCTAGGTGAAGGTAGAATGCTGCTTAAGGCTAGCCACATACCGGCCTGGGACACATAATCAGAGAGCTTAGTTATGTCTCTCTTCATATAATCCAGTGAGGTACATCTCAAGTTGTTCACACCAAACACAGACTATGACAGAGTCAAAACAGTGTCTGTTGTTGAGAGACTTGAGTGGATGTGTGATATGGACAGACAGCTGACTGTGACCTTTTCTTTATCCAACTTGGTGAGTAGGACATCTGTGTCTCACAATGGAGTCACCTAGGACTAAAATATTTGATTTTGTGTTTTGCCTTACGGGCATGTTTGGTGAGTCTAGATTCTAGATTCATAATATATATGCATCTCTCACATATTGAATTTGTGTGAATTAGAAGTGGGTTGTCAGTGTACATGAGGCAATCGCTACTTTGCCTCAGGATGCCCATGTCAATCAGGTTGGCTGGAGAAATGGTGGAATATTGTCCATTTGTGATCCTAGGTGATGTACTGTGGTCAGTACCAGGGAGGGGACTAGAAGGACCAGGTATGGCTAAGGGACAAGAATAAGTTTTAAAATGTGAGAGGCTTAATGGGTAAGACTTGTAGAGGAACCTCAGAGGCTCAGCTGAATGTATAACCAGGAAATGAAGCACAGCAGCTAGAAACCTCCAATGGAGCACAAGCAGTTGACTGAGGGAAAATTATCTAAGAGTTTATGTCTATAACCACCAATGGTACCCTTTGCATGGTACAGTTACGCAGATGGTGTGTACCATGCAAACCTGAGGTAATGCGGGCAACAAGTAGCAATGAAATTAAACTGATTTCAAACACTCTAAACAATAGTAGCACAGTAGACTGGGCTCTGGACCAACAATCACCACTCACGTAGGTCCTTAGCTACACTCTACTCTCACTAAGATGTTAGGGGAGGCCATCTTTTGTGGAGAAAAGCTAGATTAGTGTTCAGAAACTGTAAAAACAGACTGGGTCCAGCAAATCTGAACCAATTCTATGCTATGCTAAAATTGCAGGAAATAGCAAAAATATAGTAAAATACAGTTCAAAAATAACAGCACACAGTAAAATACAATGCAAGAAGTGAAGATCAAGTAAAAATTATATTATTTTTCAGTAGCAGGCAGTGGATGCGTCAGATGACAATGAAAGCATAGGAAGGTCAAAAATAAAATCTAGTTGGCCTACAAGCATGTAAGATCTCCCCACACACAAATGAAATCTAGATATGTAAGATCTCCCCACACACAAAAAAAGTATGCTATATACAGCAATATTTTTGATGTGTGTATGACTTGTGGTTTGTTGAACAAAAATTGCTGCAGTATTTATATTGTCTGTAATTATTTTGCTTTATTCATTGAGCTAAAAAATGAATTAACTCATAAATAGGACTGGATTGTATAATATAGTCAAATGTAGAATTATTCAGATACTATATAGATGGTGCATATTCATTTAGCATATCAGGTAGTTAATATTTCTTATGCTCTCATAAATTCTCTTCTATAATGATAGACATCTTTATACAGTATAATGTAGCTCATCCAAAGCTGCCAATAAAGTACATGTAATGTATTCATTCATACGTATAAGGAGTGTACAACATCAACAAAGTGGCTATAACTGCTGGTGGGGTTGTGGGGCTCTTTGTGGATAAAAGAACCTTATAATTTTCAAACAGTCTTTAATCTGGATTGATAGGACCAGTGTGCGTGTGTGTGTGTGTGTGTGTGTGTGTGTGTGTGTGTGTGTGTGTGTGTGTGAATTCAGTAAGAATAATTTGTTTACTGTGAACTTGGGTGAAGAAGCAAGTTTGAAATATGTGACTTTGCTCATCATTTCTAATTTATTTTGACACAGACATCTCAGAAGGATGCACTCAATAATGTACCTATAATTGCTGGGTTCGGGGAATGTTTGTAGATAAAAATGACTAATCAAGTTGAAAAGTTATTAGTCTGTCTCTTCAGGAGTACTGTGCATTTGTGTAAAGCAAAATGTTATACTATATTTTAATTGCAATCTGACGTGATATGTAAAGTTGATTTAGTGGCTGTAATTGTTGAGTACAGATATTGGCGGATTATAATAACAGCAGCTTGAGTGGTCTTTTATGGCTAATTTTTTATTTTTTTTTTTAAATAGGTACTTTAGTCAACATTGGGCGGTGGTGCAGCGGTAGCATTGTTGCCTCAAAGCAAGAGGTTCTTCCGTTCAATTCTCAGCTTGGGTTGGGAGTGCATTCTGTGTGGAGTCTGCATGTCCTACCCACGGTCCAGTGGGCTTTTGAAAGACATGTGTTGACTGAGCGTGCCTTCGTTGAAGGTTGGGCTGGCAACTCGACACCGTAAAAAACAACTGCCAATCATTAGCGGACCCGAGTTCCGCTGTGGCGACCCCTAACCGGGAAAAGCCGAAAGACAAACAACTTTAGTCAATATTGGCCCGTGCATTTTGTTTCCCTGCTTACTTGAAAAAAATGTTCAGAACTACAAGTTTAAAATTTACTGTAACAATTTTGCTGCATTAAACAAGAAATATAATTTAAAAACAATCAGGAAGGTAAATCAAAGAACACATGCTTTTATGCATGGTTCTAAAATGTATGCAAGAGGCCCATGGTTTGAAAATAGCATAGGGACCAAGGTATACTTAATCTGCCACTGGCCAGATGCATTTTCAATTAATGAGTTTCAGTGCATTTTCAATGTATGCGAGCTTCAAATGAAGAGAAGTTTGCTGTTGCTCATGCTAACTCTTTTTTTTCAATGTGCAACAGTTTTGTTTAGTAAATGGCCATCATTGTTTACACTATGAAATCTGAAATAAAAGTTTTAAAAATTAAATCCACATCTCTGTAATCATTGTAAAGGTAAGGAAAACAGTATGCACACTAATAGTTTTGAACATAATTTATGGTAATTGGGGACAGGGAGCCAAGTAATGGGACACTGGAATGGCTGCAGGGGTGGGGAGCCTGGTCCAGTATCCTGCTTAAAGCTCCATTTGACCAGGATCAGGCTCTGCTTGTCTCTATTCAGTTTAATTCCATGTGTCTTCAGTTTTACATCCCATTGTCCTTTTGTTTTGCTGAAGTTTTTGTTAAAAGTGTGCCTGTAATGCCACATTGTCCGTATACAGCAGCTTTGCTGACTTGTCCCCTCCAATCTGTTTGCTAATGTAGTGAATCACCAGTAAAAATGTGGGCTCAGTGAAATGTGTTGCATACCAATTTCCACTGGGAAACCATCTGTGAATCCAAGCGCTGTTTGTACTTTTATCAACAGGTCCTTGCACATAGCCAGCACTAATTCTAACAACATTCCCAAGACTTTGAACCATCTCTTGACTGCCCATAATCAGCTTTCTTGAGATCTTGTCATATACTTTCTCCAGCTCTTGGAATGCCCATTTGGACTCTTACCTCAGTCTCCAGCTCCTTCTCTGCTCTCTGTCTCACTGTAAACATATTGTTGGCTGTGCTGTACCCCGATTTGTATCCAAACAGCTCATATCCCATCTTATTTTCTACTCTTCTCTATGTTCATTTATCACTTACCCTCTACATCATTTTCATGCAATATGGCAGGAGTTGGATTCCTTTGTACCTTCCCCAGTTCTGAATGTCTGCTTTGTTCTTGTACACTGGAAGTGGAATGTTAATTTTTCAGTCATCTGGAATATACCTTTCTCTCCACACTGTTATGAGAACCCTCAGGAGCCATTCTCTCTTATTTCAACCAGCATCTTTATCATAAATGCTGTGAACGCATCTCAGCCTGCTGCATTCCCTGACTTTGATTTTCCTTCATGCTGTTCTTACTTCTTCTATGGTGGGCTCCATGTCTTCTATTTTCATCATAGGTTGAGTCTGGAGCAATACACCTTCTGTGGAGTTTGTAGAATTCTCTTCATTCAGAAGTTGATGGAAGTAGTGACGTTTTTCAAAGCACTACAACCTTGAGTTAAGGCAGTCTAGTGACAATTTTACTGTAAGAAGGAGGCCTTCCAGTAGTCAGATAAGGTGAAAATAATCAGAAGATGTGAGGTTGAGAATAAGACAATGATTTAGAGAGCACTTAAGTAGTAACTGGGAAACACATAGCCGTATAGGACAAAAATGAATTAGGACCCAGCAGCTGGAAACAAATGTCCTGCTCAAACAGCAATGAATAAGGGAAGAACAAACCACAAAACATGTGTAAGTGATAAATACTTTCAAACTCAGTGTTTCCTGGAAATCCGCAAAAGTAATAATGTCAACCTAAGTCTCTAGTGAAGTTAAGTATTGCCATTTCAAATAGTAAATTCCTTGCAGCTGTAAGGTTAGTAAATCAATCAATTCATTATAATTACCAATCAGTTACTATAGCAATGAGATTGCACCGGAAAGCATATAAGATTTTGGTAGGCAAAAAGTACCTCATCTCATTGATGATCTTACCACAACACTTGATTTAAAGCAAAACAGTCCCAAGGGAGACCAAACATATGACTAAAAAAACACTACATTCAAAATTGTCATGAAGAACTGCTCTAACATAACACAGATTTAGCATACAGCTAACCATGCAGTTGTTATACTAACTTTATTGCTTAAAATTTGCATATGAATGCCACAGTCAAGAGTTATTTTGCAGCAGTTTGAAATGGTAGCTACTAATATGCTTAACATTGCATAACATATATAGTTAAAGAGAAATATTTGCATTAATTAACACTAGAAATCAATCCTGCTCTTCCTTCCACAGTTATAAGTAAAGAAAATGATTTCCTGAAAGGAAATTAGCTGCATCTGTTTACAAGTTCTTGTGCAAAATAATATAATTAGAACATAATACACAACTCCGCATACTAGTTACCCTAAGAAGTTAAATCTAGTAGCACAGATTACTAAATATCCAAGTAACAAAAACTGACATGGCACTAAAGCTTATTAATGTAGTACTTATACTGCATGTTCTCTTCAAATGTATGATATGTTGGTACCACAAAGTTGTTGTGGCATAATAATATGCCAATATAAGTTTACATTTCAAGTTTTCTTTTATAGTAGTGAATAAATTAAATGCAGGAATATTCACTATTGCAATACTTAATGTTAATTATAAGAAAAGTTGCCATAAAGTGCTCTTGAGAAATAAAACATTGTAACTTAATTTAGTAATACATTTCAGTTTACATTAGAACCCTAAACATAGCAGGCATGATCCTGGGACTCAAACAGTCTGTATAATACAAGCATGGGCAGTGTTTGAATATTAATGTGAATTATTTGGGACCACACTGAATTAAGAAGGTTTAAAGATGCTGCAGATGATCTGGTTCAAGTAATTTGGGATGGAGAGATACAAATGAACAAACAGATATTACTGTTATGGTATGATGAGCAGATTAAAGAAAAGGACAACAGGCTTATAGGAAGATTGTTTTTAAGGGCAAAAAAGGTAACAAAAAATATACAAAAAAAAACAGCACAAAAGGACAAAGAAGTTATAGAGCTAAATTGTGGATTATAGGAGGTAAGGATAAACGCAGATAGAGGAGTAGAACCCTGATGGTAGGCAAAGTGGGAATCAAAGAAAGGGTAATAAAATAAGAGAAGGGAAAAAGAAAAGAACAAGAAAAGGGGATACCTCACTACCCTCTAAATGCAGAGCAGTTACTTAGTACTTTTATGTGTTGATACTGTAATAGTAATTTATTGGGTGGACAAGAAGTATATAAATGGCACCATGCATGAGGACTGCAAAAGACAAAAAAAAGATGTAAATATGTCAGAAATGTTAAATACGTCTGAGTTGAGATGTTAATGACATTGGCTGGAAATAAATACTATTGTTTGGAAAAATAATCATAATATGAATTAGGCCAGTATTTTTTCGTGCAACTCTAATATGAGTTTTGGAACTTGCTAGTTTGGCTTCAAAATATTTTATTGATTATGCTTTGATGATGACTATATTAAACAGCACAGAGTCCGTTAGCAGAGGACAAGGGAGAAGAGATCACACATGCAATGATCCACCACTGCCAAGCAATATATCATATGGATTTCCCACCTCTGGGCCAGTAATCAAGGAGCCTCAATCCTCACCACTGGCACCTGTGGGGGATGTTCACTGGGAGTATAACAGGTACACACACAGTATTTCTAGATGCAGCTCTCTGCATCAAGTGCAATTTCCCTTAAGAGCACACAGAGACCACAGTCAGTCCAGGACTGGTTCCTCCGTCTTTTTCCAGATCCCCAATAAGATTCCCCACTGGCACAGCTATAGAGTTGAGTCCTTAGCCAGGGTTCCAAGCCAAGTTGTCCAACACTATATCTATCCAACCAGTGCTTTGTGTCCCTGCCCAAATAGCTGACACATACACTTTTTGAGATTTTGATTTGCACACACACACACACACACACACACACACACACACACACACACACACACACACACACACACACACACACACACACACACACACACACACACACACCTGGAAAAGGCTGGCACAGGTTTACTAGCTATGCCCCTTTTGCCCAGACTATAAAGATACCACTGCCAACAGAACCCCTTGACAGCTACCTTAAGGCCCTTAATAAAGGGTGACCAATCTTACTGTATAATATTAATATTAATATTAATATTAATATTAATACAAATGGTAGCTTGACCAAGAGCAAGGCTGTTAGAAGTGGTCTATTCATTGTCACTAAATAAATATGCAAGTATCTCTACAAAGATCAGCCACAATGAAAGGTTTAAATATATAATAATAAATAATAAAAGAACAAGACAATATTAAACATATATTTACAGTGACACCAGAGTTCAACATCACAGGAAATATTAAAAACAAAACTGAAGGACAGCCTCAAACAAATAAAGAAAAATAATACCTAAACTATGCTTCTATATGAATCTAAGAGAATTATACTATACCCTGGTAACTTACTAATAGAGCAAGGCAGGTGATGTGGTGAATGTTTCTTCTTGTTGTCAGGTCCAAGACTGAATACAAAATGCTCTGTCTCCCTCTGAAAAAACTTCTCAAAATAATATCTGAAATATTACTGCTGCGATAGCTTGCAGAATTATATTATTTCTGGTCATCTGACTTCTAGTTGCCAGGCAAAACCCCATTGCTGGCAGCTGTCAGTATTTAGCACCTACTCCTAAAAATACACACACAAGGGCTTTTGCTCAGATCTTTGGCAGGTGCTGAAAGTCATAAGACAATTGCATTGTCCATGCTTTCAGAGTAGTTATTAGTTCTCCCCCAAATACAATACAGAAAGCTTCCTATTACAGACTTTGTCTCTCTGGCTGCCTTGAAACCTCTGAGATAGCCTCTTTATGGCCTAACCTATAAACTGCTTTAATTTCAAATATGTTTCTAACGTTTGCTGGACTGAGGTTAACCTCCAGTTTCCTCTGTTAAAATTGATATATTTAAACCATTACAATAGTGCATATACATTTCTGTTCTCTGCAGTAGGTACACTATGGTTACATTTCAAAGACAAACACTTTACAAATACCTTTTCAATACACATCTGTACAAAGCAGTTTGATATACACATGACATATAGTTCTAATACATTTGTAACACAAGCATCTTCTATAAACCATTTCAATATTCACCAATGACATATAATTATTTACAAATTTCCAGCTAGCTGTGCTGGCAGTACCTCCTTTCATCACAACACACACAAAATCAAATAGAAAGTGATTACGGATTACAGACATCACAAAGGAAGGATGTTATAATGCACAGTTACAAAGATCACCTCACAAAACATATCCTCAAACACTACCGAATGTACCACACATATTTATGCAAACTCTCAGCAAACAAATTACTCCATCTTCACAGAATGCAAAGTGTTTGTTTGATATAATCCTTGGTAGGTTCCTATTAATAATACGTCTTGCAACTACAAGTAAAGTTCAGAGATAAGTGCTAGGCTAGCTGCCCTTCGGGGCCATTTAAGCCTAGCCAATTACCCCAAAGGTTAGAATCAAACCCTTTTCCTTGTACCTGGGAAATGAGCACATTAACCAGCATGCCAATCCACAACTCAATACTTAGAAATAGAGTTATGATAATGATGCAGAGCTATACAAAATGTATGAACTGTGTTTTGACTGCCTAGCATTGTACCATGGTGCAGTACCCATAACATAAATAGTGTGTTCATTTTTCCGTGAGGTTTTGAGAGGTAATGGCAGCACAATCACTTCTACAAATTGAAAGTCACATAGCTAATGAAAGCTGTGGTGTTAATTATTTTAAACAAGACTAGCACACTGTTACCTATTGGGGCAATCATACATTAATTTGATTTGATTGAGAGTGTGCACATAAAGATGCCACCTGGTTATCTTTATAATGAATATAGATCACATATTCATGCATTTTCTAGTTTTTAACTGAGTTCGATAAGTATGTGAAGCCCATACACCACTGTGCTCTTGAGACAGATTTCAAACAGCATGAGCACATAATCCTTCTTTATTAGGACAACTGTCAGGCTTTTGAAAATATATTTCTCTGGTAAGTGTCTTACCATGGCAGTGTTTCACTAATTTTAAAATTGATTTAAACTCAGTGTGGCTAATATAAGGTATGTATGCACACTTTGAATGAAAATAAAATCAATTCATGCTATATTATGTTACATTATTTTTCTTATCTGTTTGCTTGTATGCTTGTTTGTTTGTTTGTTTGTTAGCTAGTCAGAGGACTGGCTACAAGGACTTTCTCAGCCATGACCAGGGCACAGTAACAAAAAAATAAAAAAAATACATGGAGAACAAAAATAATTATTTATAAATAGATACTACAGCATCAATGAACATAATATATATAGTACATAAAATACTAGAATAACATTTACAAATACTTGTATAAGATGTTTTTCTAAGCTATATGCACACTTTTACGTTACTTGCTATGAAGTGAAAGTTGCTATTTTACAACTAACAATAAAAGAAAAAAAGAAGGTATATATATATATATATATATATATATATATATATATATATATATGGGTCTATATGACTTGGTCGACAGTTCATATGATCGACTGTTTATTTGGTCGACAGTTCATTTGATCGACAAGCATTTTCCCCCTTCCCCAATGTTGTGTGACCCTGGAGATGATATATATAGTTAGGGGGGGTATGGGGCACAGCCCCACATTAGTGTGGGGGTGAAGCCCCACCTAAAATGCTTGTCGATCAAATGAACTGTCGACCAAATAAACAGTATATATATATATATATATATATATATATATATATATATATATATATATATATTTTTTTTTTTTTTTTCTTACTCAATATCCCTAAAGTCATGGGTTGGAATTCAATAAAGCCTACATGGACTTATTTTCTGTGTAGTCATATTGGCATGGTGCTTACATGGAAGTAAGAAGATGTGGGATCCAGTTAATGGAGTTGAGGGGCATGGATGAGCATGCAACACAGAAGTGCCTATGGCATGCAAATCACCTCATAAGCAGGTGAAATGTATGCAAATGAGGGTGGTAGAATGATCCAGCAAGCAGATAGGTAGTCCTGCAGATCCCGTGTTGGTGTCCATAATGTACACGGAAAAATTCCATGTACGGGGTGTAAAAATGACACCAGGGGCTGTAAAAGTGTACTTAGAATGGCAGAAATAGCATATTGGACACAGATATGTGCAAAACTATCCACCATGTGACCAAAACCATATGGAAAATAATGGAAAATAATTTTAATTTTGCATATGTTTGCGCGGTGCTCCGCAGTGTGCAAATATGACTTTATGGAAAAAAAATATAAAAAGAGTGTAAAAAACGTAATTTGTGAGCATGTAATGATAATACATTATAGGAACCTGTATGGATTATGTACAATGTTAGACTGCTGTGGTTGCTAAAGAGATAGGGCCTGAAAATGTGTAATTTCCAGGTTCTGTTCATGGATCTATATGCAAATGAGCTGGGGTTACTGAATAGCACAAATAGGTATCTGTGTCTGCAGATCCCAACCATGTAGGCACTGGACCGTGTTGGTGTCCACAAAAGATGTAATTAACATCAAAGGGGGTGTGTCCAAGTGCTTGTAAGCTCATTGGAGTGCAGCGGTGCCTGTTTGCATGGTGCATTGCTGAGCTGAGCAGGAGGGTGTGTACACTGACTGCTTCTTCTTTTTCTTTCAGCTTTTCCCGGTTAGGGTTCACCACAGCAGATCATCTGTTTCCATTTCTTCCTGTCCTCTGCATCTTGCTCTGTCACACCAACCACCTGCATGTCCTCTCTAACCACATCCATAAACCTTATCTTAGGCCTTCCTCTTTTCCTGTTACCTGGTAGCTTCATCCTTAGCATATTTTTCCCAATATACTCAGCATCCCTCTTCAGCACATGTCCAAACCAGTGTAATCTTGCCTCTCTGGCTTTGTCTCCAAACCTTCCAACCTGGGCTGACCCTCTAATATACTTATTCCTAATCTTGTCCACCCTTGTCACACCCAGTGCAAATCTTAACATCTTTAACTCTGCCACATCCAGCTCTAACTCCTGCCTTTTTGTCAGTGCCACTGTCTCCAACCCATATGACATGGCTGGTCTCACTACCCTCTTGTAGACCTTCCCTTTCACTCTTACTGGTACTTGTCTGTCACAAATCACTCCTGACACTCTTCTTCAACCACTCCATCCTGCCTGTACTCTCTTCTTCACCTCTCATCCACACTCACCATTACTCTGAACTATTGATCCCAAATATTTAAACTCATCCATCTTCGCCACCTCTACTCCTTGCATCCTCACCATTCCTCTATCCTCCCTCTCATTCACACACATATATTCTGTCTTAGTCCTGCTGACCTTCATTCGTCTTCTCTCTAAAACATATCTCCAGCTCTCCAGGGTCTCCTCCACCTGTTCCCTACTCTCACTACAGATCACAATGTCATCTGCAAACATCATAGTCCACAGGGATTCCTGTCTGATCTCGTCTGTCAACCTGTCCATCACCATTGCAAAAAAAACGGGCTTAGAGCTGATCCTTGATGTGAACGCACCTCCACCTTAAATGCATCCATCACTCCCACAGCAGACCTCACCGCTGTCACACTACCCTCGTACATATCCTGTACCACTCTAACATACTTCTCTGACACTCCCGACTTCCTCATACTATACCACAACTCCTCTCTAGGCACCCTGTCATATGCTTTCTGTAAGTCTACAAAAACACAATGCAACTCCTTCTGACCTTCTCTGCACTTCTCCATCAACACTCCAAAGATATGAGACAAAAATCTGGACATTCTGTGAAAATCTGTACAGTTGAGAGGTATGAGTCACATGTTCAGCATACAGTCGGGGAATGCATTGGACAATATCAGGGAAGTGCTGTACTGTGTTAACAGGTGCAGCAGCCAATGGTCTGACCCACACAAAATCCCAGACTGGAGTACAGATAGCTCTGGCCTGGAGTCACCTTTTAAATACTTATAGTCACACTTGGCATGCTCCTAAACTTAGTAAAACTGAGCCCAACTCTGTTGCCTCATCTGCCCAAAGACCTGCTATATGGAAATATGTCTGTACATACAGACAGCTACGTGTACATATCTGTCTCCACTATCCCCTCACACTTGATTAGTGTATCTATCAGTATGTAGCATATATATATATATATATATATATATATATATATATATATATATATATATATATATATATATATATATATATATATATATAATAACAAGATATACATATAGCTATATAAAGTAGAATGATACATAGACTCTCCACATATATCTACACAGCACATGCACATAACGTACCCACACAGCAACAGTTAAGGTGACATTCTTGTTATACACATTTATAAATATATGTGTGTGTGTGTGTGTGTGTGTGTGTGTGTGTGTGTGTGTGTGTGTGTGTGTGTGTGTGTGTGTGTGTGTGTGTGGATGTACGCATGTCCCCACATACCCTCAGAATGCTGGGGTTATCTGCACTTACAGAGCACAACAGTTGTCTGATGGAACCAGACCAAGGCCACAACACTGATCCAATAACCATGTTCCTTGGCTCTCCCTCAGCAATGCACCATGATTAATATGCATGGCATGTTACTGAGGGGGAACCATATACATGGACATGGTACCATTCCGTGTAGGCTCTACACTACTCCTACACTGATTTTATTAAATCCTGTGGATGGTATTTAGTCTCTGTAAGTAAATAGTCTCTGGCTTTAACTTAGAAATCTTACAGAGTTTATGCTTCTCTTACATTCACAGGTAGACTTTTCTGGCAGGTCCTTTTATTTTTTCTAAATATTCTTTAACCATAGCTCTCCCAAACGTAGCTGTAAAAGTATAAGGGCTTCATCAGTGTTTACTCTAAGGTCAAAGGAGAAGTTTCTCACTGTCATCTTTTGTGATATTACGTGATATAGGTTCATAGGTAGGTACTAAGCTATCTGCCCGAAGGCATTTATAAGCCTAGCCAGAATGTGTTGGCTTTCACCGCCCACTTAGATTAGTTCCCTGTGCCTCTGTCCAGTAGAGCCACTGAAGTGATCCCCGGGGTAAACATTCTGTTTCCTATCCACTCGTCAAAGTTTCTCTTGAAGAGTGCCAGTGAGGAGCTCTGCCTAATGTAGATTGAAATCTTGTTCCAAAGCATGGGAAGTCTCTGGGACAGGAATCTATCCCTCCAGCATGTCCCATTTATTGTTGTAGTGAAGTTTAGATCCCTAGAGCATGTGGCTCGAGGGGATAAGGTTTTCTTTAGGTGGAGCATGTCCATCAATTCTGGGTTGGACATGGCCTTGTATGTCAGGTAGAGATCACCTCTGAGCAGGCGGTATGCAACCGAGTACAGCTGTAGTTTCTTGAGTCAGGCTGCATAGGGCATCTGTTTGAGGCCAGTGATCCTCTTGGTGAGGTACTTCTGTGGTCTTTCTAGCTGTTGCAGGTGTCCTGTAAGGTACATCCCAAATGGGACGTTGTACTCTATGATGGGTCTGATGAGTGATGAGTAGAGGGGCACAATGACCTCTTTTGATCTGGATGCAAACCCCTTTGTGATTAGGTGGGCCACATACAAGGATTTTCTAACCACTTTGGCAATGTAATTATCAAAGGAGAGATTACTATCTACTTGGATCCCCAGATCCCTTATTACGTTTTCAGTATTTAGGGGACTACCACCTTTGTGGTAGTATGTAAGTACTTTGTTATTTCCAAAGGGAATAACTATGCACTTTTTGGCATTTAGCTTGAGGCCATGACTTTGACACCAGGTATCCGTCTCAGTGAGACCCTTTTGGAGGATGTCTGTGTCAGCTGGTAAGTCAATTATAGCCCCTAGTTTGCAGTCGTCTGCGAACTTGGTCAGCCATAGTCCTCCTGTGCTTGTCTGTACCTCTGAGAAGTATATGCCAAACAGGAGGGGTCCTAGAACTGAGCCCTGGGGAATGCCACTTGTAACTGGTTTAGAGTCAGACCTAGCTCCTGCAACATTCTCCATGTGGGTTTCGTCCGTGAGCCATTTGGCAACCTATCTTGTGACATAGAGGTTTATGTTCAGGCTGGTGAGCTTGTCTATAATACCAGAATGGGGAATGGTGTTGAAGGCCTTTGCGAGGTCTAGGTAGGCTGTGTGTACAATCTTTCCCTTGTCTATAGCCTTGGTAACTGTCTCAAAGAAGTCTACCAGGTTTAGGAGTCATGATCTGCCCTTAACAAAGCCGAACTGGGTAGGGTCCAGTGTATGGAGGTTCCCAATGTCTGTGTTAATGAGTTCCATGATGATGCACTCCATAGCCTTGCAGACCAAGCTAGTCAGGCTTATAGGGCAATAGTTCCCGGGGTCTGTTGTGACTCCACCTTTGTGGAGCAGAATATCTGCTGCTGTGCACTATTCTATGGGTATGTAGCCTGTGGAGAGGCTGAGTTTGAACAATGGGTTTAGGTGAGGGGTTAGTTCGTCTTTGAGCTCATGTAGGATGCAGCCTGAGACACCGTTCGGTCCCATTGATGCTGTGTTTTTGGCTTTGAAGAGGGCTATTTTAACCTGAGTGTCTGTGATTTCAGGGGCTTTACATTCTTCTAGTATGGTTATGGGCCCTTTTGAGGGTGAGAGGGGGGTGAAGTTTGCACTGAAGCTGTCTGCCAGGATGTTGGCAATATCGGTTGGTTCAGTGTATTTTGTGCCATTCTGCACTAACTCCAAGCAGATCTGAGCATTGCCACTTAGATTCTTGACATAGCTAAAGAATGCCTTGTGGTTATCTTTGGAGTCCTTGGCAAGTTTTCTTTCAAAGCTCACCTTGGACGATTTTATGAGGGATTGTAGTTTCTTGCTGATACTGATCAGGGATGTCTTCCCTTCTTGGGATTTTACTCTTTTCTGTAATAGTTTCCTCCTTCTATTGTATAGCTTGTTTATGGCAGGGGTCCACCAGACTAGTTTCCTTTTCTTGGAGGAGTGAGTCTTGGTTTTGCTTGGGTTAGCGCAATCCATGCATTCTTGTAGGTGCCCGTAGAATGTATTAGTAAAGGATTTTGCAGCTTTAGCATGGGGGCTTTGAAACTTTCCACCTCCGTCTTAAGTTACGTGAAGTTTGCTTTTGAAACATTTTTCATGGTGGTTTCCTTGTCCGGGGGTGGGGGCAGAATGTGGATATCCAAAGTGATTTGTTTATGGTCAGATCTAACCAGCGAGGGGTTGACCTCCAGTGTGGAACACCGGTCACCCATGTTGGTGAAGACCAGGTCCAATATGTTGTCACCTCTGGTGGGAGTGTTGACCAGTTGTTCCAGGGCATTTGAGTTTATAAATTCTAGGAAATGTTGGGCAAGGGAGTTAGTTCTCCCAGTTAATGTTTGGGTAGTTGAAATTACCCAATATTAGGGTGTTTGGTAGGACCTTTATGTTACCCAGTGTTTCCAGAAATGTGGAATGGGGGTCCTGGGACATGGTGGGTGATCTGTAGCAAGCTACAATTTGAATTGCAGTTTTGCCCATTGTTAGCTGCACGTGGATAATCTCTGAAGCACTGTGCAGTGCCACTAACCTGGAGGTGTGGGTATCCTTGATGAATATGGATACTCCCCCACCGTTTGTATTTCAGTCTAGGTTCTGTGGCCGAAATGTATGATTTGAGTTGTAGCCTGATAGTGGTGGGGTGCTCTCTGGAGCCTTAAACCAGGTTTCTGTTACTGCACATATATCAATTTTCTCCATACTGAGGAGTGCTTCGAGTGCGTTCATTTTGAGGTTTAGTCTTCTGGCATTAAGTAGTATTACCCTCAGATTTTTGTTACTTGTGCTATTTATGGCAGTGGGTTTGTCTTTTGAGCCTTGCCTAAAAAAGGCACTATGGGGGTGGTAAGATCCTTGGCCAGTATTCGAAAGCCTAAGGGTGACAGGTGCAAGCTGTCTCTAGAGAAGCAGTGTGGCTTGTCAAGCATGTCATCCCAGGCAGACAGACACTGGATCCCCTTTGAATGACACCAGAAACTTAGACAATTGTTGAAATTGATATTTTTTTCTTTATACCATGGTATCATTCTTGGTGAGGGCAGGATGCTATTCAGGGTCAGGGTCATACCGGCCTGGGCTACATGATCAGAGAGCTCTTCCATGTCTCTTTTCATGTAGTCCAGGGAGGTATGGCTCAGGTCATTCACACCAACATGGACAATGACAGAGTCATATTTGTACTTGTTCTGGAGTGACCTGAGTGCTTGTGTTATGTGACGGATCCTGGCACCCGTCAGGCAGCTAACAGTAACCTTCTCCTTATTCAGCCTAGTGGGTGGAACGTCAGTGTGCCTGACTATAGAGTCACCTATTACTAGTATGTTGGGTATGTTATTTTGCCTTGAGGGCTGTGATTGTGTGGCACACTTGTTTTGTGAAGTATGTGTTTCATGGTTTGTGTTAGGGGTGGAGGTTGCTTGGATGTCTGCTTTGGAGGGCTCTGTTGCTTTTGCAGATTTTTATTTAGAGCCTCCGAGTATGTTTTTGTGTATTTTCATGTGTTTTTTGCCAGTGTTGGTTTAATGGGTCTATATGAGACTGGTGGTGTGATGCCAGTATTTCCCTTCTCCTCTTAACTGTCTGATCCAGTCCTGGGTTGAGAGAGCTTAGCCTCCAGTTTGGCTGTATAATTGCATCTCTCGCATGTATTAGTGTTTGGTGGTAGGAGGAGAGGGTTGTCTGTGTACATGAGGCAGTTGTAACATTGTCTCAAAATGCCCAGATTCACCAGTTGGACTGGAGAGTACACCTGAAACTGCCCTTTGGACATGCCTGGATAGGTACAGTAAACTGTTTTACTGAATAGCTGGTAAGGTCGAATAGAGAGCCTTGTCCTTCTGTAGTGTTAGGGTTTATAAGCCCTTGCTATGAGTTTTGAGCAAGTGCCGGGCTGTGAAATGAATGGCTTGAGTGCTTAAGTTGAAAGTTTGTTTAGTTCCAAGGGAAAAATTGAAGAGGAGACTTTGTGGGGCCGGGAATAGTTATACCCAAACTAACTGGTGCTGCCAGGCATGCAAAACCGGGCAAATGCAGTTTTTATAGCAGGGAAATGAAAGAGAGAGAAATTAGCCCAAAATTGCCAATAAACTACTACTTTCTGGGCTGAAACCACTCCTCCAGGGACAGATAGGCTGTTCAAAGCTCCCCTCTCTCACAGGTGAACAGAGAAACTTCCTTCTGTCCAAGTAAGATATGGGCAAACACAGAGATTTGTAACACAGCCCTGAATTCAGCACTAACCTGAAAACTGGACTATACTAGCTTAGAAAGGTGGGAAACAAGTATATATTTTTTTTTTCAGAAAATAAAGCAGATACAATCAGAAAAACACTTTAAATGCACATAAAAAGATGCTTATTGTTATATATCTCAGTTCAGAGTTGTAGTCAATGCCCCTAGAAATAAAGTAGGAAGAAACACACATACAGTAAAAGCAGATGAATAAGGTGCAAAATTTTTTTTATATAAAACAATAGAAAACAAACAATCTGATTTAAACAAATTACCCAATTAACCAGAAAAAAACTAAAAACTGAGCCCTGTTCCAGCAGTCTTCAATCAGACAAGTTCTAACTGCACACTCCCACTACTAGGGTGCAGGGGAACATTCTCCAAAAAAGATGGCCTGGATCAGTGCTCAAGTTATAAAAACAATGCAAGATTCAGCAGGCCTGGATCTGGTCCTATGCTACAGCAATAAGGCACACCAATTTCAGAAAGAAACAGTTCGAATAAGCAGGCACAATAAGCCTGTGACCAGAAATTCCCAGCTCAGAAGGACAGAATCCAGCCTCTCCTCCCACAAGAGTGCAGACCACAAACCTTCTTAATGTAGAATAACTGGCCTGAAGCCCAAGTGCTTAAGCAGGTTCTGAACTAAACATGTAGTACTTAGTATTAAGCCTACGCTGTTCTTGTGCTATAGTGAGATTTTAGGCCACAAAATTCTTCAGAATTTAAAACTTTTCTGCAAAATGTGAACTTTATAGTTTTTAAAGGAAAGATAGGTATTAGAAAAAATGTATTACTACCTAAGTTGGAGCACACCTTCCCATTACCTCATTGAGTTCTTCACTGAAAACCACATTACTTCAGAAATCTCTTAATTACTACACTATCCCTTCTTTCTAGCAAAATCTAATACCCACCATTGCCTGCTTTTACAAAAGAAAAAATGGTTTTAGTTATGGAACAACTAACCCAACTCTGGTATGTTTCCATTCACATATATATACTCTTTATATGCCCTCAGACAGCCACTGACCTCCTGGCATGTTCATGGGTTTAACTGTCAAGCTTTCAGCCTACTTATCTTTAAGAAGCTTGATCTTGGAAGGTGTTGTGTAATGCATCTGTCACTTGTTTCAGTTACTGATATTTATTTTTAGAATTAGGTTCCAGAATCAGGTGTTAGTTCCCCACGGGGTGCATTATGTCTATAGGCTTGCAAGTATAATTGGATTGTGCATTGCCTTTTAGAGCACACAGAAGTGACCTCTAAGTAACCTATAAAACATCAAAAATTATGACAGTTTATGAATCCTTTTGTTGAATAAATGATATTTTCTAGCCATATTATTTTTGAATAAGAAGCACAGTGGTTCTGTTAAAATCTTTTACCCAAGCTGTGCCTGCAAATGGTCTATTGTGATCAGTGTATTACCCTGGTAAACAAACTTAATAAAAGTTGTTGTTGTCGTTTGTCTTTCGGCTTTTTCCCGGTTAGGGGTCGCCACAGCGGAACTCCGGTCCGCTAATGATTGGCAGAAGATTTTTACGAATGCCGAGGTGCCAGCTCAACGTTCAACCTTCAACGAAGGCACGCCCATTTACGCATGTCTTTCGAATGCCCACCCAACCGCGGGGAGGACATGCAGATAAATAATTTGATTAATTACTTGCTTAATGTAATTAATAGCCATTCCACAGCTGAAGAAATTCAACTGGCTTTGAGGATATCAGAGACCAGACCTGTGCTTACTAGATATTAATCCTTCATTGCAGAGTGTCTGATCAGAGAATCCAAAGAATGGCTCCCTTAAGCCTTCATTACAGAGTGTCTGATCAGAGAATCCAAAGAATGGCTCCCTTAAGCTTGAGGCAAGAGTTGCTTCTCAATATCTGAAAAGTGAATGACTTAGAACATGACAGGCCTGGTCCTGCCATTGACAGCTATAATTAGGAAGTAACAGCATTCTCTTGTGTCTTTATGAATTTAAAATAGGCTTTGTGAGCTACGACATGGATTGGTGCAACATTTTGATAAGTCTATACTGATTCACCTAATGCATTGCATTGCACTATAATAAAGAGTTTGAATTCAAGAATGTTGAAATGATTTGACCAAATAGCAGATCTTTGACATTTGTATAGGGAGCTATAAATAAATTTCAGCTTGATGACTGCCATCTTTTTTTCTCTTTTATTTTACACACAATCCAGCTCTATACAGTGCTTCCTCTTACTATTGAGATTGCATTGAAGTAGCACTGCTCATAACCTAAGTTGGTGCTGCTGAGGTTTGAACATCTTCTCAGCTCTCCTGAGATTGAGTACCCACTATCTTTATGCCCATTATATGTGGCAATACTTTTATGTCAAAGAAGACTAAACTAATTTAAAAAGAAGTGTATAAGAAGCTTTTTAAATATAAAACCTGCAAGACTGATATAATGATAATTACTGTGACTTGTCAGTTCTGCAGGTACACATGTAAATAATAACAGACATGCTGATAAAGGATGTAGATAGGGACATAAAACTGCATTGCAACAAAAGGTAATGTAGATGTGAGATACATGTTAATTAAATGGTTTACTTTTGATTATTTGCAAGGAAGGAAGCTACATTATGGGATGAATGCACAGAATGCAGTCATAGCGTATAAGGATGTATATACAGGAAATTGATGTATGAAAGTTGACAGCACCGCTGTATTATCCATTTCACCATGTATGTACAAGAACAAAAAAAACCTTACAGCTATAATATCAGCCAACTCAGAAATGGACATGTTTATGCAAAGAAATGACAGTGGCACCAGTAGAAAAGAGCTTCATCACCTCTGAGCATGTAACAGACAGGCAAGTATTGAATGTTTATGTAAATGACACACAGCAAACTAATAAACAACATACTTAAGTGACTAATGTCACAAATGAGTGGATAACATGTCAGGAGTTCAGTTTTGCCATTGCTGATTTACAAGCATGTCTGACATAATAATACTGGGCATGCTCACATAGCATCATAAAGAACAGTAACAGAACAGCAATTCAAATGTGGCAACACAACAGAAATTGTTTTAACAGGGGACCAATCACATCTTCTGATGGTCTCCCTGCATTCCATACAGTTAGACACATTTATGGAATCACACATCTGCCAGTAAGCCATACATTGTGATAGAAGCAACGACATTATACAACGTCTATTAATATTCAAAAATGAGCACGCTGATTGGCCAGCCCAATGGGACAAGGTCGGGTCACCCAGACTTTTTCCCATTAGTATATCTTGTAATTTGTTTTACTTTCCTTTTTTTTTAAACCAAAAAAGAAAACAGAGGATCTGAAACAAACAAGGGAGATGGCGCAGACAAAAATAAGATGATAAACAGGTACATTTGGCAAAACTAAAGAAACTTACCTGATTATCCATTTATATTTTTGGGTCCCAACTCTCTTGAACATAAAAGGTCTCCCGGTTTCTTTCTTTTCTTCAAAATAAGTAAAAAAAAAAAAAAAAAAAAAAAAAAAGCAATGGAGATCTTCCTTTCTCCATTGCTACCTTTGCACAGCAGAGATCTACTTCATAAGTGTAGGAACACACGTCCCATACACATACGCAGTACATCAAAAAAAGCCCCAGGATACCTGCAAAATGTGGAAGGGCAGCTTGGAGGCATTATACAAAGACATTATTTAAAAAAAGTAAGTATTTTCTTTCTTAAATAATGTCATTGTATAATAGCAATAACCCATGGCTGGGTGTGGGCAATGCTGGATTTACCCACCGTTGGCTTTGTTTGGTCACTCGGGCTTCACCCTCATGACCAAACCACACCAACCCTGGGTAAATCCAGCATTACTCACACCCAGCCGTGGGTTATTGCTTAAGTATTAAACACGTCTAGAGGATGAGGTGCAATATAGAGCATAATTATCTTGTGAACAGGTAATACATGTGAGCAAGGAATGACCTAAGAAACATTTTCATCATGTTCTTAGAGAACACATTCTCAAACAGATATCACAGAGTGATGAATAACAATCATGGGCATCACAGACATACACATATCAGTCATGTAAAGAAGAAAACCTCTGAAGGGTAGGCAGCACTATCATACTTATAAGATGTACTGACGACCTAGCTGGTATGAAAATGCATGTAAAAGCTGGCCCATGAGTGTTTGTAAGTCATTGCAGTCTGACAGATATATGTTACCAGAATTAACCCCCTGCATATGTGTGCACAGGGCAATGTAACATCACTATGATTGTCACATGTAATGACATACCTTGATGCTGCAATGTAGATACTGTCCTTACTGTAAATTGTGATACTGTGAGGAACATTGACAGCTTCCACATAATGGGACGACATACACATTGACTGTTGTACATCAATGGATTATCAATCAAATATTCCTGTGACTTCATGTTGGGATGATTGCACACTTGTCTTATACTTGCACTATCTACTTTGCAAAGACAAACATGCAAATTGTACACAGGACAGTGCACTGTGGAATGACAGTGATGGATGTTGTGAAAGTAGGTTAACCAAGCTTGTAACATGGTGCAAATTTAAACAATGTAGAGCAGACTCATTATTTCACAAAAATTAAATGGGTGAGTTAACATCATTCAAAACTTATGATCATCTATGGGCATCAGTAATACAGACATACAAACTTTCTGCAATAGAAAACTATGATTCTTTAATCTCCTCTTTTTTTCTTGTACTGTTTAAGTTCAGCACCACTAAGCTGATTTGTGCTGCTGATGGCAAAATGTTAGTGCAAGCTTAATCATACTTTAAATTCTTGAACTTAACAGTAGTAGTTAGAAGTACTGTGTGTTGCAAACACCTTTACAAGACAGCATTTACAATAGGTTGCAGGCAGTTTATTATAACAGAGAAAGTAAAAAGCACCAGATGCAGCCTAAAGTCAGATCAACACAAACACACAATATAAAAAAGTAGTAAAAGAAGAAGATCCAAAAAAACACATCTAAAACATAAAATGTAATATTTGGTAAGCGTTTTCATCAGACCAATACAATACACTGAAGCAGAAACACTTAAGTACTAAAACCAACAAATTACATGATAAAAAGCAACTAGTCAATAAACTAATCTGGCTTTCAGCAAAGTTCTTAAAGGAACCATGGCATTCAAACCATAGTCTTTATCAACTCACAGTTTCACCATCCATTTGGTCTCCATCTTCTCAGTGCAATTCTTAACATCACCACCCATTGGACCTTTAGTGAGCAGCTGAAGTACCATAAACTTAAAGAAATGGCCAGGAAAGTCAGCTACATGTCTAGCCAGTGCACTACATTTGTGGATATCATGAAGAGGCTCTAAAATTCACTTTTTAAGGGTTTGGTTACTCTTCCCTACATAAAAATGACAATATATTTGGCAAATAAATAAATAAATAAAATTAAAACTCTTTGCAATCAACATACAACTTTGGTTGGTATCTCTTCCTCATTGTTAGATGTACAAAACATTCATTCTCAGATACAGAGCTGAAAGCACTGCACATACGGCAGGGAAATGTCCCTCTCCTCATAGACCTGTTATGTACAGATCGTTCCTTACATCTTGGGCCATAACAAAGCTGATTATTAGTTTTCATCAGCAAGTTATGTAAAGAGCAAATTGTTAATACATTAAAACCCCTAAGAAGAAACAGAGACACAATGGTGTGAGGAAATAAAAAAAAGATATAATTAAATAATTGTCATGTAACAGTGCTGTATACTTTAAACAAACTTTTATAAGGCAATATGTAAACAACTCTGATAATTTACTATTGCACACCTTTGCAACATCTGTATATAATGGAAAGGTATTCATGTGTTAAATAAATAAAATCACTGATCTGATATAACAAACAGCTGCCTTTATTTCACTATGATGAACTGGAATTGTGCATTCTAAATATATAACTATAATGACAATAATGTAATTCTTCCTGACAGACTACTGTTAAGATCTATTTTTCTGTTTTTTTTTTTATTTTACATATGATTACTGGGAATGTCCTACTGAAGAAAATCTTTTTTCAGAGAAGGCCCTGGATGAAAAGCTCTACATTTAACATGTAACAATGATTACAATTACAAATACAAGGTTTACATATACATGACTTGAGATATAACATTGGATAAAAATACATTCATGTAAATATTCTTACTAATGGCATTGTTGCATACTCTAGTACAGGAAAATAGAGAATTATTCTTTAAAAAAACAAAGTAAAGAAACTATCAGGAAAATTAGTGACTTATAGAATTTAAATCAGGTACTACTAATAACAATCGGTGGGTGAGAAATTTTCATAGATATCCTACATTGACTGAGAGCTTGTAGTAGTAGAAGATACAGTAGAGTATAGATATTGAAATATAATTGCAACTTAAGGAGAATAGCTTTACTATAGTCCCCAAATACACGCTTTAGATTGTAATAAGAATGGGTAGAAGTATGTTGAAAGGTGAGATGTGATCTGATTTGTGTGAAGAACTAGAAAGAGTGTTTAAAGTAAATAGGACATTGCATCTTATAAGATATTATAATTATCAATTTAAAAAAAATATGCGGCTTCTGGGTCCTAAACCCACACACTGTAAAGCTAATATTCTAATTGCCTAATGCAAGCAGCAACGCTTATTGTGGAAGGAATGCATGCTTGACATGAATGATGAAGTATGCCTGTTCAAGATGCTAGTGTTTGAGGGAATGAAAATTATACTATGCCTTTAACTTTTACTTTACTCATACTTACACCTTTCTGAGGCGAGTTAATCTCTCCTGGTATTTATCACAGTTTGCAGCAATCATCTCTACAGCTGTAAAGAACAAAAAGAAGACAACTATATATATATGAAAGCATAATGAGCAACTTTGGCTGGCTAAATAATTATGGGTATATCATAGACAGGTTATGAGTCATTATGCTTAAACAACTGGGATGTGTTCCCAGTCCTAAATTCAGCCAGCCTTTAGATTATGATGTCCTGCTTGCACTTTTTAAGGTCACTATAGTGGTGACAACATTGTTTCCCATTGTATGTAAGGTCAGTTGCAATGGAGACAGCCTTGGCTAAGCTATTCTAAGCCTCAGCCTTCTACTGAGACCTGATATAATTCCCCTGCAGCAGTCGACAGCTGTACTGATTCACAAGAAGTGCCACAAATATCCTGGACTCCTCAACACTGCAAATTTGTGCCCAAAATTAGCACTCTTCTCTCCCTTACCAGACATTTCTGCAAAAGTCAAACTTGCAAACTATATCTGAATTAGTCCTAATTCAGATCTCACATGTTACTGGTATTGTGTAAACATGCACAACCTTACCAACTGCCTTTGCACAATTGTAAGAAGATGGGTCCCTTGGCAGACACACTGGCACTGTCTACAGCAGATAGCAGTAAAGGTGTGAAACATGGCATTAAGCTATGCTATCCATGATGCGCCACCCATTTTCAGAGGTTCCAATGTTCTACAATGGAATGCTTACTGGCAAGGGTTACTCTTTGGAAGATGAAAGACGGCTAAATTCTGACATATTATCAATTCCGGGCTTACCCAATTGTAACAGCAGGGAACTGAACCATGGGATAAAGGAGGCAAAAAGTGCAACTTAATGTATTAACTGACATTGCCACAGGAAAATTACTTGAGAAGGCATAGGAGGCTGAAACATATAATTGGCATATGTGATGAGTCTTGATGATTACAACAATAGTATTGTGTCCATCATACATATGCAAGAGATTTTGATATGAAATATATTCATTATCATGTCTAGGAAGGTGGATGTATACATTAGGTTGTGTATGTATGTGACACATTAGTCTTATATGCTAAAAAGCATGTTTTCATTATGCAAGGCTTACTCATACATAGGATCATAGGAGATTGTTAGGCTATCGACCCAAAGGTCATTTCAAGCCTAGCCTTTTCATCCCAATGTAATACCATAGAAATGCTTATCAGTACCTAAAGTTGCATTTAGTAATGCCTGTCCATGTCTGGGAAGGTTATGGGCACTATCCCCATTAAGAATTTATGGTGCCCCATCCACTCATCCAGGTTCTTCTTGAACAGTGTCATAGAGGTCTTATGTTTCACATAGATTGGTATCCTATTCTAAAGATGCGGCAGTCTCTGGGAGACAAATCTGTCCCTCCAGCAAGTCCTATTTAAGTAGTGAGCCATGTTTAGGTCCCTGAAATGGGCAGCTCTAGTCCTGTTTGATTTACAGATATGCAGCAAGTTCATTAGGTTTGGGTCTGAGATTGCTCTGTAAGCCAGGCATTAGTGTCCCCTAAGAAGTCTATACAATACAGAGTATAGTGACCTGGACTTTAGTCGGTCTGTGTAAGGCACATGCTGGAGTCCTTTGATCTTCTTTGTTAGAAACTTCTGAGGTCTCTCCAAATGCTTCAGATGCTTTGTACGGTACATGCCAAATGGGGCATTATATTAAATTATGGGCCAGATTAGTGCCAAATATAGAGGGGTTATAACCTCCTTTGCTCTCCAGGTGATGTGTTTACTAATCAAGTGTGCTACATAGAAGGCCTTCCTTACAACAGGAGACATATGGCGATCGAAGTTAAGCTCACAGTCAACTTGTGATCTCAGATCCCTTACCACTTTCTGGATACTCAGGGTGTTGTAGTTGATTTGATAGTGTGAAGGGATAATATTTGTGCTGAAGGGAATGATGATGCATTTCTTTGCATTCAGTTTGAGACCATGACTAAGACACCAGTCGTTGGTCTTCAGAAGACCATCCTGGAGTATCCTGACATCATTTGGAGATTCAATAATTGCAGCCACTTTTCAGTTGTCTACAAATTTGGTCAGCCACAACTATTTAGTTTTGACCTGCTCTTCTGATAAGTATATACCAAACAGTAGGGGGCCCAGCACTGACCCATGTGGCACCCCACTGGAGACAGGTCTGCTGGTTGATGTAAAGTCTCTCACTTTGATAGTGTGTGTCTGGTTTGTGAGACAGTTGGGGACTCATCTTACAACGAAGGGGTTTACATACAGTTTGCTAAGTTTATCAATAATGCCTGAGTGTGGGATTGTGCTGAAAACCTTTGCCAAGTAAAGGTATGCTGTGCGCACAGATTTGCCCTCATCAATGGTCCTGGTCACATTTTTGAAGAAATCCACCAGAGTTGTTAACAGGCAGGATCTGCCCTTGACAAAGACAAATTGGGTTGGATCCAGGGTTTGGAGGTCACCTATGTCTTTATTTATGAGGTCCATAATGATACGTTCCATGGCCTTGCAGATGAAGCTGGTCAGGTTTATGGGTCTGTAATTCCCCGGGTCAGTTTCTAGGCCACCTTTGTGGAGGGGAATAACTGTTGCTGTTCTCCATTCCACAGGAGCAAAGCCTGTGGTTAGGCTATGATTGAAAATGTTACTTAATGGTGATGGTAGTTCATGTTTTAATCTGTTTAGATGACAGCCTCGGATGCTGGCTGGTCCCATAGAGGCTGTGTTTTTTACCTTGGGCAAGGCTTTGATGACTTGCTCTTCAGATATGTAGGGTAGGGGTAAGTTTAGAAGAAGGTTTGTGAGAAGTTTAGAGGGAATAAGGGAGTGAAATTTTCACCAAACCTATCCAGTAGCAGATTTTCTATCTCTGTGGGGTCAGTGTGTGTGATACCATTAGTCACTAGTTCTGCACATGCTTGGGTCCTACCTTTTAGGCTGCATATGTAGCTGTAAAAGGCCTTATGGTTATCCTTGGATGTGATTGCTAAGTTTTTCTCAAAGGAACCCTTAGAGGATTTAACAATTTATGTTATTTGCCTGTTGAGGCTGAGTAGGTTGCTTTTCCATTGTTGGAACCTCACCTCTGTTTTCTTGGACAGCAACTTTTTGCATTTATTGTAAAGTTTGTTGATGCTGGATGTCCACCATGGTGGCTTGTTTTTACTCAGGGCTCTCGCTTTGATTCTTTTTGGTACAGCTGAGTCTATACACTTGTACAAGTGATTGCACAGGGCTTTAGTGTAGTTAGTTCTTCCAGCTGGGATGGAGCTTGGAATGCATTTATACCTTCACCTAGGAGGGTAAAGTTTGTCTTGGTGAAGTTTTTTAGTCTGATTTCACCCTTTGTGCATTCTGTTGTTAGCACCAGCTCAAAAGTGACTGATTTGTGGTCAGATTTAACTAATGAGATAGTTGCGGCAGTGTATCTGTTTGACATGTTAGTGAGGACCAGATCTAGTAAGTTTGTTCCTCTTGTCGGGGTATGAACAATTTGCTCCAGGGCATTTGAGTTAACAAAGTTAAGGAACTTTTGCACCAGCAAGTTAGGGCTAGCTTAGATTTCCCAGTTGATGGTGGGATAATTGAAATCCCTCATAATCAGAGTGTTCAGTAATATTTGGATAGTCTCCAGTTCGGTCAAGTAGGCTTCATGCTTCATGACCCACAGCAGAGGGGATCTAGAACTGGCTATGAATGGGGGTCTTACCCATTGCAATATGAACATGGAGTCACTCCATAGAATTGTCTAGTCTAGCTAAATGGGAAGGGAATTTATCTGTAATATAAATAGAAACACTGTCTCCTTTGGTTCTCGTATGTTCATTTTGCAGTATGAAAGTGTGGAAGGCATTGTAGCCTTCCAAGGCTGGGGTACTCTCTGAGGCCTTGAACCAGGTTTCTGTGACTGCACAGACATTTACATCTTCCAGTGATAGAATTGCTTCCAGGGTATGCAGTTTTTGGTTTAAGCTCCTAGTATTTTGCAGCATGACCCTTATTTTGTTATAATTGACAAATTTCACATTGGTAAGTTTATTACTGAGACCTTGTCTAAAGAAAGACACTATGGGGGAGGCAAGTGTCTTTGCCAGCAACCAAAAGCCTATTGGTGCCAGGTGAAAACCACCTCTGGCAAAGCAGCAAGGTTTGTCAATGGGCACAAGACATTGCTTGCAAGAAACGTAACATCAACAATTGTTTTACTGTTATTTATTTATTTATTTATTTAACATTTGTTTACCGGGAAAGTCCAGTTGAGAGAGAGCTCATTTTCAGTGGAGACCCAGGGAGAAACACTGCATATTTTAGAATGTGGGAGGAAACCAGACTGTTCATAGGAAACCCATGCGAATGTAGGGAAGACATGCAGACTCCACACAGAGGGCACCACAGCTGAGAATCAAACCGTAGAACCTCTTGTTGTGAGGTGACAATGCTAACCACTGTGCCATCCAAAATGCTACATGCTCCCCGTCAGAAAATCAAACACTAGTCTCCCACATGACAGGGAGGGAATACTCACCACTATACTAACAAGGAAGACTATTACATCCCTCTTCAAAAAATTCTGAAATATGTGCTGCTTACATCCTTTTTAAAAGTATCTTGTAGCTGCATTTGAACCCTTAATAACCCGAATTATTTCTCAAATGTCATTGCTCTTATACCTTGTGCAACAGAGGTTGATCTGTAATAGGTCGGATTTCTCCTCTCAGTACTGTCCAGAGTGCTGAAGACAGTGCAATGCTGCCAGGCATGGTTAAGCTACTTAAGGCAGACTATACTAAATGTTTCACTTTTTTCTTTGGTTGTGCACCATTTGTTTGTAGGGAAGCAAAGAGCAAAGTACCTTAAAATGAAGGTAAATATAACAAAAAAAAACATATTGTAATAAATTTGAATCTGATCTCTACGCCAAATTTAAACAATGCTTCATTTGCCTTATTTATCTCAGTTCACTTCAGTTACATCTTGTAGTACAGAATTTGACATCTGTCAGGTGCTTTTTGTGTTCCAAGGGGCCATGAACAGCAGCAAATGTACCTTAAAATGGATTACAAGTAAAAAGTAAATAATGTGAATTATGGCAACGTGTTATGTACAAAGGATTCAGACAATGCTTCATGTACCTTATTTCTGTCAGTTCACCTCAGCTACACTTTGTGCCACAGATAAAGTTACCTGACAAATGTATTTTCTGGAATGATTACTATCCAGAGTGCTGCCTTACATGCAAAGCTGCAATGCATTTTTGAGATACCTCAGGAAGCCTAAACCAAATTTTTCATTTTTTTCCTTAAGTAATGAACCATATTTGTATGATGTCAAGCAGAGAGCAAATAGAAAAGACATTAGAAGGGTACTATATGTTAGGGGGATTACAAATAGTGAATGAAATGCAATGCATGGGTAGATGTAGCAATAACTGGAGCAAGATGTGCATTCAAGTAAACAACTCTTCCTTTTCATATCTCCTTGCAAAATTAGACATATACTTTGTGGAACACATTATCAGACTTGCAGTTACTGACATATTATGTTATGGATAGACTAATGATCACATGTTGTTAGCATTAGTGACAGAAGTTGATTTTAAAAAACAACACAACGACATCACAAAATGTGAGGAAATATGTATTCAGGCAATCCTCTATAAAAGCATCATGTCACTGCATTTGAATCTTGCATCAGATATATTTCATTTATACACTCAGTGCACTTATAACTTGTGCCATAAAGAAAGGTACATGCCAGGTGTATTTACTTCCTTTGAGTACTATCCAGAGTGCTGCCGGTTGTCCAGTGCCACCTGACTGGTTTGCACTAACTTTTTCACCTTTTTCTTTAAATCATGAAAGTGATTTTCACAATGCCATGCAGAAACAAATGAGACATGATGATACAAGACATGAAAAAGCCAGCATTGAAATATTAGGACTGCTGATGTTCTTTATATTAGTCAATGCACTTGCAGACTTTTTTAAAGTTCCTTCTTCCTGACACAACCTTACTAGGTGTATATTAGAGAGGGGAGACTGTGAAAGCTGACTATTCATTGAGCACTTCTCAGTGCTCTTCCTTGCATTGCTAAGGGCATGTGCATGTAATCGTGTAGGTCCCTACACCATGTTTACATTCCCTGCACTTACTGCAGATTTTGACATTCAGGAATGCTTATGATTTCACACCTCATTTGCATACTCACAGTACTCACAGCAGAACTGACCCTGCACTAGATGAAGATAATGGTGTAGGCAATGCCCTTGTATCATACTGAGGAAACTGTTTTCAAACACAGAGCTAAATACTGGTTGAGTAGCAGGACGTTGGGAGAATTAACTATTTTCTGCATTGCTGTATTGTCAAAGTAGGTTGATATTTAACATTAATATGTGAAATGCAGTGACTGATGAAAACTATTTGTACAGTTTTAAATGCATTCACATTTATACCTTACTTTTGCTATAGCCACTTCTGCATTTCTGCAATTATACTACTGAATACTACATGACAAATGTATCATTTAATTGGTATGTCATGTTTGCAGACTTTTTTCACATGGTGGTATTGTAAGTATGTAGGGATTGTTGGTGTTGTTATCTGTGTTAGCAAGAAAAGGAAAATGATTTCTGTTTGTGTATTTCTACCGGACTAAACTCCACAGTAGGGGATAAGGTAGATATAACAGTTTGGTGTCACTTTTCTAATGCTGCATTGATAATTACAGAAGTTCTATATAAAATATAATTTTTTATGTGTTTTTTTGGGGTTGGATTGTGCAGTCAAAGGGCATGTACATATTTCAATATGAGAGTACTCAGTGATTTAACTTTTTTTATTTGTTTCTTTACAGATTCCACACTTCCTCATCATTAGTGCAGGTACAAATTACATTCTTGGCGATGTTTCTGTCTGATGCTATCAGAATACAACCATTGCATGGTTAAGTAAGGCTTATGGAAAAATAGTGTGCAGTGGTCACCACAGAAGCATAAAATATGTCAGAATACCTTTTCTAATCCAAGTACTCACTATGAAGCAATTAAAATAAATCTGTTTGTTAACATAAGTTAAGCACTTTCATCCCACAAAGACAAGGAACTTCCTCAGAATGAGGCAATAAAACAAAAACCCTCCTTTTATGCATAAATCAATTAGCACTCCCAGTGAACTCTCAATTAATATCCTAAAAGTATCAAATAACCATAGCTTAAAGAAACAAATAAACAGAACGATTAGAATGGTCATTTAATTCTAAACTTAAATTCAAATAAATGATTTATAATGAATAATTTTTACCTGCACCACCACAAGTAAATTCAACATATTAAAAATATATATTTTATAAAACATGCCCATACGTTAAGGATGTAAATAAACCATTGCCTTAAATTGTAAAACCATCTATGAATTGTCCTTTAAAGTTCAACTGTTCTTATTTTAATACAGGAGGAATTGATTAGTTTCATTCAAACTGAAAGTGTTAGAGGCATCTAATTTAAGTTGCATAGCAACTCTAAATATTCTAACCTATTTCCCCATGCACCTCTTCTCCCATCCAGTGGGATACTGTCTAAAATGCAAAATAAAACCTTACTAAAATTATCACAGGTGACCAAATGTTTATAAAGTGCATTATTTTCCTTCTCATTTTTAATATCATAAAAATGTTCATATATCCTTTTGCGTAGATTTCTCTCAGTTTTGCCCACATAATAATAACAACTGGAACATACAGCTGAATAAACCATGCCTCTACTATGGCAATTGCCTTGCTTTGGTTTAACCCCCACCCCTGCTTAATGAATGCCATATCACATACTATCACATTGGTGGCACTGAGCTATACCAACATGATTGCTACACTCATATAGCTGTTAATGAATCCTGGCCACTATTAATATTACCTAAATAACACACACAGTATATACTAGCTACATGAGCTAGAGTAATCATAACTAACTTTCAACATACAGTAATTGAGGGGGGGAATATTCTTTGTATCACTGCAAGATTTTAGCATTGTTTATACATTATACTGCACTTCTATTTCCATAAGTAGAATTATATATAAAACTTATCTGTTTATATTGTGATCTACTGCAAGATTAGGGCCAAATTTAGCCATTTATTACAGCATTACTAGAAAATTTCTGCATTGTCTGGTGCTGGAGTTTGTGGTGGCTTTGCAGTGGTGGCATTATTGTGAATTCTGCTCCAGGATTTACACTTCAGTACTTTAATGGCTATATATACCTGCTTAAATTTGCATTCCAGTAGTCTGGTCCCCAAGTCTGAAATGGGACTGCAATAGTAGCAGTACTGTGAATTTTGCTCCAGGAATTCTGCTTCAGTACTTTTTATAGCTGTATATATCTACTTAAAGTTGAATTCCATTGCCTTTCTATTTACCCTGCAACTGTTTTTTTTCCTTCTTTGAGTCTGCCCCTGCACCTACCCCCCGACTGTGATATTAAACTAAAAGTTTTTGAAATTGTAATTATAGGACTAGAGCACCAATTTGCTTTTTTCCCAGCTCTCCCAGCCTTCTCTTTATAAGGCTGCATCTCTGGCTTCCTCCCCTTATGGTAATCTGAATTCCAAATTTCCTCTTTCCCCTCTTTCATCGTTATTTTCTGTTGTGTATCTACTTAGGTATTTTCCCACCTAAAAATGAAAAAGATGTACAATAAGTGAGAAACATGAAAAATCCTTTGAAACTGAATTACTGGAACCAACTAGAATCTTTATTGTCAAGTTATAATGATGATATACACTGACGTTGCAATGAAAAATTAATGACTGTACTATTGTTGCTTTGCTTAATTTTGAAGGAAAATGATTAATGTTCTTTTTTTCTTACTTTGTAAATAACGTAAATATGTTTTAGAAATGAAATATATTTAACCATAAGTACTTTCCCACCCATATTTTCCATATATTCATAATACAGTCCATCCAGCAAAACAGAAATGCACTTGAGTAAACCTCCCTTATTACAAATCATCTCCTGCTTTTTTTCCCCCGGAGCTCCCATCTGCTTGGCAACCTCAGCACACTCTAAAATGTAGCTTGTGACATTTATAGAAATAGTAATACTTTTTTTTATAACAGAAGAGTGTAGTAACAATGTTATTATGGAATGGTCATGAAATAAGAGCATCAAAGTACACAAATTAGCATAATTATTTACAGGAATAGGATTTTCAGCTTTCCAGTTTCAATTAGACATGCAGGTGCATGAGTGTCAGATAGGATATTTTGTTGCCATGAAAGTTCTTACTAAGATTGTACTGGGCAGTAAATTACATGAACTGGTTATATATGTCATTGCACAATTATACCTGCATCTTTTTCCACAGATTTTTGAAAAACTTCCTGGATGGCGTAGATCTGAAGCAGTGAAGTTTTATTTCAGTTTTTGGTTTTTGGTCCATCAGCCGATCATCTGAAGTTCACATTTCAGGACATAAATTCTAGTACAAGGAGAGACTGTAAGAACACCATATCAGGGCTAGCCACCCAGCAGTAAACATTGGCTCTAAATGATTGGCACTAATAAAGTGATACCCTGATCCCATGTACAAAAATGGGAAAAAAGGGGTTGTGGATCGATGGATGGGTAGAGCTAGTATATGAGGAATCATTTTTCCATCATTTGTAGGCTCTGAAAAGAAAACAGTAAAACTGATAGCTTGCCTCAAAGTAAACTTGGATGCTACTTTAGGCATAAAAGAAGGATTCATTTTCAGGAACACTCTATCTCTGTGGAAAATGAGATATGACTGAGCCACCATGAGAGCTTGTAAGTTAAACACTTTTGTTCCAGATGTCAAAGCAATTAATAAATTTGCTTCTGTGCTATGAGCTTCAAATCATCCTGATGGTGTGGTTCAAATGGAGTAAAAGTTAATTTTTCTAAAGCAAAGATGAGATCCCTGGAGGAGCCATCTGCTTTTTACATGGTCTGGTATGCAACATGCATTGAAAGAAGATCCATGGGTAGGCATGATGAAATGACTGAAAAATGAACCTTGGTAGATGAGTAAGAAAGGCCAAAGGATAATAATATACACAAATATTGTAGAACCAGAGAAATAGTAGCCCTAAACAGTGTCCTGATTCTTGTCTCGGCACCAACTAGAAAATCCTTTCCATTTAGCAATATATGTTTTCTTAGTAGCATGTTTCCTTATATATGTTAATATCAGCTGCACACCCTCAGAACATAGGTGCTTAAAAGGTGTTACAACTCTATCTTCCAGGCAGTTAGTTGAAATTGTTTTAGGTTTGGCTGTATCACACAGCCCTTCTCTTGTGTAAGTAGATTCAATTTGTTAGGAAGCTTGTGTTAACTGCCGTTGGCCATTTCCAAAAGAAGGGAAAAGCACTGTTGCCTGGGCCAGAAGAGAATCATAACAATGATCTTTGGTGAGTCCTCTTGAATCTTTAGAATGACCCTGGATATCAGTGGAAGGGTTGGAAAAGCATGCAGAAGCATTCCTGTTCAAGGAAATGAGAATTCATCTGCCAAGCCTGTATGTAAACAGTCCTGGAGCAGAATTTTACCATCTGTTGTTTTGTGAATGGAGGTAAATAGATCTATCTAAGGTCTTTCCCACAGTGGATCATATCCTTGAAGACCCCCCTGATTAAATTTCCATTTGTAAGGGTTTGTGTTGGACCTGCTCAGATGGCCTGAAAATTTGGTTTGGACAGGATGTAAAATGCCTTTAAACTGAGATTGCTCTGAGAAGCTATTTCCCAGACTACCATGGCTAGTCAGCACAAATGTAAAGATCTGCCCCCACCCCATTCATTTGGTTATGTACCACATTACTGTGATGTTATCTGTAATCACTTGCACTAGTCCCTGGGGCCATAAATGACTAGTGTTTAGAGTATTTATTACCAGCAACAACTATTTTATGTTAATTTGTTTTATTCTGTCCTTTTTCTTCCAAAGACCCTACACCTTTACTTCCATAGAACCTCTTCCCAAGCAAAGTATGAGGCATCTGTAGTTACAGACTGTGCTGGAGCTGGAGCTGGAAGGGAAAATGGCAGGCCTGGATTCAAATAAAGCTGATCTCTCTCACTTTTTACAAATCCCATTACAAGAATCTGAAATGTTAGGGGATGTTGATGTTGGGACCATACAGATTTTAGGTACCATGGAATCTTTCTCATGTGGAGTCTGGTTAGAGGAATCATAGAAATCATGGATACCATGAGTACTAACATCCTGAGAAATTCCCTTCTTGAAGCTTTGGACTGAGTAGAAAAACTCAGAAAAATATCTAGATATAGATTTACTTTTTATTGTGGAAGAAAATCTCTTTGAATTGAGGTATCTAGGAGGCACCCTGGGAAAATAATCCTGAGAAAAGGAGTCAAACAAGATTTTTGGATGTTGTCTTGAAATCACAGTATGTAAAGGAGATGTCTCACTCAAGTAAGAAAATTCTGACACTTTGAAAAACATTCTGCAAAGAGTCATCTGAATAAGAAACATATAAATAAATTGCAGTCTGCAATATGCTATGACTGGAGCTAGTGAATACCTTTGGAGCAGTGGATGACATAAATGGCAATGCAGAGAGCTGAAACTGTGACCCATAAATGGAAAATATTAAGAAATGTTGAATTCTTACACTATTGGAATGTAATGATAAGCATCCTTTAAATCAAGAGCGATAAGAAACCTAAATGGGGAATCAGAGGTAACAAATTGTGAAAGGATAGCATTTTGAACCATGGGAGTTTTACAAACTGGTTTAGATAAGAAAGATCTAGGAATGGTCTCCAGGGGGGCTTCTTTTATTTGGTACCAGAAACATGCTTGAATAAAAAAAATTCTGTCAGAGAAAGAGGGACAGTTTTTATCACTCCCTCCTGAACAAGCAGATGCTGAATGGCAGAAAGGAAAAAAAAAGTTTGATCTAGTGGATGAGGAAGAATTCCCTGAAAAGGAGGAAGGGATTCCAACTACAATTTATATCTCTGATGCATCACTTTCAGAGCTTATTCATCCAAGATTATCTGTTGCCAAAAAGAGAAATGGGGATATAAATTTTGGGGACTATTTAAAAGTTTGCCAGGGTGGGAAAGGAGGCACATTGCAGATAGCCATTCAGACATTTTGGACTGTCTTATTTTCTGGGAAGCCCCTCTTTTCTGTTTAGAACCTCCTTGCCACTGATTTTGAATATCTGCTTGCCGAACATTTGATGGTTCTGCTAATTTTCCTTTTTATAAAAAAAGTCCTAAGGTAGGTGTGAAATATTTTCCCTCTTTCATCACACTTTTTCAGGGCCTCAGTGGCAGATGGTCCAAAAACAACTTTTCTGTTTAGAGTACAAAATTTCAGCTATAGCATCCTTAGGCAGAATCTGTGAACATAACCGAGCAAACCTTATAAGCAGCTGGTCTGGAAGAGGCATCATCTGAATCATAAGCAAACATCAAGGAGTGTTAAGTCTCCTCAAGCACAGAAGCAATAACATTAGTCATAGAAGATTTTTCATTACAAGAGGGAAAGGTGGCTATAATGTTCCTCATACTCTCAAAAGATGCAAACATAAACTTTAACACATGAGCTCTACAATTAAGAATTCTAAAAGTAAGTGCATCAAAACTATATACTTCTTCCCCAAAATTTTCAGAGCCTTTCCCATCCTTATCAAGGTAGGCAAGATTAGCATTTACAAAATGTTTAGCAGGCAGAGGATTTATCAAAGACATCACAGCAGGATAAGAACTGGGAGTGAAAAATAAAAATTTGCTTGACTGAGGAATTTTATACAATCTATCTGCTTTCTTAGAGGTAGCAGTCTGGCTGTCAAGGAAATTATGAGGCTGTAATAAACTCCTCCAATGCTGAAATAATGGGAGGAACAGGAATGGGTTCAAAACATTTCAGTTGTAATAAATAATATTTTTTAAGGTTAGTGGAATATCATTATATTTCCAATGAAACAACTGAAATATTCTGGATATGGTTTTACATGAAGAAAATTCTTCTAAGGCACTATCAGAAGAAACTCTTTCATCAGAATCAATCATCTGAATAGAGAAAGTGGAAGTTGTCCCCTCAGATTTATTTTCCTGTTCAATATATTGTGAATCTTTAGAAAATTAAGAATTCCATTTTTCTCTTAACAGTAACACCAGAAATAGAATGGTCAAGAACATTAACTAAACCCTGAGCTAAGCTCAATAAATCACTCTTGTCCAAAGTAACAGAGAAAGGGAAAGATGATCATTTAATTTTTTGCTTCTTTTTGACAGGAACTTCTTCAGAAGCAAACTGACTCCTGTCAGGCATATCATCCCTAGAGACAGGCATCCCCATCTGGCTAGTCACAGAGGCATTCCCTTCTCCTTCCTCTAAGACTGACAAAAGTAGTTCTCTCTAGCCTATCAAGAAACTCCAACAGCCACAGATGACATGTCTAACCCCTGGCCCATGTTGGCTGTTGGGACTTCACTAGAGCAAGCCAAGGTAAAAGATGAATGAACCCTTTTTTCACCTGCTGGATAGCCAACTGGCTCACTGATAGGACCTAGGAGGTCAAAATAGGTGAGGCCACCTCCACCAAAATCCCAGTCACTAGCAGGGTAGATAAGGAAAAATACTAATTATTAAGTGCTTTCATTCTTTTATTATACAGAACTTCTTGAGAATGACGGAAAAAAACATTCATTCATTCTAAAGTTCTGTATAATAAAAGAACAAAAGCACTTAATAATTAGTGTTTTTTTCTTTTTAATCTACCGGGTGTTTTCAGCTAGTGCTTGTGTTTTCATTGTGTCGTTTTCTTCTCTTGGTAATAAGTTGGATAGATACATAAATATTTAGGTAGACAGACAGACAGACATATCAAACATAACAATGAGTGTAAATTATCCTTCCACTATCTAATCTCCTACATTTGTTCCAATTAGATATGAAGCAACTATCAGTGGCTCAGTTAGGGTTGATCGGCAGCAAATGGACTGACTGTAAATTTGTTGATGGAAGTGTATGACTAACAAGTGAAGTCACCAAAACAGTCACACTAAAAAAGACATTCTATATCACTCATAACAAAACTTATTCTCAAAACCCTTATCACTAGATATTTTGTTTATTATACACCAGATTCTCATGTACTTCCTATTTATACTAGCAACAGTCTTGGGCATTAGATGGAATAAAAACATTTATTGGAGGCAGAATAGAGATATTTTTAATATCATCCTACCCAGAGCATGAAAAATTCAGGTACACACTATCATTTTTTATCAAATAATGATGCACACACTGCCAGTGTCTTCACCTAAAGGAACTTTCCTGCTTCCAATATGACTGTGGGATTACACTCAGAAACATGTTTAAAAGCCGAGAATAACAGAAATGTTGGAAAAACTACAAGCATATTATGAAAGAGACAGTGTCAAATCTGCAGACTTTAATGAATCATTTTGCAAAATTCTGCCATACAAGGTATATTCTTTTTGCTTCTGAAAAAGGGAGATGTAAGATATGTGTCCTCTTTCTTTAAATTATTGGTGCTACTTGTATGGTAGTCATGTGTTTTCTGTGTTCTAGACAGCTTCCAAAAATGTGTTGCATTGAGGAGGAATTAAAAAAATTGTGTGAAGGGGTAAATCAAGCCTGAAAATAAGGGCATATCTCCAAAAATAGGTGTATCATGTGCATGGATAAATCAAGCTTAAAAGTAAGGATGTTCTTTCAAAATAGGGACAGTTGAGAGGTCCGGTCATAACAATAACAAGCAGAGGAATGCTTTGTTAATAAATGAAATATCTTCTACTGTATGATTAAAGAATTTGGTTCAGGGCTTGTAGCATCAACATTTACCCTAAAAATCAATTTCATATAGCATAAGATATTTAATTCATTAAACCCAGTCTCCATGCATTTCTAGTGTGTCTATCCACATATGTGTATGTGTGTGTGTGTGTGTGTGTGCGTGTGCGTGTGCGTGTGCGTGTGTGTGTGTGTGTGTGTGTGTGTGTGTGTGTGTGTGTGTGTGTGTGTGTGTGTGTGAATATACATGAGTTTATGTCAACTGGTTGAAATATAAAAGCAGACAAATACAATGGCTTATTGTTAGTATTAAAAAAATTCAAATACACTGAATACTGCAAAAGGACAAAAAAAAACCTCCTCTCTGCACCACCTTATTAATGCATGCTAACCCTAGCTCTGCCCTGCATATAATCCCAAACGTACCCTAAATTTGGCCTTACCCGAAACCCAAATCTTCAACTTACTTTAAAAAAAAAAATCTGTAACCATGACGCTTCAAAAGACATTCTGACGCACTCCACATACAGCACCTCATATGCACAATGTTAAACCTGTTCCCTTCCCTAGCCTTTCCTTTAACACTAACCCACAACCACTCACACAAACACTCCAATCTCCTAATGCTGAAAACGTTCAACATGTGCAGTCATACAATGCATCAAATAATTTTACATATGACCACTTCCTCGGAAAACAAATCACATCAAAATCCAGTGAATACATATGTAAACAAAATGTTTACTTTTGTGATCACACCCTAAGCCAATCTATAAATAGAACAGCACAAAAAGCTTGATGATTGCAAAACAGATACTTATAAATTATTATAAATAAGGCTTAGAATGGCCTCCCTCCTACCACATCTGCTTAATGTGTGCCACCCATCAAATACCATGACATAACAAACAGCCATAAGCCACAAACAAAAGAGTACCATTAACCCCCCCCCCAAAAAAAAAGACAACTGAAACCAAAATCTTACAAATACAATGTTACATCAGATTAGCTTACTTTATATATGCAGTAACCAAAACAAGCTATACTGCACCAGAAAACAAAGCATAAATCAAAAGGGAAAGCATACCTCCCCAGCAAAATATTCAAATTAATACATTTTAAGTTGAGGGTGGATCTTTAATCCCACATCCACCAAACATGGGGCTCTGCATTCATACTCCCAGAAATTATATATACTAAATTCATGGTTGCGCAACCATGAAGAAAGCAAAAAACAATGAATTATGGTATAGTTGGCTTCCAGTTTGACTATATTATAATTCAATCTATACTATGAAAATTTGCAAGCAGTAAAAAAAAAAATTATGGAGCCCATGTATGGAGATAGAGAGAAGTAAATAGATAGATAGATAAGTGCATATGAATTCCCTTCACAAGCCCTAAGTTTCAAAATTTCGAACTGCAAATGGTCGAGACCATAACATCTAAGTTTTGAAACTTCAAATGTTCTGAATGGAGATCGCTGTACAGCACAGAATGGGAAATTTACCAGTTTCTTCACTGTAGTGTGATCTCGGAGTTGGTATATTTATTTAGCAGGGGGTGTTGGGGTGCAGGGGGGCTTGCCCACTGCAAAAATGTTAAAACAAATTTTTGTTTTTATTTTTTATTACAATTTCTAAGTTTCAAAACTTTATGGTCTTGACCATTTGCAGTTCAAAGTTTTGAAACTTTGAGCTTGTGAAGTAAATCCATTCATACATATGTGTGGTGGGCAAAGCCCCCCATCTACTTTCAATTAAAATCTGTACATTTTGTGTTATTTTCTTCTTTTAAAGGAAACTAGGTGAGGGGCTTCATCCTCCACACCCCCCTAACTGTATATACCAACTCCAGGATTGCACGACATTGGGGAGGGGGACAAATCCCTGTTATTTGCCTTGAATACTGGTTTTCGATCAAATGAAATTTCGATCAAATGGGTTTAGGTCAAATGAAATTTTGATCAAATGAAGTAGACCCATATATATATATATATATATATATATATATATATATATATATATATATATATATATATATGCGATCCATACTGTTCATCGAACGGCCATTTCACCGAAAGTGAAACGGCTGAGCACACTTTCGGGAAAGTGCTTTTCACCGAAAAAGCGTTTTTGTGAAAGTGTGCTAAAAAAAGGAAAAATGTGGGGAGAATGGCTGTTGCTGAGATCATAGTACAGTGGGGATAAGGGAATATTCTCTTTTCCCTACTGTAGTGCGATCTCGGAGTGAGAATATAAAAGTAGGGGGGTGGGAGGCACAGCCGCCTACATGGGGGTTGCATGGGGGCTTGTCCCCCCCATGTATACATGAGTAATATTTTTTTTATTTTGTTATTTATATATATATATATATATATATATATATATATATATATATATATATATATTTTTTTTTGCACAGTTTAGC
>NC_056751.1:571916764-571944798 GCF_019279795.1 Protopterus annectens
TTTTTTGAGTCTGTCCATATAGGACAAGTGTTTAACGCCTAGGATCCTCTTTGTGAGGTACTTTTGCAGCCTCTCCAGTTGTTGCAGGTGTCTAGTGAGGTACATGCCAAATGGGGCATTGTACTCAATGACTGGTCTAATGAGGGATGAGTAGAGGGAGACAATGATGCAAAACCCTTAGTAATGAGATGTGCCACATAGAAGGACTTTCTGACCACAGTGGCAATGTGGTGGTCAAAAGAGAGGCTGCTGTCAACCTGTGTTCCCAGATCCCTTACAATGCCTTCTGTTTCAGTGGACTACCATCGATGTGGTAATTCATGGGAATGGGTTTTTCCCAAAGGGGATAACCACACATTTTTGGCATTGAGCTTAAGGCCATGGTTCTGACACCAGTCGTTGGTCTCAGTGAGGCCTTTCTGTAGGATGTCAGCATCACTTGGGGAGTTAATTATGGCACCCAACTTGCAATCATCTGTGACCTTTGCCAGCCAGAGCCCTTTCGTGTTGGCCTGGACTTCAGAGAAGTAGATACCAAACAGAAGAGAACCCAGGACTGAACCCTGTGGGACTCCATTTGTGACTGGTCAGCAGTCTGACTTAGAGTCAGCTACTTTCACACTGTGGGTTCTATCTGTGAACCAGTTTGAAACCCACCTAGTGATACAGGGGTTGAAGCCTACCTTAGTGAGTTTTTCTATAATTCCTGAGTGGGGAATGGTATCAAAGGCCTTGGCCAGATCAAAGTAGGCTGTATGAACCACCTTGGCTTCATCCACAGCTCTGGTGACCGACTCAAAGAAGCCAACCAGGTTGAGCAGGCATGATCTACCCTTCACAAAACCAAACTGTGTGGGATCCAGAGTTTTGAGACTCCCTATATCCTTGTTTATTAGGTCCATAATGATGTGTTCCATAGCTTTGCATATCAGACTCATCAGGCTAATGGGGCGATTGTTCCCAGGGTCTATAGTCACTCCTCCTTTGTGGAGGGGGATGACTGTAGCAGTGCGCCATTCAGTAGGGACAAAGCCTGATGTGACGCTGTGACTGAACAGGGCACATAGGTGAGGTGCCAGTTCACTCTGTAGTTCATGTAGACCACAGCCAGGGATATTGATGGGTCCCATAAAAGATGTATTCTTGGCCTTGGACAGTGCTGTTTTAACCTGTGCAGCAGTAATACTGGGTGCCTGGTAATCTACTGGTATTGTGATTGGTCCTTTGGTGGGGGGAGAGAGGGGTAAAGTTGGCACTGAATCTGTCAGCCAGTATATTGGCAATATCTGTTGGCTCAGTATAAGAGGTGCCATTGTGCAATAGCTCCGAGCAAATCTGGGTATTGCCATGGATATTCTTTTCATAACTATAGAAGGCCTTGTGGTTGTCTTTACTATCTGCTGCAATTCTGTTTTCATAGCTAGATTTAGAGGATTTGATGAGGGATCTCAACTTTTTGTTGAGGCTGATAAGGGAGTTTTTCCAGTCATGGGACTTCACCTTATTCCACATCAGTTTCCTCCTTCTGTTGTAAAGTTTGTTTATGGCAGGGGACCACCAGATTGGCTTCCTTTTTTTGGAGGAGAGTGTCTTGGTTCTTTTGGGTATGGCGAGATCCATGCATTTGTGTACGTGTTCGTACAGAGCATTAGTGTATGACTCGGCAGTCATGCAGCTGTTCTCCAATTGCATGGGTGCTGTGAAGTTAGTCACCTCTGTTTTTTGGAGCCCAAAGTTAGCTTTGGAGAAGTTTTTCATGGTCGTTACCTTTGCGTGGGGGGGTGGATTTCCAAGGTGATTAGCTTGTGGTCAGATCTAACCAGGGAGGAGTTGACTATTGATATAGAGCAACGGTCCCTCATGTTAGTAATGACCAGGTCAAGGATGTTGCTACCTCTAGTGGGGGTAAGAATGAGCTGGTCCAGGGCACTGGAATTAAACATTGGGCAAGTGAATTAGTACATGTCTTCCCAGCTAATAGAGGAGTAGTTGAAGTCATCTAGTATGACAGTGTTAGGTTGGACTCTGATATTCTCCAGGGTGCTTAGGAACATCGAGTGTGAGTCTTGGGACATGGTTAGGGACATTTAGCAGGCTACAACCTGAATCGCTGTCTTACCCAATGTTAGCTGCACCTGAAGTAGCTCTGATGCGTTATGTTAGGCTACCAGTCTGGAGGTGTGTGCATCCTTTATGAATATGGAAACACCACCGCCATTGAGCTTTGGTCCAAGTTCTGGAGCCAAAGGGTGTGGAATGAGTTATAGCCTGGTAGTGCAGGGGGTCTGCTGCCTTGAACCAGGTGTCTGTTACAGCGCAAATGTTGATGTTCTCCATTTTAAGGAGTGCTTGAAGTGAGTGCATTTTGAGATTTAGACTTCTAGCATTGAGCAGCATGAACCTTAGATTGTATTTGTTTGTAGCTGTTATGGTGGTAATTTGGTCTTTGGAACATCACCTAAAAAAAGCACTATAGGGGTGCAAGAGCCTTTGCCAGTATCCAGAAGCTTAGGGGTGACAGATGCAGGCCATCTCTGTCAAAGCATTGAGGTCTGTCAATCATGTCATCCCAGGCAGACAGATACTGGATCCCCTTAGAATGGCACCAGAAACTTAGCCAATTGTTGAAATCAATCATTTTCTGCTTGTACTGTGGTATCTTTCTGGGTGATGGTAAGAGGCTGCTCAGGGCTAGGGTCATACCCGCCTGGGCTACATAATCCGAGAGCTCATCCATGTCTCTTTTCATGCAGTCCAGGGAGGCACATCTCAGGTCATCCACACCCACATGTATAATGATAGAGTCATATTTGTACCTGTTGTTGAGGGACCTGAGTGCATGGGTTATGTGGCAGATTCTGGCACCTGACAGACAGCTGACTGTTACTTTCTCCTTATTCAACCTAGTGAGTGGAACATCAGTGTGCCTCACTATTGAATCACCTATGACTAGTGTGTTGGGCATGCTGTTTTGCCTTAGGGGCTTTGGATGAGTGGCACACTGTTTAGGAGGGTTATGTGTCTCATGATTAGTGTTGTGTTGTGGTGGTCGAGTGTATTTCTGCCTTGGAGGTCTCTGCTGTTTGGGTAGATTATTATTGAGAACCTCCGCGAAGGTGGGTGTATGGTTTGTGTTTTTATGTGAAGGCAGTGCTGGTGTGTGTTCTGGAGGGCTGTGTTCCATGTGGTATGGTGCAAGTGTTGACCTTCTCCTCTTGACCAACTATGCCGGTCTTGGCTGGAGAGTGTGGGGCTTCCAATTTGGATATATAAGTGCATCTCTCGTAAGTCTGAGTATTGGGATGTAAGAGGAGAGGGTTATCAGTGTACATGATGCAGTTGCTACATTGCCTCAGGAAGCCCAAATTAACCAGGTTAACAGGAGAAAGTAAAGGTAACTGACCTTTAGACATGCCTGGAGGGGTGGGCATTAATAATAAGTACTGGAGTTTCCTTGTAGAAATTTTAGTGCTGGTAGAACTTTTGTGTGCTACAATAATTGCTACAAAAAGTCTGGTAAAGTGCTAGACTAATAAGCTAATAAAAGTGCAGGAGAGGAGAGAACTAGCAGATCTCAGAAGCTTACAAGATGTCCAGGATACAGCAAATCTGTATCTGGACTAGACTAGTTACAAAAAAGGCAGGAAACAGTTTTTTTTTTTTTTTATAGTAGAAAGTGAAGAGACAGAAGATAATTCAATATTCAGAAGTAAAGGGGCAGGCCTTTGCTAAGTTCTCACTATAATCAGTATAATGATCTGATGTAATGTGACTGGCAGGGGAGTGTCCAGTATCAACTTTATACCAGAGGCTGGTGACTCAAAGACACCAAGACTTAATACCACCACAAGAACTGGGCAAATGGGTAGGAAAAAACAGTTGTACAGATTACAGAGCTATGTATTAAATGAGAAGTGCAGAGACAATTAAAAATAAACACTTATATTCTATATATATATATATATATATATATATATATATATACATATATATATATATATATATATATATATATATATATATATATATATTTATAGGTTCATAGGTAGGTACTAAGCTATAGGCCCAAGGGCCTAAGTATGCCTAGCCAACAAGGTTCCCTGGCTTACGCCACCCGAGCAGAGCCACAGAAGTGATCCTCGGGGTGTATTTCCTATTTCCCATCCACTCATCAAGATTTTACTTTAAGAGTGCTAATGAGGAACTTTGCTTGACATAGATGGGTAGCATGTTCCAGAGTATGGGAAGTATCTGGGACAGGAATCTATCTCTCCGGCAAGTTCTGTTTACTATGATGACAAGGTTTAGGTCCCTAGAGGATGTAACTCAGAGAGAATGGGATTTCTTTAGGTGCAGCGTGTCCAACAGCTCTGGGTTTGACATAGCTTTATATGTTAGGCAGACAACACCTCGGAGGAGGCGATATGCTACAGAGTATAGCTGGAGTTTTTTGAGATGGTCAGTGTAGGGCATCTGTTTGAGGCTAGTAAACCTCTTTGTGAGGTACTTCTGTGGCCTTTCCAACTGCTGCAGATGTCTTGTGAGGTACATTCCAAAAGGGGCGTTCTACTCTATAATGGGTCTAAAGAGTGTCGAGTAAAGGGAAACAATGACCTCTTCTTTTCTGGATGAGAACCCTTTTGTGATGAGGTGTGCCATGTAGAAGGATTTCCTGACTACTGTGGCAATGTGATTATAAAAGGAGAGATTTCTGTCCACCTGGGTCCCAAGGTCTCTTATCACACATTCGGTGTTACGTAGACTGCCGCCTATGTGGTAGTTCATGGGTACAGAGTTTTTACCAAAGGGGATGACAATGCACTTTTTGGCATTGAGCTTGATGCCATGGCTCTGACATCAGCCATATGTCTCGGTGAGGCCCTTCTGTAGGATGTCCACATCATTTGGGGATTCTACTATGGAGCCTAGTTTACAGTCATCTGTGAACTTCATTAGCCAAAGTCCTTCTGTGTTAGCCTGTCCTTCAGCGAAGTAGATACTAAACAGGAGAGGTCCCAGGACTGAACCCTGTCATGCTCCACTTGTCACTGGTTTGAAGTCAGATATGGAGTCTGCAACTTTTACAGTGTGGGTTCTGTCAGTGAGCCAGTTGGCAACCCATCTTGTGATGTAGGGATTTATACCTAGTTTAGTGAGTTTAGCTATAATTCCAGAATGGGGGATGGTGTCGAAAGCCTTGGTGACGTCAAGATAGGCTGTGTGAACCGGGTCTATATTACATAATCGAAGAGACACTTCTTCGAATATGTAATCATTGACCCCTAAACACCAAAATGCAAAAACCGCGAACGGCCATAGAAACAAAACAAACGCTTCAAATGTAATTTAAGTGGGGGGCTTTGCCCACCACACCTCTGATGTGGTGGGCTATGCCCCCAACACTCCCCCCAACTAAATATACCAACTCCAAGATCGCTCTACATTGGGTGTAAAATGTAAACTCTGAGAATGGCCAACAGAATTTTTTTCCCTAGGAAAATATTTGCGGTTTTGGCCATTTGCGGTTTTCACATTTTGGTGTTTAGAGGTCGATCATTACATATTTGAAGAGGTGTCTCTTCGATTATGTAATATAGACCCATGTGAACCACCTTACCCTCGTCTATGGCTTTGGTGACTGCCTCAAAGAAGTCAATCAGGTTCAGGAGCCATGATCTGCCTTTCACAAACCCGAACTGGGTGGGGTCCAGAGTCTGGAGGTTACCAATGTCTTTGTTTATGAGTTATATGATAATGCATTTCATGGCCTTACAGACCAGGCTCGTCAGGCTAATAAGGCGATAGTTCCCGGGATCAGTGGTGGCTCCCCCTTTGTGAAGTGAGATAACTGTTGCTGTGCACCATTCAGTGGGCACAAAGCCTGACGTGAGGCGATGATTGAACATAGTGCTTAGGTGGGGAGCCAGTTCTTTTTGAAGTTCGCGTAAAACGCAGCCTGGGATGTTGTCCAGTCCCATGGATGCTGTGTTTTTGGCTTTAGAGAGTGCAGCTTTTACCTGTGTAGTTGTGATTACAGGGACTCCGCATTCTTCCTGTATAGATATGGGCCCTTTAGGGGGGGTAAAAGGGAGGTAAAGTTAGCACTGAACCTATTTGCCAGGATGTTGGCAATATCAGTTGGTTCTGCAATTTTCATGCCGTTGTGCTGTACCTCAGAGCAGATCTGGGTGTTGCCATTGAGATTCTTGACATAGCTATAGAATGCTTTGTGGTTGTCCTTAGAGTCAGGGGCAATTTTGTTTTCGTAGCTAGCTTTGGAGGATCTTATAAGTGATCTTAGCTTCTTACTGAGGCTGACCAGGGAGCTCCTCCACTCATGGGATTTTATTCTCTTTTGCAACAGTTTCTTCTTTCTGTTGTAGAGTTTGTTTATGGCAGGGACCACCAGATTGGATTCCTTTTTTTGGAGGATACCGTCTTGGTTCTGTTTGAGATAGCATGATCCATGCACTTGTGTAAGTGCTTATAGAGTGCATTTGTGTAGGATTCAGCAATCGCAACTGTATTGTCCATCTGCATGGGTGTCATGAAGTTCACCAACTCTGTCTTAAGAAGCATGAAGTTGGCTTTGGAGATTTTTTTTACCGTGGTTTCCTTAATGGTGGGTGGGGGCAGGATGTGGATATCTAGGGTAATTAGCTTATGGTCAGATCTGACCAACGAGGAGTTGACCTCAGGTGTGGAACACCGGTCACTCATGTTGGTAATGACTAGGTCTAGGATATTGTTGCTCCTGGTGGGGGTGTGGATAATTTGACCCAGGGCATTGGAATTTATTAATTCCAGAAAGCGATGAGCGTAGGAGTTGGTACATGAGTAGTTTTCACAGTTAATGGTGGGGTAGTTGAAATCACCCATTATTAGGGTGTTTGGTTGAACCCTAATATTTTCCAGTATATCAAGAAAAGCAGAGTGTGAATCCTGGGGTATGGTGGAGGATCTGTAGCAAGCTACAATTTGGATTGCAGTTTTGCCCAGAGTTAGTTGCACTTGGATAACCTCGGATGCATTATGCTGAGCAACTAGCCTAGAGGTGTCGATATCCTTAATGAATATGGACACACCTCCGCCTTTGGTGTTCCGGTCCAGGTTAGATGGCTGAAAAATGTGGTATGAGTTATAGCCTGGTAATGCAGGGGTGCACTCTGGAGACTGGAACCAGGTCTCTGTCACTGCACAGATATCAATGTTCTCCATTTTAAGGAGTACCTCAAGGGAGTGCATTTTGAGATTTAGACTTCTAGCACTGAGTAGCATTACCCTCAGTTTCTGCTTGCCTGTTCCTGTTTGTCAGGTGAATTTCTCATTTGAACCTTTCCTAAAAAAGGCACTATAGGGGCAGCAAGAGCCTTAGCCAGTATCTGGAATCCCAGGGGTGACAGGTATAGGCCATCTCTGGCAAATAATCATTTTGTCATATATATATATATATATTATATATATATATATATATATATATATATATATATATATATATGTGTGTGTGTGTGTGTGTCTCACACACACACACACACACACACACACACACACACACACACACACACACACACACACACACACACACACACACACACACACACACACACACACACACACTGCACAGAACCACTTACCCAGGCAGTTATCTAAGTAGTTATAGGTAAGGAGAGCAGAGCTGCTGCGGTCTGTGCAGCTGTGCTCTTCTAAGCTTCTCCATGTAAGACAGTCCTGTAAAAAGCAATGTGTGCTTGCAGATAACAGATGACTAACTATATCTACTTTCTACTCTTGTCTTCTGTGAGCCCATGTAGCAGAGAGGTCTGCTAATCACAGTACTATACAAGATCACATGCAGGGCAGTGTGTCAATATGTTCAAAAGCTTAATTTGAAAGGCTATGCTTACAGACTACAGGTATGGTGCCAAAAAATGCATGCTGCACAGTTATTCATAATTTTGCTATTGAGTGAGTGAGGTTTGTGAATAAGTCCCTGCTGCATAGTACACAAGGCTGCAGAGTATAATCTTCCATACTAGGAAAAATGGTGTCTGTACCAGTCTATATCTGACTGTGGTGTTAGGTGTATTTATGTCTGGGGAAGGATGAGTAAGTATTTTTTATTTGGTTTTATTTACATGTTTTGTGTGAAATGTATAAGCAAGTTTATAGGTCTTCTTTTTACGTGCATTCTTCAGGATGGAAATGTGAGCAGACATTTCTTTTGGAGATGGAATATTTTTATAGTTACTGATTTTCACTCTTTATGTCTTTATTTTCTAGTATAATTTTCTTCTGTTTTGCTTTAGGTAGATTTCTTATAGAGTTCAGAATTATCCTCAGCATCATTTTGTCTGACTTTATATGGATATTAAGTGAATAATATTGCAGTTATTTTACTGAGCAAATGCTGTTTTTTCAGTATATTACAATGTACTTGTTTTACTGTAGGAATTTCGAGTGGGTATCTTTGTCCTTAATGGTTTTCTGAGGTGGGAGTTATAACAATCATAGTTTGTATTTCTGAAATGTATATTTTTCCATTTTATTTTCTCTATTTAGTATTTTTTTAGATGTTTAGTTATTTTAGCTGTTTAAAGGGGTCAATTTTTTGTTTTATATTGTTACTATAAGGTGAGATCTTTGTAGTGTGAATCAGGTCTGTTTTTTGATGATGGAGCAAGCAGGGTGGAAACAAATGATGATGCCATTTGAGTCATGATACATTTTTGATGGTGCAGCTAGAGTGGTGATAAAATATCTTACACTTCATCTTAGGTATGTATTTTCATTGCCCTTGATTATAAGGATGCATTATTAAGAAATATATACAATTTTATTTTATTTTATTTTACTTCTATTTGTTAACCAAGGTAGAATACTGATCCCAATTGACCATTTTCAGCCTTAGCCCATAGTAAAAGTAATTAATTAACACATTATATTGTACTGGTAAAAGCGTAATGTGGAAAAATGAGACTAAAATACCAGATAGAGAATCACTGCATAGAAGTTTAGAGGAACTGCACTACTATCTAAGAATTTGTTACAACATTGATTATTATTATTAAACATAGAGGTGAGAAGGAAGAGAAGGAAGTAATGAGAAAGAAAGGGAAAGCACTAGAGGGAAGGGGGGGGTGTTTATAGACTCATATGTACATTGATTTACGTATTTAGTACCCATTTCTAATGAGATTGATGCTGTTTATTCTTCCTGACTCTATTGGTTCTTTATGAATATAAGTGGAATTATTTATTAAAATGCCCAGAAAATAAAGTTTTTCATTTACAATGCAAAATGATACTTCAGGTGTTGATCTCCATCCACAAACTATCATGATTGGAAAGATCAGTCATAATATATCTGTATTAGGCATTTGTGGTGAAAATGTAAAAAGATGAACAAATAGATAAATAAATAAATAAATACTTTGAGTCAGTAAAAAATTGATTCATTTATTTTTCTTTTTCCAGCTTTCTAACTTGTTGTATCATATCCATTTTACAGTTTGCCAGATTCAGAAATGCATTTATTCATTTTGCACCCACCTGTTTTATAGAAAGATTGAGGAGCCAGAGCCTATCCTAAATTGTAATGGTTGCAAGACATGATAATCCATCCTCAGGAGTGCACTAAACCATTCTGAGACACTCAAACTTGCACAGATACACACACACACACACACACACACACACACACACACACACACACACACACACACACACACACAGATGCGTATACACACACACACACTTTGGAAGATCAGCATTTCACCTATGACAAATGTTTGGACTATGAGAAGAAACCAGGGCACTTGACAAAATGTTACATACACACTGGGGGAAATGCAGATTCCAAACACAAGCTAGCCTATGTGAGAACCAAACCACAGAACCAGGCACTGGGAGGCAACGATGTTAGGTTGTGTGCCATGCTCAAAAATTATGAAGTGCAATATCTGTAATGTTTTACAAAGTTATTCTCACAATCATCAAGTTTAGACAGAGCTCTAAGAAAGTGTTAGGTTTTACAAATAGTGCTAAAAACCATCGATGTATAGCCTACTAATTTCATAACAATTCTGTTGAAGGCACACCGATATTTGCAAATTATTGGGAGGGTCAGTACCACAGAAAACAGAATAATTAATCTTTTTATCAATGTCATTTGTTGGTATGTAGTAATACTTCATTGCACGAAGATTCAGTATTACTGTAAATGTGATGAGCAATCAGTATTGACAAATGTTCATTGCAGTGTCTACGGATATTATATCACAGATTAAAGGGATTAATAATCATTTCATCCAATGAGAACACCCACTCAGTTCACAAATTCTGAAAAGGGTGCATAGAGATATAACCAATGGCACAATAAATACTTAAGAAACTCAGGTTTGTTTGCTACCAAACCATAACTGCACATCCCATTTAAACATGCTACATTAAAGATAGCATTTCTGTTTCATTTTCTGTACCCCTTTCTTTTGTTTCTTCACTAATAAAAGTTTCCAGGAGCAGAAAGCACAATGTAAATAGGTAATAAAATAGATTTTCAAAGAATTGCAACAGTCTGGAACTGTTCCATATTCAATGATTTACATCACTTTTTTCTTTTTTCTTTCTGTTCTCCTGTTCTTTGTTTGACACATTAAAAGAAACTTCTAAAGATCAAATTTGCCCACTTGTTTAGGATAAGGAAAATAATAAAACAGCTGACAATGCAATACGTTCTTATTGACCTAAATGCAGCTGTATTTTTTGCCTCAGGATAAAAGTGAAAAACTTTGTTTCCATTGATTCTGAGGTTTAATAACAGTATGCCAATTGTGTATAAAATTACTCTGTATTTGTCTGCGGAAACCTTCATTTTCTTTGTCAGGTGTTTGTGCACCATTTAGAAAACATTGTGCCCACGCAGTTAAAAGGACCTCCCCTTACTATGCCACTGTAAAAAAAGAAAGTAAACAGTTACATTTCTGATCTAGCAAAATCAAAAAGGTAGATTCAAAACAGAACTACACTGTTACTTAAAAACAAATTAGAATGCTATATAATTTAAGGCAGGTTCAACTCTTTAGTTGGTGAGTCTATTAAATATCAGTTAACTTCATACTGAAATAAGACATGCTGGCAGACAAAAAACTAGACAGACTAGCTCAGCCATCTGTGTTATCCTGGCAGAAAGTACCACATAATATTTTATTTTGTTTTATTTTAAATGTGTTTACCACAGTACTGCTCTGATGTCAGTGGATTAACTGCAGGCACAGCCCAGCTGAAAAAAAAAATCACAGGAGTAGAAGGAATATAAACAAAAATTATATAATTTCCAATCTTATTTAATACCATTTGAATATGTATTTTGTATTTTTGTGCATTCTGCTTGTACTTATCCTGCACGATCATGTATGGCACAAAGATTTCTGTCCTTATTTCACCAACATATAGATAATAAGTAGCTTCTCAAATGTCATTGCTAAATAAATATTTCCACTTTCTGGTCTCTAAAAAATGAAAACAGTGCACATAGTAGGTGAAATCCAGCAAATGGAAACTTTTTTTTACAAAAGGAAAGGATGATTTGGCATAAACTGAGTATGGGATGAATTCATGAGTATCTATTTACTGTTAAATGGGGACCCTAGCTGAAAGAGAATTATGCATCATTAAATGATAAACTGCATTCAGACCCAAAAGTGAGGTTATACATATAGATACAGTAACAGTTTAGCATCTATTAAAAGTTATTTTTACTTTAGAATAAAAAAAAACAGTTACCATTTTTGATGACAAACCTAGTGATATTCATCTACATAGTACATGACAGAGGAGACTGTGAATATAAAACATGGAAATAAATAATGTGAAACCAGCCAAAGGCAGCAATGTCAGGATAAGAAACATCAGAAAACTTTTTCAAATATCTTAGATTTGCCATACTGCTTAAACATTCATTTTTATTTGATTGTTTGTTTATTTATTTGTTTGTGTACTAGCATGCGTTTATAGATCAAGTTCTAGCTGGACATAACCCATTTTCAGCAGGCATCCAAAAAAATTTCAAAAAACAAAACAATGGCATTTGTGACATATGTTAGTGTGAAAAGTACTGTCAAAAAAGTATTAACACCAGCAATTAGTAGTACATTAAATTTAGTCAGATACAGTGTAATTCTAAGTAAAGGAAATTTCAAATACAAGACTGTTAAAGGTTCATAGGTTCATAGGTTGGTACTAGGCTATCAGCCCTAGGGCCTATATAAGCCTAGCCATAACAATTCCCTTGCTATTTCTTCCCACACTAAGGCTTATTAAATATTGTTTTAATTAGAAAGTTACATCATGCAATTTATTTGTGCAACTGTAAGAACAATTAAACTGTAAAAGGAGCTAAGAGTTATAAGACAGATAATACTGTAGGTAGCAACTATGAAAGAGATAGGATACTGTGTAACAGGATATTATGTAACAAGTTGCTATGGAAAAGATAGGATATTATGGAACAGGATGCTATGGAAGAGATGGCATACTATGTTACAGAATGGTATTGAAGAGATAGGATAGCATGTAACATGGTGTATGAAAGCAATATGATACTATGTAACAGGATCCTATGAAAGAGACTGGACACTATGTAATAGGATGCTATGGAAGAAATAGGACTGTATTTAACAGGACACTGTTGAAGAGATAGGATAGTATGTAACAGGATGATATGTAAGACATAGAATAGTATGTAACAGACAAGATGCTATAGAAAAGATAGTATAGTATAGTTCAAATAACATGCTATAGAAGAGATATGGTGTTATAAAAGAGAGAGGATACTGTAGAACAGATAGGATATCTAGAAGGAAACAGGATATTTAGGAAGATACCTAGGATACTATGGAAAATATAGGATACAGTGTAGGAAGAGAGTAAAGAATGATAAATAGATAAGCTCTAAGGAAGAGAGAGATCAATGTGGATGGGTCTGAAATGTGACTGGATAAATCATAGTAAGGACTGAGCACGAGTAAGTTTGTCAGTATTATTTCACGGATTATCACAATGGAACATTTTAAAGTGTTTGTCCTGGGTATTTTATCCACCTAAAAATAAATAAAATACAGTGTTGAATTAACAATGATTGGCAGAGATAACAAGAGGGCTGTGAGACTGGGAGCCCAACTTCTGAATAAAGTGTTTGGAGACCTGACGCATCTGATGTTTGCTACAGATGTCAATGTTGCAACAGGTAGCACATGTACCTTAGGTGCTGGCAGACCAGAAGGCTGGGGATTCTATACCCACTCAAGGAGTTTGTATTGCTGACATTACAGTGGGGTGATGCTCTCCTGAGTATTTCATCTTTTAGATGTGAAGTTAAATTGGGGTGCCATCTATTTGAGCTGGTAGTAGCGCAGGTGAATGTAAATGATCATATGGCACCTATCAAAAAGAGTAGAGGTCCTTTATTTATATACAAAAATAACTCTTATTTAACAATTCTTTACATATTTACAAATATTTCCATATGTACAAATATATAAATATGCAAATGTGTTTATACATATTCATAATTTCCTTTACAGTCATACTAAATTTTCATCCCTATTAGACTCGAACCCTCTTTTCATAACCACCATCTGATTTTACTTGATATTGTTGCTAAAATCCATTTACCATTAAACATAATTGCTTTCATTATTTCATTTCATATAACCCTTATAACATAAAATAAGTTTTTATCTATTCTTTTAATGTATTTTTTTACTTCTATTCTTATAATATCCATGTTTAATCTTCTTTACTGACACAGGGATTCATGAAGCTTGCACCAGGTGCAGGCGTAGCGTCAGCATTCTAACACCAAATATGGCCGCTGAGCGATTCAGGTACGAGCTGTTTCCACGTGCACTACCTGTGTATGCTACGCCCGCACAACTCCCAAGCCCTGTATGCTAATTACCCCATGTGCAGCAGTGTTGCATGCAAATGAAGTTATGTAGTGAATCAGGAAGTGGTGCAGGCATAGTGTAAGCATGCAGAAATGTAAACCGTAGAAAACGGTTTACATTTTTGCAAACATAAAATCAGAGCCATGACAGCAGACCAAACACATGTATTATATCGTTAATATATGCCAATGGATAAATATATAGCCTTTGGCATAAAAAAATGTGCAAAATATAAAATTAACATTTAATATATATAGTCGCACTATCACAACGTGGAAGCGCAGGGCAACTGTGCACAAAGGGGATTGCAAGGAATTTATAAAAATATAAACTAAAACCGCAATGAAACACATATCACGATTTCCCCATAATAGTCAATGGCAGGCATGCTACTCCATACTATGGCACAATGGTTGCTAAGGGGCAGTGACAGTGTTATGCACAGTAGCTAGGAATTAGTAGGCAATGCCATGCAAATGAGAGGCATAATAGTGAATCGCAGATTCCCCACTGGTGTAAGGATGCACCTCACAGTGTAGCATTATAACACCGAGGTGTGCTCTTGAGATAAAGATGACATCAAGAGAGGGGTGTGTTGCCATTGCTGCAAGCACATTGGAGCATTGCTAAACTGGTTTGCCCCTAGCTAGGCAAAGCTGCAGGTTAAGGGTGTGTTGAATTGGCCATAGCTATGCTTAGCTGAGAGTACTCAAGGTAACCGAGTATGCATGTGAACGGAGATGAAAACGCGCGTAAACCCGGTGAACGGGTATGCGTGGCGTGCACTGCAGCTGAAACAGGAAGGATATAGGAAAGAAATAAGGAAATGCTGCAGCAGTGAAATTGGAGTACAAATGATTAATTAACACCTAGGAGCCTACAGTGGGCCATTGACAACAGCTAACAAGGCTGCAAGCAGCTACCTGCAGAACAGGAAAGGGGAGGGGCTGTACTGCAAAGAAATCAGTAAAGTGTCAAAGCAGAACAAAGCCGGTTTGCAGTATATCAGCTACAAGGCACATTTTGCCATGACTGGGTAGAGAAAGCACAAAACAAGAAAGATGGCAGGTGGATGCATGCCTGATAATGGGAGGGAATCCAGGTTTAAAAGTGAATTAAAGGGCAACAAGTTAATCAAGGCAGGCAAGCAGATCTCCACAGTAAAGGCCCCACACTTGCAGTACTCATTGCAAAACCCATAATTAAGACATGCTGCAGCTGGAATAGCTCATACACGCCCACTGACATCAGCAGCATCCATAGCACAATACTATAAAGTGTGAAAGCACCTAACACACATTTGTGTATTCCCATACACTCTGCACCAGTGGTGTATACAGACGGGGAACTTTTAGTATGTACATGTTAGGGGCTGCCATAGCTTTGATCTACCAGCATGTGTTGGAGACTGAAGGTGGTGTGGAGGATGATGCACACGACCACCTCATGCACCAGAGGAGGAGGAGAGTGTTCAGAGCCAGGGTAACATACCAGGGGCTACATGATCTAGAGATAGTAGAGCATTACAGGGTGGACAGGGACATCCTACAGCAACTTGTGGTGCTGTGCCGGCCACACTTCAGAGCCAGAACAAACAGTGGATATCAAGGTATGTGGATACCAAGGTATGTGTAAGCCTGAGAATACTAGCTACAGGTACCTTTCAAAGACCAACTGGAGATATCATGGGGATCTCACAGGCATCAGCATCCAGGGTACTACACCAGTTCCTGGATGCCATGTTACTACATGCCAATGAGCACATATACTTCCCCCGAATGCAGGAGGAATTGGCCAGCAATATGCATCTCTTCCACTATGTGACAGAATACCCAGAGGTACTAGGTGCAATAGACTGCACACACATACACATCAAGTCACCACCTGGTGAGCAGGGTAGGCACTACATAAACCACAAGGGATACCCCTCCATCAACTGCCAGGTTGTGTGCAATGCCCAGGGCATTATCATGGATGTGTGTGCTTGCAGCCCTGGAAGCTATCACGACTCCCACATCTGGCATGCCTCACAGCTGTATCAGTTATTTGCCAGGGAGGACATCCCAAATGGCCACCTGGTGGGGGATGCTGGCTATGCACTGGAACCGTGGATGATGACTCCCATCAGAAATGCACACACACCCATGCAGGAATGCCATAATGAGACACACACACAAACCAGAATCATCATAGAGTGTGTATTTGGGATGCTGAAATCACGGTTCCATTGCTTGGACATATCTGGTGAAGTCTTGCAGTACTCTCCAGGCACATGTGCCCACATCTTCATAGTGTGTGCCATGCTACACAATATGATTCTGCGGAAACAGCTGCAGCAGGGACAGAATGGTGAAGGCCCTCACAGACCACCACCATTGCCAAGGCCCCCACAGGCACAGAGGTACTCAGACCACAAACACCCTGAGCCATCCCCAGTAGGGAGATGGAGGCGTGCCCAGTATGCCCATGCCTTGGCAAAGAAGGAACGTGTAGCACACACACTGCCATAGTTCACCTGTGTTTGCCTGTACCTCTGAGATGTATATGCCAAACAGTAGGGATCCTAGGACTGAGTCCTGTGGGAGGTCAAGAGTTGGACCTGGAGACCGCTAGTCGTACCATGTGGGTTCTGTGTGTAAGCCCATTGGCAACCCAACCTGTGATGTATGGGTGCATATACAGGCTGGTGTGTTTATCAATAATACCTGAGTGGGGCATGGTGTCAAAAGCTTTGGCGAGGTCCAGGTAGTATGTGTGAACCACCTCCCCCATCATCTAACGTTTTGGTGACTGTATGTAAGATGTCAAACAAGTTCAGTAGGCATGAACTGCACTCAACCAAGCTGACCTGGGTTGGGTCACATGTTCGGAGGTTACCAATGTCTTTGTTAATGAGTGCCATGAGGATGCGAACCATACCATTGCAGACCAGGATAGTCAGGCATATGGGGTGGAAGTTACCATGGTCAGTTGTGATTCCACCTTGATGGAGTGGAATAACCGTTGCCACGCACCATTGTATGGGCATGTAGCCTGTGGAGAGGCTGAGGTTGGTAAGCTTAATTAGGTGGGGGGGGTCAAGTTGTCTTGTACAGTTTCCAAGATGCAGTCTGGGACAACATCTGCCTCCACTGATGCTGTGTTCTGTTGTTAGAGAGTGCCATTTCCACCTGTGTGCTTCTGATGTATGGGATACTGTGTGGGATACTGTACCTTTTGGGTAGTGTTGTGGGCTCTTTAGGGGGTGAAGTATGCACTGAATGTATCTGCAAGGATGTTGGTGATATCGGTAGGGTCAGCATATTTTGTGCTATATTTCACCGACACAGTGCAAATCTGAGTGTCACCACTTAGATCCTTGACATAGCCAAAGAAGGCTTTGTGGTTATCTTTTGAATCATTGCGTATTCTCCTGCTGATGTTAGCCTTGGATGATGTCATGAGGGACCTACGTATCATACTAATAGTGGTCATAGATGTCTGCCCTTTGTGGGATTTGCTGTTTGTCTGGAACACTGTCCTACTTCTGTAGTATAGCCTGTTTATGACAGAGTTCCACCAGACTGGTGTCCTTGTCTAGGAGGAGTGAGTCTTGGTTCACCAGTGGTGGCACAATCCATACATTCGTGTATGCGCTTATAGACTGCATTTGTAAATCTGTCTGTATCTTGAGCAGTGTTTCCCCTTAGCGTGGGGGCTGTGAAACCTCCCACTCCTGTCACTAGTAGTGTAAATTTAGCTGTAGGAAAGGTATACACTGTGGAATCCATGGGTGGGGGAGATGCTTGGGTGTGGAAACAGTGAATAGTGCATGGTCAGATCTAACCAGTGACCGGTTAACCTCTGCTGTGGTGCACCTGTTGCTCATGTTGGTGATGACCACTTCTAGTAGTTTCCACCCCTCCTTAGGGAGGTTACCACCTGATACAGGGCATATGAGGGGATAAATTCCAGGAAGCGCTGGGCCTGGAAGTGAGTACTAGAGTACGTTTCCCAGTTAATGGTATGATAGTTGACATTGACCAATGCCAGGGTGTGTGTTAGGACTGTCATGTTCTCCACTGTCTCCAGGTAGGTGGAGTGGTGGTCCTGGGTCATGGAGGGTGATCTGTAGCAGGCCACAGTTTACATTGCAGTTGTGGCTGATGTTAGCTGCACATGGATGATCTCAGAGGTATCATGCTGCCCCACTAACCTGGAGGTGTAGGTATCCTTGATGAATATGGATACAGCCCCTCCATGTCTGTGTCAGTCCATGTTCTGTGGCTGAAATATGTGGTATGAGTTGTAGTCTGGTAGTACTGGTGTGCTCTCAGAAGCCTTAAGACAGATCTCAGTTATCACACAGATGTTGATGTTGTCCATCCTGTGGAGTGCTGTGAGTGCATGCATGTTGTGATCACAACCCCTGGTGTTGAGTAGCATAATCCTCATTGAATCTGCTATTGTGCCATTTACAGAGCTGGTATTCACCTTCAAGAATCTCCTAAATAAGGCACCATGGGGGTTCCAATAGCCTTGGCCAGTATTCCAAAGCCTAAGGCTGACACATAGACTGGTTTGGTATCGTTGCATGCATATTCCCCATCTGTGCTTGTTTTTCATCTTTCCTGTAGGTCACCTACTGGTAAGCAATAGAAAGCCTTAAACTTATACAAGTCTTCTAGCTTCCAAGATAGGCTTTTGGAGTGACTAAGTATCAGTGTTCTGTATGTTCTTGCTGTACTTAACTGTTTCCTGACTACATGGTGATTTCTCACTGTATATTGTGATCTGAATGTCTGTTTATTCACATACTATGGCTGTGATGGCCTGCACTTTAGAGGTTCACAGATAGTCTACTACCTATTTGCCCAAGGGCAATTAGAAGCATAGCTACAGTGTGTTGGCTTTCTCCGCACCATTGATGAAGTAACTGAGCCTCTGTTAAGCATAGCCAATGAAGCAATTCCAGGCAGAGTTGCTGGAATCTGTTGAAGACTGGGGTTGTGGAGGATGATAGAGGCACTTAGTGATCTAAAGAGGGCATGTTAATGTGACAATTCAACACCATTCAATTCCCCCAACAGGTCTTGCAGCTATCAAACTGGACAGGCTCCCCAACCCCCTGTATGGTTTTGGGACACATGATCCCAGGGGTGTATATTCTGTTACCCATTCAAACAACAAGGTTTCCCTTGAAGTGTGTCAGTGAGGGGCTATGCCTAATGTAGTTAGGAATGTAATGTATTGTCTCACAGTACATTTGTTATATGTTGTTATTTCAAGAGTACGTGAGTTTGGGGACCTCCGCCCTTTGCTTAGCCTAGCTTACACATAGAAATCATCTAAATAGGAAATAGGCGGAAGCTACATTAATGTCAACAGTGTAATGGTTACAGCATCTGCATAGTATCTGTGCATTCGAGGTTCCAATCCAGATAAAGGCAGGGATGTTTATCATGTTCAAAAGTATACCTTAACCACAGCTTGCATATATAGGTAGTAATTGTCTGTATAATAAACATTCAAAACACCCATATAAACCCATGTGTGCTGTAGAGTACAGTCGACAGAGAACATAATGTTATGTCAGCACATAGTGAGATGTTACTTCACTGAAATGTATATATCCTGAGTAGTTAGCGGATGTGGCCCTGTTTGCACGCACAGGTTATACGTTACAAAGTTTAACTGTGTTTAACCACTGCTATAATGTCACACAAACACTTTTAAATATGCTTACAACTGCTTAAATGAGCTTTATTCTGGAGTAAAAAACATTTGCAAAGCATCACAGGTGTTGAACCCTGGACCATGCACACTATCGTCATGGAACTTACCACTGAGCCATCTGAGGTGTATACATGTTTCATGGTCTTGAGACTACACTTTATACCATATGCATTTCACTGTAATGATTACAAATGGGACAGTCAGTTTGTGTACATATGTACAGTACATTGTAATGTACTGTAGTTTGCGAACCAACACATTCCAGTCTATATATGTATTACTGTTACAAATTAATATGAACTATAACGAATGTCAGTGATGTCTGCACACACACACACACACACACACACACACACACACACACACACACATATATATATATATATATATATATATATATATATATATATATATATATATATATATATATATATATTATACAGTTACATCAATAGCCATATATATAAACATCTATGAACACACTTCGTGACACAGAAGCACTCCAAAGGAATTGGAGTGTACACAAAACACATGCAGCTCTGGAATTATAACAATTAATATTAACCTAATTCACCATAGAAGGGGTGGTTGTTGTGTATGTGAAGATTGGGGTGGGGGGTGCATGATGGGTAATGCAATCATGCATCAAAGAGGGCCTGGGTCGGATGCCCAATAAGTGAACTGGAGGGGTATACATGGAGTATGGGGACAATATAAAAAGGACACAAAACAAGAACCTTTCGCATTCATAATACACCCTGTCATGTCACATTGCGACACCTAATTTCACAAACATATGAACATTAACATGTATCAGACATATGTACACCAACTGACTGTCACATTTGTTTTCAGTAGTGAGGAATGCCTGTAGTAAAATGTATATTCTAAACACCATAACATTTGTACATATCTCAGATGCCTTAGTGGTAAAGTCAGTGACTGTGGTGTTCATGGTCTTGGGTTCAAGACTTGCAAGGGCTGTTAAGTTATTCTGAGGGCCAAAATAAGGGCTGTTGGATGTAGGTGAATTAAAGCATTCTTAAGCAGTTGTAAGCGGGTTTCCATGGGTTTGCGCGATGGTAAGCGACGCTGAAACACGGTAAATGGAGAAGTGCTTCACAGGTTTAACCTTTGCTTAACGTCACGCAGACCAAGGGCAAACCTGCTTACAACCATGTAAATGTGCATTATTCACACTTTCCCTACCAGTGCCTACTCTGAGAGGTAAAATAATAACACCTTCCTGCATTAGAACCTGCAACCATGTAATCAATCCTCAGAGTAACCTAACACTAAGCTACCTGGGATGTACCCATCCTAGTTGTGTATGCAGACAGGTTAAAACACAAAAGGGAGGAATGTGTTGAAATAGGACAACCCGCCATGTACCCAACTAAAGGTGTATGCTCATATATATATATATATATATATATATATATATATATATATATATATATGTATAGAGAGAGAGAGAGATACATAGAGACATGTCAATATATACAGGTCTACATATATATGTAGATATATAGATAGGTTAAAAACATCCACACATCTATGGAGGTACAGATAAACATATGCAATAATATATATATATATACATATATATATATATATATATATATATATATATATATATATATATATATATATATATATATATATATATATATATATATATATATATATATATATATATATATATATATATATATATATATATATATATATATACACATACATACATACATACACACATGCATACATGTCTGTAGACAGCCTCCGAAGTGTTCATATCTGAGTATAACATGGACCATAGCAATCACACATTCTGCCCCCCCCCCCAAACAATATGAACATAACATATGAAGAGTATATGCCGATACACTATTACAAGTATGTTCTATGGACACAGTCACCAACACAACTGCAATGACTGCAAATATCCATGACAGAAATACACAGACAGTTTCATTTTGCAAAACTTTATTACATTCCAATGTATTGCCAAAAGGATTCAAGGACTAACAGTACCTACATGCTATACAGGAAGCATTTAACAGTGCCTTAATGAATCAGCCTGCAATTATCATAGTATTAGTCCACTAAGGGATAGGTGTTTACATAGGGAAAGAACACCCACACACATATAGACGTTGTATAAAAGGGGTTCCTACACACCTGCATGTGCTATGTACACCCACCAACATCTACCCCACAACCAAAATAATTACATCAATACATATGTCATACCATAACCAATTATTCAACTACTGTACAACATCTGTTGAAACCCTAACATACCTGGACAAAGACACACTAACATTGACCCTATGTGAAATAGTTGCTGTTATACAATTGAACAGCTGCTGATGTAACAGGGTTTGTATGAACTAATCTCATTTCAGAGGGTTGAAAGGTTCATACACCAGGACGTGTTACCGAGTACTGATTATCAGCACAGTATGATACACAGTAACACCAAACTAAATATGCCTGGAAGCACACTGTAAACCCCCTAACATTATATGCATAGCTATGCAGCCTTGAGCTGGTCAAACAATCTGGCCAGACTGAAATATATGCAGAAGTATTAGGTACAGACAAACCCTGCACAAGTAGCAATGTTCAGAAATATAACAGCAGTACTCACATTTAGACCAAATCCTCTAGGCATTACACATGATATATTACTGTTCATCTCCATACAGCTGTTGCAATAGATTCCAAAAAACACTTCCACGCTGTCTTCCTCACAAGTAAGGCAAAGGGACAACGCCCAAGTGGAGTACTCAATTATACTCCATTGTAGCCATGGTATTGGCTAAGGCAGTAGCAGCGCAGCTGATGTGCATGTAATTAGCTACTTAGGAACACCTATTTGTTATCGGGATAGCACATGTTACTGATCTGTAACTATAAAAGGTTGCCTTGTCACACATTCAAACCATCTGTATCTACCTGTAGGACAGTACAAAACACTGAAAGACGAACCAAAAATGAGTATTATACTAGTCAATAACATTTCCAATTACTAAGAAGGTATGTATAACATGTAGTATGTCTGTGTATGTAGTACCTATTCTGTAAGAATTACAGTGTAATCAATGCATATAGTGGAAATAGCTATCCTGAAGTGATGTATTGTTGAGCAGTAGTAATGCTTGTAGTATTCTATGTGTGTACTGCTGTAGGTTACAAGGCAAACTCTGCATACACCACAAGGGATGATATGGGCTTGGAACCCACCAATTCGCTTCCAGCCACTGTCAGTGTCAGGATTGGTCCAACAAGTATGTGCTACAACAGAGGATAGTATATGTCGATATATTGTAACAGTCGACATATGTATGGGTGAATAAGTAAGATGAACATGTTAAAGGTGGGCTTACCGTGCAAATATGGTGTGCATTGTGGGATATTGTGCCAATAACTGTGTAATATACAGTATTTTAGGCAGATCTGTATTCTATTCTACATAGCAGTTCTGTTATGTTATGCAAACAGCAGTTATGCCTATTGGCGATTACAATACTCAGTAACAGGATACATATCATTTGTATTCATCTGACAGTTTAGCAGCATGATAGCAAAGATAATTGGAAGAGTCAGGTAACTATCCATGCACATAACACATGTAATATCCACCTCTCTAGTATCATTTGCAAGCAATAAGAGCTGTGCATGTGCACATGTTATGCAAATGTGTAGTGACCCTTGTTACAGGGCTGGGCCAAATGGCTATGTGCACATCTACATAGAGTGGATATTGGTTGAACTACCAGGTTTGTGTAGCCCATCATCTCTTTGCCAACCTAACAGCCGCTTGCACATACTGTATGTAAGGCAGTGCACAGTACTGGTAATGAAACAGGTTGCATATCATCTTTAACTCCAGTGTAACATCTGCAGTAGGAGTGTAAGATGTAGGAGACAGCTGCACATGTGTAATAGCCGCTTCATAGGTGATGGCTTACACTATTTGATTATATCCTGATCATGTTGACAGTGGCATCAGAGTCTATTGATACATGACTCTGTTTGGAGAGTGGGTGTCTGTGCCCAACAGAGCGCATGGTCCTGGTGGATATGTGAGTATATACCCAGAGAAAGAAACAGACCTGTAGACAATTGCATCATCTGTAATCAACTGTTGTGTAGGACCTGTGATGCAGTAGCCTGGACTGCATGGAAACACATGTAGGAACCATCAGATCTTGTAGCCCATGCAGGTATGTCCCAAGGCCTGGGTAGCATTCTGCCATTGGCCAGAATGATACTGCAGTACAGGGACAAAAGGATTGTATTCCACAATTGTCTAGTGTAGTGGTGCAAGTCAAAGGGTATCCACTATCTGTCTGCCTGGGATAACATGGTTGACAGACCATGATGCTTTGCCAGATGGGGCCTGCACCTGTCACCCCTGGGAATCTGGATACTGCCTAGGGCTCATGCTTCCCCTATAGTGCTTTCATCATGCACAGTTCAAGTGAAGATCCACTGCTGTTACAGGGACAGCCAAACAATAAACTGCGGGTCTTGCTACACAATGATACATGTCAGAAACAATATATGGACACACATATGTCAATCCCTAACATGGAGAACATATCTGTGCAGTGGCTGAGACATGTTTTAATGCTCAGGAAAGCACACCTGCATGACCATGTTATAACACATACTTCACCTTTTGCCCATTATCCTTTATTGAAACACATGGGCTGCAGGTGTGTCCATATTCCTGAAGGATATGTACACTCCCATGCTAGTTGCACTTGCATAACTTCAGATGCATTATGCTGAGCAACTACCTTTGTGCCAAAGTGGAATTCAAATTACACTTTCTGACAGATCACCCACCATGCCGCGGATTTCCCAACTGTCATAATGTGCTGAAATGGGGAAGATTAGGTCTGAGACAGAACCATAATAATGGCTACTCTCAACTATTCCATTATGAACTAGGAAGACTCCTCATGTACCAACACCTGCTCTCAATGCATGTTGGATTCCATCAACCCCAATGACCTGGATCACAGTAGTCACACAAACAGGGCTAACAGTATGCTACACATAGTCAGTCTCCAATGCCAATGTTATGTTTCCTAAGAGCAGAGTGGTGACTGTCATGGCACCCATGCAGATGGATAATGCATGTGCAAATGCTGAATCTTACACAAATGATCCTTAAGCAGTCACATACATGCAGTGATTGTGCCACTGAAATAGAACCAGGATTCAACCAAACACAAACAAGAAGGCAAACTGGTGGTACCATGCTTTAAACTGTACCACAGAAGGTAGTAATTGTTGCAAAAGTGAACACACATGAGTGTAGGTGATCCCTGGTCAGCCTCGGTAAGATGCAGATACACCATATAAAACCACACAAAGCTACTGTGAAACTAATCAGCCACATATTATGAGGCCAAGCACAGAGCATTCGATAGCTGTGTCATTAATCATAATGGCAACGACAAGACCTGCCGTGCTGCACAGCACTATGGCATGGGAAGTACTGTGCCTACAGAAATAGCACCTGTTCATGCAGATAGGGTCTTGGAGAACCTAAACCCACTCCAACCTCCCCCCAGGTACACTTAGTAATATATCCATGTACACTACAGGGCCCCTGTAATAATGATGATGCGGGTACAAACTGCACTCCCTAAAGCCATGCATACAGCTTTCATGGGACCTGTAAACATCCCAGGGTGTATCCTACACAAATGTAAGAACAATCAGCTATCCACATTCACATCATGTTCAATCATAGCTCCATGTCAGGCTGTGTACACACTGAATGGTGCACAGCAACAGTTATCACACCCCACAAAGGGTGAGACACCATTGATAATGGGAAATAGTGCACAACTACCCTGCTGAGTCTGGTCTGTAAGGCCATGCACCATGATCAACGTTTTTGATGTACTCAGTACAGATGTAGATGTACTCAGTATAGATGAAGATGACAGTAGGGTTGATTCACACTGCATATCTTGACCTTACCAGGTCAGAGGACACCATCACCCATACTGAGTTCCAGCTACACTCAGTAAACTAGGTGTATATTCCTATGTCACAGGAGTGGTTAGCAACTGGAACTCTGGCAGAACCAACACTACAGAAGGTGTCTGACTAATGCACGCACATCAAACCAGTGTCAGCCACAGTAATACAGGGTTCATTCCTGGTACTCCCCGTCTTTGTTATCTATACCACACAGACTAACACAGAAGCCATCAGCCTAATGATGTTTGCAAATGACTATGAATTAGGAGCAATAGTTGACTCAATGTGTGCTGCATTCAACATACAGAAGGGCCTTAGTGTGTCAGATGTGTGGTGTGTGATGCATGGCCACAATTTGACAGCTAAGTTTTGCATTGTCATCCCCTATGTTACAAACCCTGTACCCATGAAATACCACCTAGGCAGCGGTCAACATAATGGCAACTGCGTGTATGGGATACAGCTGGACAGGACTCTTTCCTTTGATAGTTACTTCACCACACTAGGCAGGTAGTCGTATGTGGCACCCCTAATCATGACAGGTTGCCATCCAGGAATATAGAGATAATTGTTCAGCCATAGTCAACACCCATGTGACCCATAATAGATCACATATTTCCTTTAAGGGTTATTGCCCATGTGTAGATGGCCTACACTGCCTTTGCCAATCCCTAGCTGCACTATATAGCATGCAGCCTATCCTGAATAAAGCCATGCCCTACCCAGAGGTGTTGGACATGCTACACTTAACACATCCTGATCCCAAATAAACACATACTTCATGGACATCCACCTTTCTAGTACAAGGATCACAACATGCCTGACAGATCTCTGTCCCATACACTTAACATACTCTTGCCATACTATGCATCCCTGTCCAGTGAAGCTGCACATCGCTCCTCTCTGTGACGTGTGTGATGACCGCATGCCAAATGTATCAGTAACTCTGTGGATCAGTTCTGTGGCATTGCTTGAACTGGCCACTGAAACTTACCTGCCTGTTGCTTACAGCTAGGTAACCTGTCTGCCTAGGGTCATAAATGGCCCAGGGCATATAGCCTACTAGATCACTATGACCATGCATGCGATAGTTGATATCCAGTCCTGCAAATACCATCAGGATAACTATTGTCCCATGTGTTACACATGTGCAACACAGGCAATACATGGCAGGATGCTACACAGCCGTACGGTGTCATGTAGATGTATATGGCAAAACACATACATGCTTGCAAGTCTGCAAGGTCACAGGTCATGTCCTTAACAGCTATATATGACTATATATGTGAATATACACAGCATTAAGGTCGATTGCATTATTGTGAACACATCCAGGCATGTGCTGATAGGTAAAGACACCAGTACAGGAAAACAGACATGCCCACATCAAGACAACATTCACATGCACATGACACACACATATATGGTGATAACATGACATCACCAATGTGTCAAATGTGTGTGACTTATACATGTCAGTGGTGTTAGTGTCACGTAGATTTGCAAAGACTTATATGTAATCTTAATAAATGTGATACACATGTATGTTCAGCTGTACTTCTGTACTTCTCTGTGAGTTACTGTGACCTGTCTCCATCATTATGTCTTCCAGGTATGCCACATAGCAGGCTGCCAGCATACAGCCACTTAGCGGATGAGGTCCTCGTCCCATACCTCCTCGCAACCATACATCACTCTTCAGTCATGTGCCACAGGATGCACAGCAGCAGGATGCCCTGTGGGAGGAACTCTGCAGGAGGGTAAATGATGTTGGCGGTCACAATCGCACCTATCAGCAGGTGCACCAGAACTGCACTGACCTCATAAGATGGGTGAAACAGCATGCTAATGCAATCGCCAGGGAACAGGGTGCAACAGGTGGGGGGGCCACTCACCCAGCCCCCACTTACAAGTACCGAGGAGCTACTGGCCAACCTGGGGACACCTGCAGACCTCCATCCTCAAGCTTTAGCTGGTATTGTGGAGATGGGTGTCTGTGAATAACCACCAAGCCTGGAGTTGCCTGGTAAGTCAGTACTGCACATATAACACAACTATCTTTCACATAGTTACATGTGTTACTGTACAATATGTAATTTAACATCATATGTAAGGCATATATGCACACATGCCACATACTATAGTCTGCATGATGTGCATACTCCATAGTATAGTGTATTGTACTGGCTTATGTGTTAACATGGACATTGCACCCTGTAGCTATCACACAGGTGTGGATAATGATCTTACTGCTGTGATACTCCTTTTTAGGTACCTCTGGCATTGTGCATCAACAGCAGCCTGTGGCAGGTAAGATTGTTATAATTTACCAGGCTTGATAATGGACAGATCATATTAATT
>NC_056751.1:571945298-572055298 GCF_019279795.1 Protopterus annectens
AGTTAGTGGATTTTGTAGTTTTCCTATATAGTGTCCGTATTATATGTCACAATATCAACCTCACGAGGAGTACAGATGTCAATCAGCCAAGGGACACTGTTGGCAATCCATACCCCTACATCTGGCAAAAGACCTGGTGAACAAAGTATGCAACTCTACTTTTACCCAGAATATGTTATGAACCTATGTGTCATACACAAACACACTTGCCTAGAATATCCCGCTATGTTGCTAGTACCCTGCACATTGATGACAGATAGTAGGCATGGTGTGACTGCAGTGGGCTGCAGAGGGCATGGCACCCTGTATAGCAGTACAATAGGCACATAATTGCGGACAATGTGCCTTCACTATGTTCCCCACTGGATGCCTGCAACATATGTGGTGCCATCAAATGTGATTCACAGAGGCCATACTATGCCTTACACACGTGCCCTGTATGGACTGATGCCACTGACACCAGGGAATACCTGTATCATGCTATCAATGCAGGTACAGGGTCAACCTGCTGTCTATAAGCAGGTCCTGCCACACCAGGCCAGTATTGGCATATCTGAGGATAACAGTCTGTGTACACAACATGTGCCAGCCAAACCAGGTACACTTGTACATGTCACTGTACATTATTGTGGGACATGCAAATCCCAGACAATGTCCATATCAAGGACTATCAAACACAGACATGGCATGCATTGCAAAGCAATGGCCATACACAATGGTAACCAGGATGTCAGGACAGTTCATACAATACCAATCTGTGTGGGACATTGCAGACAGTACACCTCTGTACCACACTGCACAACATTGTTGGGTGGCATGATGCCAAGGATTACCTCTCACCCAGCCTTGTACAGCCATCTTGCACAGCCAACCACTACACACCCATGAAGCAATGCACACATGCATGTCAGTACTGGCACCTTGTGTCTGTGTGTGGGGTGTGATGCTCTGAACCACAGTCACACCCAGTATAACTCCAATTGGCATACCAACTGATGTTGGACACGTTCAAATGCCCTAGCCCATAGAACCTCCAGATATCCCCTGTGGTGCATGTAGTACCTGTGCATTACTGCAGTGTGGCAAACTAAGTAGTTAGGAAGTGTATTTGTGGGCCTGGCAAAGTGTGGCAATGTGAGTCCATTAGAGAGTGTGGTTGTGTTGACAATGACATCCATTCATGTGGACAGCCATGTGTGCTACACCAAATGTATGTCTACTATATCTCTGTTGCAGATGTCGCTCACCAGCACACATATATCCTTCTATGTGACCCATCTAATCACAAAAGGGTTCACATCAAGATGTAAGGATGTAATGGTGCCCCTCTACTCTTCTCTCATCAAACCCATTATTGAGTACAATGCACCAATTGGAATGTACCTGGCTAGACATCTCCAGCAGCTGGAGAGACCACAGAGGTACCTAACCAAGAGGATTACTGTCCTCAAACAGTTTCCCTATGCAGCACGATTGAAAAAGCTAAAACTCTTCTCTGTTGCATACCGCCTTCTCAGAGGCGATCTCTGTCTAATGTACAGAGCCATGTCCAACCCAGAATTGTTGAACATGCTCCATCTTAGCGAAACCAAATCTACTCAAGCTACATGCTCTAGGGATATAAACCTCAACACAACAATGAATAGAACATGCTGGAGGGATAGATTCCCTTCGCAGAGACTTCCCTTACTATGGAACAGGGTTCTGATCTACATAAGACAGAGCCCCTCACTATCACTCTTCAAGAGGAACCTTGATGAAAGGATGGATAACAGAAAGTTCACACCGGGGATCACACCAACAGCACTACTAGATAGGGACCAAGGGTACTAGCTGCTAGTACAAGGGTCTAGGTAACTACTAAAGGGGAGGTGAATACCGCACAACATGGCTGAGCTAATATATGCCTTCGGGCAGATAGCCCAGTACCAACCTATGAACCTATGAACCTATATATGTCCTTACAGCACATCAACATGTCAGCTTTGTGGCACATGGAGTAACTGCATGCACTTGTAATAGTAATGACTAATCAGTCGGGGGTTTGTACCCCTGTACTGGTAGGTGTGTGACAGATGATGCTTAGGTTTTAGTCTCCAAGCCCTTCTCTGATGTACTTTGCCTCTGTCTGTCCCTCCCACACACTCGCTGGTGGATGTGGAGTTGTACACCTGCTCAGCAGCAGCTTGTGTTTTGTAAGTGATGGTCATGATCAGGTGATGGCCTCTGCACCTATTGCAGTCCTCCTCTAGCTGAATACATGTGGAACAGCTGTGGTAATGTTCCCCTAGCCAATCGCATGAAACACAGTACAATATCTAGGAACATCATGTTGGTGTTTGCCCATGACAGTCGCTGTGAGTGAACCCTGGCTCTGTTGTTTGGTAAACAGCATCACAGATGATATCTGGATGTTCCTCAAACAACATACACAGTGGAAAATAGCCTAAAGACAGGAGGGTGATGTGTCAGACATGACTACAGTATGTAAGTGTAGCTAAGCTTCATTGAGACTACTGCCAGTTTAATAGGTTGTGTGTGTTAATGACTATTCTGCATGTTTTAAAACTGACAAGATAGTGCTCTGTTTGTGAGGGAACCCCCATCTGTAGGGCCATCTGTGGACTGGTCAGTGTGTGGAACCATTTGTTTCCTATGTTACTCACTGAACACATATATGTGAACTGCAGAAACATAGTTTGAGGATTGTGGTCAGTACATGGTGATAGTGATGAGAGTTACAGCCATCACATCCCTGATTGGACATATGTCACATGAAACAGTGGTATGACAGTCACTGTCTGGGGTTCTCAGTGACATGCCAGTAATGGGCCACTGTTCATAGCTGCAGTCACAAGTCTTCTCCACTTTGTGCAGATGTCATGCAGTATATATGCATGTGTTGTGCTCCCTCTGCAAATGTATACCATCTGTTGTGTTGGGTTAATGGTCATATCTATACATGCTGTTATAAGTAATCCTGAATGCTGTTGACTATTACTATGCCATATCTGTATTAAAACTGTAACACCATAGGCTGTATGGGCTTGGAGATCCCGGAAGAACCTCCTGTCCCACTTCAGCTGGCCACGGCACCGGGCACCAGCACATCTGAGGCCCAGTCTTGGAACTCCACCTGTGTTGGCTCTGCACCACCTTCTGGTTGAACCACCACTGAGGGTGGGGCTTGTCCCCCCTGGGAGCGGGTCTAGACAGGGACTTGTCTGCTGTTGTACAGTCCTGGGTGTGGTGTGTAGGGGGCTCAATAAGGGGTTTCAAGGCCAGATACACCAGCTTGAGGGCAGAGTGACACATTTATAGGGTGAGTCTGCCCCTCCTAGACAGCCCCCATCACTGCCACCTTTGAGGCTGTTTTGGTGCAGTGGTGGCTGCCCATGGCTGGGGACCTCCATCCCACTGTTTCCATCTGGGGACTCCTGGGCTTGTGACCCCTCCCTGTCCAAGGTGTATCCCCACACGTGTCATATACCAATCCTATATACTGTCTTGTCTGTCATCCCACCCAACCTATCCTCCACGAGCCTAACTACTCTCCTTCTCCCACATCCCACTCTCACTCTATGGAAACTAAAGGCCAATCAGTTCCTAGAACAACATTTGCCCCATACATAGCTGTCCATTTCACACACGGGTCGACTGGACACATGTAACCCTTTTAATATGCATCACAACATACTCCAGTTGCCCTCATCCTTGTCTCCCAGGCACACGATCCTGGTATGCACATGACTCCTAAAGGTTCCGGGTACACGTGATGCAGATGACCCCATTGTACACACAACACTACCAGTCCCTCTATGGTTACCCCATTTACCTTTTTCATGATGATGATGTTGCACACAACATCTTGCAAGAGTACTGTTCTCACATAATGATTGAACAGGAACTGTTGTGTTAATGTAAATAAAATGCACAGAGTGATGCATTTGGCCAATATACAAATGTTTGTGTGTATTAATGACACATGTCTGTCTGAGGGAGACTTCATATTACATAGGACAACAACACTACATAATACAGGCGTTGCTGGTGTTTCCCTTTTCATTCCTTTGTAATGCTTTGTTGTCACATGGGATGTTCTTGATATATCTATATATATGTATGTATCTATATCTGGACATAAACACACATACATATACATGATGGAATACATTTCCTATACTGTTGAATGACTGCACTGGATGATATGTTTGTGATAACATCCAATGTCTGTATATCTGCCATGGCTTAGTGGTAAATCACATTAGCTGTGTATGCAGGGTCCTGGTTTTGAGCCTTGCAGAGGCCATTTATTTTGTTGCTTGGCAGAACAAGGCCATTGGATATGGAGTGATTAAGCATATTAAAGCAGTTGTGAATGGGTGTGTATGGGTTTGCATGGAGCTAAGCAATGCTAACCTCCGGTTACAGTTTCTTATACTCAGTTAGCCTCTGCATTGCTTCACCAGTGTAATACTCACATACCGCCGGCCAAACAGTCTTACATCCGCTTGCTCTCACACTTGCAAATGCATTGCATTAGGTTTTTGCATCTGACACTCACACCCCTGGGTGGGAGTGAGGACTACGATATTACCTTGTGATGCCTATTACATCAGATTACGGCTGCCCATTAGGCAAAAGCATGCCGTTCAACTGTACGGAATCCGCGGCCTGTCCAGAATTTGATTCATATTATTGGTGTGTTCCTCTTACAATCTGCACCTGTCTGGCTAATACATGGGAACTGACACTCTTCAGTACAAACAAGCAATTGAGTTTTGGAACCCACATCCTTCAGCAGAGTCATGTTACTGCATACCTAATATTCTATCATCTTTCTAAGGTTGTAAGTGGAATATGTGCTTTCTGTCCCTATCAGACCTCTCAAACAATTGGGGACAAATATCAACTGAATCAGGGACACATCATAACAACATCAGGGACACATTTAAATTATTAGTGCTATTAACCTGACACATTGACAGACTTGGAACACATGAATTCATACACATTTTCTGAGGTAAATGATTTTTATAACTCTTAATTGTTGTCATTATTCATTACGTGTAATTCACCACCTTTCCTCCAAAAGTCACTAATTTTAGGAGGGATTAAGTGGGACAGAGTTAGAATTTGAGCCGAAATCAGGGACGTCCCTGGAAATCGGTGACAGTTCAGAAGTATGGTCCCTATTTGTTCCCCCAATGGTTTATGTCCTGTCCAGTGGATTTGCTCTTACGGGTTGAGAGGTATGGGCATCAGCTATGCCAATTTTGGAATATTACTTACATTCTCAGGGCAGTCCTAATATGACTGCTCCAGCCAACACCTGCACACCTAGGCCCATAACTGTATACCCATAGTTCCCCCACCTGCCCCTCCTCTACAGCACTCATCCTTACTGTGGGTGCAGGTGGGGTATAAACACAACACTACACACTGCCTACTCTCCGTGTGTCGGGCCACATGTCATGCATTGTGTCGATCCATGCGTTATCAGGCTTGCACAACTTACTGGTTCATGTACATCTACAGCCTGGTTTGATGAATTATTACTGGGACTGACTACGATGATCATTAATTTTTGGGTGTCCCACAAGGGACATTGATGTCTATGTTTCAAGATTAGACCTGGCAAGTCTCTCCCACTGGTAGTATCCTGCCGGTGGTCTGGGAAGCAGTGGTGTGTTTACTTTTATTGTGTGCCTGTATGTCTGAATGGCCTAGCTGGGGGGGGGGTGATGCTACGTGTTACACGTTTGTTTTTTGGACCCCCCCCATATGCACGGCCTGTGAACATATGTAATTTGTAACTCCTGTATCATATCCTAGCTATATACATGTGTATATTTAGTCACACACACACACACACACACACACACACACACATATATATATATATATATATATATATATATATATATATATATATATATATATATACATTACTATATACAGATATATCTGTATATGTATGCATACATGTATATATATATATATATATATATATATATATATATATATATATATATATATATATATATTACTATATACAGATATATCTGTATATGTATGCATATATATATATATATATATATATATATATATATATATTTATATACACGCACACACACACACACACACACACACATATATATATATATATATATATATATATATATATATGTATATATATATATATATATATATAGATATATATCTAACAACATATGGGTCTATGGGTGTCTGCATATGTATATATCTATATGTGGGTATGTATATGTATCCTGTCTCTGTATGTATACATTTGCACTACGGAGAGGGAGAGCTTTATCTCTATGTCGCTATGGGTAGAGCTACACACACATATCTCTACATATATACATCTACATCTGCTTATTCCATTCCTTGCCATATAGATTACACTTTGCTGCACTGGGACTCGTAGTTGGTGTGGCTGCTCATTGGGCGACGCCTCTGCCCAATGACCACATTTGCTTACATCCCTGGGGCTGTCCATATAGGCCCACATCAGCCAACATCAGCACACCTAGACCCATAAGTAGCTACCCATAGTTTCCCCACCCACACCTCCTTTACAGCACCCATCCTTACTCTGGTTCCTGATCGGTTCAGAACACACCGCTACCACTACACGCTGCCCACTCTCTACTTCATGGGACCCATGTCATACAATTGTCTCGACCCATGGGTCAACAGGCTTTCCCACCCTTGTATTCCGGGTATGTATACACCCCAGCCAAAATGGTCAGTGTATCACCTTCTTTTGGTCTTGTCAGTTTTTGGAGTGTCCTACAAAGGATGCTCCCATCTGTGTTCCAAGATTAGATTTCACGGGTGCACTGTGTACACCCCTGGTTGTATCCTGCATGTGGTCTGGGGAGCAATGGACTATTTACATTGTTTGTGGATTTGTGTGTATGTTTCCCGTGTCTGGCTGGGGGGGGTGGAAGGTCATGCTATGTGTTTCATGTTACTTGCTTGGGCCCCTCACTTCCATTGGCATAGCCTGTGAACATATGTCATTCTTGTGTGCTGTTTCCTATCATAGCTGTATATCTGTGTATATCTACACGCACAAACACACACACACACACACACACACACACACACACATATATATATATATATATATATATATATATATATATATATATATATAGATATATATGTATATATGTATATGTCTGTAACAATATATATGTATATATATATATATATATATCTATATATATATATATATATATCTATATATATATATATATATATATATATATATATATATATATATATATATGTATATATATCTGAGGGTCTATATTAGAACTCTGAACTTTCAAAATTTCGAGTGTTCTAATATCGACCCGATACGTGAATGCTGAAAATATCGAAGAAACAGAAAACTGATTTTTTTTCCTAGGGAAAAATTTGGTTATCCGTATCTGTTGCTTCGGTATTTTCAGCACTGTGGTGGAAAGTTATGGGTCGGGTTCAGGTAAGTGTGCAATTGTGTGGACGTGAGGGTTAGGGCTGGGTAAGTGAGTTAGGGTTAGAACACAGGTGAGGTAACTGTGCGATAGTGATAGACCTTAGGGTAGTGTAGGGTTAGGTGTAAGAGTTTAGGTGTATGTGTGTGGATTGCTGTTTGTTTGGTGTGCTAGTGTTGTGTGTATGTGTTTTGGAACAACAAATTTTTTCCCTAGGAAAAAATTTGCTGTTCTGTATGTTTGATGTTTTAAATTTCGATTCATAGTGTTCGATAGCTGAACACTCAAAATTTTGAAAGTTCGGTGTTCTAATATAGACCCTATATATATATATATATATATATATATATATATATATATATATATATATATATATATATATGTGTGTGTATATATATATATATATATATATATATATATATATATATATGTATGTGTGTGTGTGTGTGTCTATAAAGCAATGCATACCCCACGCAAATGCACTTACACATACTTACTGGTGTTTATATATGCCTAAAACTGCTTACTAATGCCTTATTCAATATGACACTGACACTTCGCGTCAGTTCACTATTAATTGTTATTTTGCAGGTTATACAGTAGATAGATGTCACAATATGTTCATGTACAGATTACCGATGGTAAATGGTATGTGATGCAGTGGAATTCAGAACGGGAATGTCTGTTCGTTAGGTGGTTGCTCTAACCAATACACTATTGCTGTGCTGCTTCATTTGCATATATACCCATATACCCATGGCTCCTGGTTCCCCAAACACCCACCCCAACACCTCCCTAACACTGTAGTCATCCATTCTCCAGTTGGATTCGCGGTGTATCCACACCAGTACACATTGGCCAATCCCTACTCCTGTAGACCCATCCCATCGGCTGACCCACTCCACGTATCCTCAGAACTCCCAAACTTTTAGTCCACAAACATTGGTGACATGAGCAACCAAAAGGACACTATTCAGAATTTTTGAGTTGTCCCACATAGGACATGCGTGTCTTTATTTCAAGATTAGACTCTATACTTCATTACATCCTTACTCCCGTTAACATGACACTACAATAAATTAATAAGTATGACTATATGGTAACGCATACATTACACATGAGAGCCTAATTATGTATGTGTTTGGCATATTTCTTTTACAAATAGACCGGTTTAGTAATTGGCGTTGCCATAGCAGGCAAATCACAGGACTGATTCCATGTGTGGGAAAGTCCTCGTATTTGATTTTTTTCAGCACAGCACTGACCTCGGACATTGTACACACTTCTGTGTTTTAGCAGTTTCTTCCCTTCTCTCTTATGCACAACCTATTATTCTATCTACTGTCAAGGTTTGTAAGGTCACATTCATGTTATTTATGTCTGCAAATGGAATGAATGTGTTACAGAAAATGTACTTCTACATATATATGTCTGCATGTGTGTATGCATACATACTTATAACAAACTCACTGACCTCCACGGGGCGGTCCAATTAGAACCAGCTCATCCAACCCTGGCATGCCTGGATCCATAATTTCATACCCATAGTTCCTCCACCCCACCCAAGTTCAACATACACGCATACCATCCATTGTCCAGTTGCTATCGCAGCCATGGCACACCTCCACACGTTGCCCTCTCCCGAGCATTAGGGGCCCTACAGGTATGTTGTCCCAACCCATGTATTCTCAGGCTCTCCCACCATTTAGTCCTTGAACATACCTGCCTGTGCTTGTGTAATGGTCGGATGGTCAAATAGCCTATCAATTTTTGGGTAGTCCTACCAGGAACTACCCTCTGTGTGTAAAGTAGACTTAGCAGATCAACAATGTTACTCCCACTGGGAATATCCTGCCTGTGGTGTAAGTAGCAGTGCTTTGTTCACTCCTGCCCAGCTTGATATGACATACGCTGACAGCGCTATATAATATTGGGTTTGCTGTTGATTCCCTTCTCATTCCTTTTGTATGCTTTATTGTTACGTCGTTCTTTCTTCATAGAGATATATATATATATATATATATATATATATATATATATATATATATGTATACATATATATATATATATATATATATATATATATATATATTATATATCTGTACATACTTACATACATTTCCTATGCTGGGCACTGCTTAGACCCATGCTAGCACACTCAGACTTGCTTACTGGTACTTATATATGTTTACTGCTGCTTATTTGTGCTTACACCTGCTTACTAGTGCCTTATTCATTATGACAGTGCCACTTTGATTGAATAACATTTAGTTAGATATCTTATGCGATACTCTTATGTCAGTTTTACAGCAAAACGACATTCATTCCACATGGAAAATGATATGTGCTATTGTTGGGCTTGAACCGTGAATGCCTGTTCGCTAGGTGGATGCTCTAAACACTACACTATTGACATTTACATTGATTCTGCATGTTTTTCTCTATTTGAATGAATTTGTTGTGTAACTACGCTCGGCAGAGGACAGTGATGAGCAAACACGCTGCACTTTGCTTACACCTTCGATATTGCAGCAATTCAAATGTATAATAGGGACACGGGAAATCTAATTGTAAAAGTTCTAGGGACAGGGCAAAACATTCCACTACGTGCTTGTGTATTTACTACTTTGATTTTATTTCACTGTTCGTGGACACTCTTGTATGCTTAGCATACATTTCGGTATCCACGGACACTGAATTACTGACTTACTATTAGAGACGGGCTCTACTAGTAGGCATAGTAGGTTATGCAACTGTCGGGCATGTTTGTAGAGCACTTGTACATGCCCCCTGCACTCGTATACATTTCCTGTGCATGTCGAGGGTGCGGCGGCATGCCCTCATACATATTCAAATGGCGCTGCTGCATCATCTGTAATGAGGATGCTTGGCGCAAGGCTAAAACCGTCCTTGCGCCGAGATTCTTGAATCCCAGGGTAAGTTTTCCCCATAACTTTTTTACTCTTTCACATTTTAAAAACACATGTTCTGTAGTTTTTTTCTTCTTGACAATGTAAATGTATTTTATCACTTTTCTTTTTGTATGGCATATTTCCTTTTTCTGGCAATTTATTTATTACCAGTCTCCATAAAAAATCTTGACATTCTACTTTCTGATTACACTATTTGTTTCTTGTTTTTACAGCTTTAATCTTTTCATCTGTTAGATTTTCCCATGTTTTTTACATAGTAATGTTTTATCATTACATTTTTATCTTTTCCTATATCATCAGTTTTTATTTTCCACAAAAATATTTTTGTTGGTTAACATTTCATTTCTTCATTTATACACTCTTTTTCTCTTTTAATCTTTTTCACCATACTCCAAAAATGTTCATACTTATATTTATATCCTGGGATTCAATAAACTCCATGTAGGATTCGCGCAGAGCCTAGACAGAGTTTACATATTAGCACGACGGTGCGCGGCACATGATAGAGTGCAGTGAATAACAATGAGGTGCAGCATGCCTAAGCTAAGTTTTGTGGCTCACAACAGTATTGTTGGCCATGAAACCTTGTAAGTGAATGCAGATATAAATTCTGTGTAAAGCACAGCACCTACTGCCCTTGGATTTGCAAGATTCATAGATTAGTACCAAGCTAACTGCCCTTGTAGGCCATTTTAAGTCTATCCAATTACCCCATGTGAGAATCAAACCCTTAACCTTGTGTTTGTAGGGCAAACACCTTAACCATTATGCTACCCTCACACCACACCACAGTGATCACCAGGGATTCACAAATAGCTGTCATTCTCTAAGTGCAACAAATATGCACAAAGTCCAACATAACGAGGGGACAAATAACCAGAAATAGGTACATATTTCACATAGATGTCACATAGGTATGTGTTAGAATGGAACATTCACAACCTCTTAGAACAAGAAATCTGGACAAAGCCATAAATAATGGGGGGACAAACACCCAGAAATAGGGACAGATATTTAATATTGCTCTTCCAAATGTAGGAAGTTGATAGAATTAATAGGTTGTACATTTGCATGAACTTTCCGAAGAGCAGGAAGTTTGAAACTCGAATGACAGTCATCATTTTCTGATTTCACTCTGCAATGACATGCCAATAATTTGCCAGGAAAAAAATATTATAAGGAAAAGATCACATATACAAGACAAACACTGGGCATTCTGCACAGATCAGGGCAGTTGAGAGGCATGCACTTAAATATATGTAATATTGAGTCACATCCATCCAGAGATCATCCCAGTGATATGGCATAAAGTCACAATATTTGGCAGGGAAAAAATCTGGACATCCTGGACAGATGAGAGGTATGACTGTGAAGTATATAGTCCAAACACAGTATAGGACAGTGTACCTACAGTGCAGAGTATTGTTATATCCCATTCCTGGCATGCTGTACTGAAGCTGTGTTAATGATCTCTAACAGGACATGGGACTACCATGTAAAATGATAACTCAGGGGAAGTATGTGTATTGAATAGAGGCACAGAGATGACTTGCAGGACTAAACACAGGGAACGATGACAGGTGAAACTCCATCATGTACAGCACAGGAGGCATGTCAATGGAAGATGGTTGTAGCAGCAACACCAAGCATATATCTATATGGTACATTATGAACTGTAAAGTGCAAATGTGTTGTCTGTGACTGTCACACAAGATGGCATAACAATGGAGAGTATGTCTGCTTAAGATAAGCATCCTTACATGAATAATGCAGAGGACATCCATCAGGGATCTGACATAAAATTGGACTAGGGTGCATATTGTGAAGCTGTGCAAACTGATTTTCCTCAGAAGTGGTCTCCAGCAAGGTGGCCACAGGTGAAGGATCATGGAAAACGTTATAAGAACCAAACACAATCATGGAGAATATCAGAATAATACCACCATTAACCACATGCCTCCAACATAACATATGGGATGTGGAGTGATAACAGATGATCCTGCACACACACTTGAACAATTATTATGATACAACCATACTCTATGACATAGGCCTCAAACTCTTAAGAAACCAGTGTGGAACACAGACTCTAGCAATGTGTGACAACATGTCATAGGTTATTCATAGTTCATAGTTATTCATTCATAGGTTCGTACTAGGCTAACTGCCCTTGTGAGCCATTTTAAGCCTAGCCAGTTATCCCCTGTGAGATTCAAGCCCTGTACCTTGTGTTTGTAAGGCAAACACCTTAACCATTAGGCCACCCTCCCAACCCTGTCATGTCAAAATGTGGAACACCCTATTTTCGTACTGCATCATGCACCATTTCCATGGGACCTGGTTTAAGTGGGCTTTCTGCCAGAAGTATCAAGTTAGCAAATACTGTACATTTTTTAAAAATTCAATAAGACACAGGCCAATAAATAAAACAAAGGCAGCAGAAACCACTGATAAAATGCAATATACTCAGTAGCAAATAGCTACATAACAGTATTCAAGTGCAACTATTAAAAAATGCTCTTCAGCACCTGGTTTTCCAACTCCTCCACATTTTCTCCCAACTAAATCCATTAACTCAACCAATCAAGGGCAAATCAGAAAAGAATCAGGGACAAATAAAGAATTAATCAGGGACACTTTAAGAATATTGCTACCATTGCCTTGAGCATGGACAGAATCAGTGAATGTATATCATTATTTAGTGACTTGGATCCTCAGTGACTTGCCAACAAAACACAAACTTTATGAGGAAAAGACCAAATACATGAGGCAAAAATCTGAACAGCTGAGAGGTATGCACATACTTCCAGTCCCCATCCATGCTTTGTCTTTTTTTCTGTAGCTGACACTTAAGAAGACAGACTTTCATTAATAGTTCATATACATTAGCATTATATCTACTCTGTTTCAGAATGCTACAGAATCAAAAGTAAATTTACACAATACTTGAACGGACTTAGTAATTCAAGCTCTTTTCTCAAGAACAGTGTGTTGAAATATGCCAATAACTTATAAGTATTATGCCCACAAACCACTGGAGACTGCATTTTAATATTAAATTGTGCTTTTAAGGTACAGCCAACTTTCTTTTTGAATGCAGACCATTCAGAGGCTTGTATAATATTGCACGTCAGCAGGTTAAAATAACAAGGGTTTTAACACCAGAACTTTACTTCTTGTTCTGCAGCCTGCAATAACTGTTTTAAATGGATTGCACTGGTGCAAAAAAATACTAGTAGTACATGATTGGCCATATTTTATTCCCCCGATTGGCTCCCATTGCTTCAGGAGCAGTTACTTGACTGGCTCATATAGCGCAATGCCAATTGGCTATAATTGTGATATACAAGCCAGTCAAAACCTGGAAAGCAAAGCCAGCACTGTTCAATCTGGAACAGCTGAACAGTGGACTAATTCAATCACAAATGCAGAGCACTCTGCACAATCCGGAGCACTTGGCTGCTCAGCTCTATCAGGGTAACAATGTCCACTGTCCTGGCACTATAATATCTGAAAGAGGTGTTAGGAGGAGCACTGCTTGCGACAGTATGGGCAATACAGGCTAGTTGCCTTGTGTGCATGGCATACATATATATATGGCACAATCCACATTGTCATGGAAAAGATACATGCCATTACTATTGTCAAACACCTATGTATGTAATGTGTGCATAAGCAGAACAGGGAGCACACATGCATCTGTTGTAACAACTTGAATGGTGTTCCGCACCATCAGACAGTCATGTATATTCCACAGAAAGAATACCTAGTCATGGCTAAGAAGCTGTGTGACAGCTCACTGTGACAAAGGCAGTACACTTCAGTTACACATCACTGGAAGATGTGTAGGGAGGTACATGAAGAAGGATGCATTGTACACAAATATTAGCATAATGGCTGGGACCATGAAGTTATTATGGCTTTTGATGTGCATGTCTTTCACATACCCAGCACTTGTGCTACATTCAAGGGAGTGGTCAGTACTGTGACCACATGCTGGTGGATGTACCACTTACCCACTATCCCAGGACACAGGTCACGTATATATTGGTCTGATTATAGGGTGTGATGTCCACATCATACTTGGGTGGTGTGTCTGTTTCCTGATTCAATAAATCCATCCATGTTTCTTATCAATGCCGTTGTTATCATTGGTGTGGCAACAGTTTTTGGCCTTTATTGATATTGACTGTATTATACTAAAATCTCAGTTGGAGTGAATGATTGCCCACAAGCTGTAGTCCTTCAGGCAGCTGTTTGGACACAGTATGTGTATGCAATCTGAGATGTCCATCATTTAACTAATGGTATGAAAGGGCCTAGCAGACACCCCTGGTGTACCGACCTGATCACTGGACCTGAGATATATGTCAGGTCACACATTTCAACATAGTGAGATGCCATGTATGTCATACACTGGTCCACCCATTTGGTAATATAGCTGTTTATGGCCACATTTGACAGTGCTGATTGAATACCTCAGTGTGGATTTGTGCCAAATGTATTGACCTGTTCAAGTTCCACAAGATGACACTGCTGTCATTATGCATGCCCTCTATGACCTCTTTGAGGACATCTAGCAGATGTAAAGGACCTGATGTAGTATTAATGACTCACATAGGTTTGTTACACATACCTGGAATATTACTAGTGTACATGTAGAAGAGATCCATGATGACATGTTGGTGTACCTCACAGTCGAGGAGAGTCAGGATGTCTCTATGCATGCATGAAGCAGGAGCTGTTGCCCCAACTCAGGTGGATGCATGTTGATGTACACCCTTGTATGGGAACATAGGCCATGTGGAGAGTGTGTTGAACTGTGTATTCAACCGTATCAGTAAGGTGTGTGTGTTGAGTCATGCTATAGGTGATCTGTGATGTTGTCACAACCCCATTGATTCCATGTGATAGGCCTGGATGAAGGTAAGGCAGTGCATACTGCCTATTGTCATCTGGCCTAGGGTTTTGGCACAATCACACATGCATATGTAATGTCCCCTCTCCAGGCTAGTAATCAAGGAGCCTGAATCCTCACCACTGACACTGGAGAGGGGCATGCACTTGGAACAAAAATGGGTACACATAGTATTTCCAGATGCAGATCTCTGCATCTAGCACAATTTACCTTAAGAGCACACAGGTAACACACTCAGAATGGGGTCTGGATTTCCCTCTCTCTCTCTCTCTCTCTCTCTCCAAGTCTCCAAGTCTCCAGTAAGACTCCCCACTGGCACAGCTGTAGAGTTGAGACCTCAGCCGAGTGTCCAAACCAAGTTCTCCACCACTCTCTCTGTGAAACCAGTGATTCATATCCCTGCTTCAAATGGCTGACACACACACCCTTATTCTCACTATATTTTACTGACTGATCTGAAGATGTATTATTCCCTGGTTACTTATTAGAGCAAGGCAAGATGAAGTAGGTGAGAGATCCTTCTTTGAAAGGTTACAAAAACAGCGTGCCCTGAGACTTAAGTCTCACCTAGATTAAACATCATGTCTGTCCTAGACCACAGAATGACACCACACACATCCAGTCACCTGACCTCTGGTTCCCATGCCACCCCCCTCGGCCAGAAGCCGCCAGGATCCAGCACATATGTGTCAACAACAACAACACACACACACACACACACACACACACACACACACACACACACACACACACACGCATACAGCTCCACCAAGATCTACCACAGCTCCTGGAAGCCACAAAAGAACCTCAAACCTCCCCCCTCCAGAGCAGCAACCAGTCTACCCCAAAGACAATGCAGAAAGCCTCCCAGTACAGACACCCTGTCTCCAGCTGCAGTGAGAACTGCAAGATACAATCCCCACAGCCTAGGCCTAGCAATTCAGTTCCAAAACACTCTTCAAAGTCAGCTGCAGCTGGACTGTGATCAACCTCTTTTCCTCCAGTATCCCCTGTTGCAACATATATTCCGACAGCTATAATAATACACGTAAATTTCTTTCTATGTCCTGCAGGACACACTGATGATACATTTTCAACACAAGCAACTTTGCAAATACATTTTCAACACAAGCATCTGTGCAAATAAGTTTGATATACAAATGACATGCAATTCTTTACAAACCTCCAACCAGCTGTGCTGGCACATGCTACATATTCACTGCCCTACTTCTCCTGGCACAGCTGGCAATACCTCATATTGTCACAGCAGGTATCATTGAGGAAGAAAATAAGTTGAGGATTAAACCTTAAGTCAGTTGATGGGTAACCAATTGGCTCACTGACAGAACACATCATGTGAAAGTTGATGAATCAACCTGTACCAGTAGAGCTATCACCATTGCAAAATACAGGGATCTGTGCTTGGTCCTTCACTGTTTGAACTGTATTTATTAACAGTTCTGGCTAAAGTATATTGTCTTTGGCATACCAAGTTTGCTGAGTTTTGCATAGTGTGTGTAATCACTGAGTCCACCAATGGTGATAACATAGTACAGGAGGAGCTAACACACCAAACAAAGACACACAATGTACTAATAAATGCAGAAATGTGTGTTTGTAATGTTGCCAGTCTGAAAAGTGGAGTTCCGTGTTAATTACAACATTGACAACAGTGCTACTGTGTAGAAACCAGTGATGCAAGCACCGGGAACACATGTAGATAGAAATCTGAACTTTGACCACCAAGTGTCCACACTACTATTGAAAGCCTATGAAGTGCACATTATAAGTCACTCCATCATACTGTGATCTTAGAATTGTATGACAGCACTGTAGTCAAACCTCATCACAAGACTAATACAGTATAATCTACTTTTTTACATGTACCTCACCGGTTCCCCTTTATAATCGCGAAATACTGAAATCTCAAATTCAAGATTTCAGTATTTCATGATTATAAAGGGGAACCACCTCACCAGACACATTTAGCAGCTGGAGAGACCACATGCCTTCTCATCAAGATAACACAGGACCTACAAACCATGCCATAATGTATGGGATAGATTAAAATCCATGTCACTGTAATCTTTATGGTATAGACTGAAGTAACTTCTGGCTGGCCTCCAGGCCAGTCACTGACCCTGCCCTGGTGGTAGTACTGCATATCCAAAAATGTGATAGAGCTGATGACATCAGCAGTGTCTGCTGACAAGAATATGCCAATGTCCCACATGCTGGTGTAAAATGCTCTCTGTAATGTCAAGCAGCAGCTCATATACATAACACCATTGACTGCAGTGAGAATAGAACCCCTCCCTAATTACACAGACTACAGTACACAGTACTCTACACAAGCACCACAGCTCAAGTCTGACTTGTGTGTCAGCAACACTGTATAGCTGATGACATCAACAGTGTCTGTTGAGGAGAAGACAAGAGTATCTCACATGCTTGTGTAAAATGCTCTATGTAATGCCACGCAACAGCTCTCTCTCACACACACACACACACACACACACACACACACACACACACACACACACTCACACACAGTTGACTGCCATGAGAATAGAACCCCTAACTATCTAAGTACACAGACTACAGAACATAGTACTTAATGCAAGCACCATGGCACAAGTCTGATTTCCACAGGAGTGCAGGTGAACTTATAGTAGATAACATCAGCAGGCCATGTGGGAGACAAGAGGTTGGGAGACTTGCATGGCATGGATGTGTAGGCATGTGCAAGTATCAAAATACTGTATTTGCATGGCATTGGAGCAGTAATTGTGGGATACACACTTCTGCTCTGCTATCTAGACACACACACACACACACACACACACACACACACACACACACACACACACACACACACACACACACACACACCAAGTTGTCTGCAGTGAGAACAGAACCCCTACCTAAGTACACAGACTACAGAACACAGTACTTAATGCAAGTGCCACGGCACAAGTCTGACGTATACAGGCATGCAGATGAACTTACAGTAGATGACACCACCTGGCTATGTGGGGGAAAACAGGTTGGGAGGCCTGCGTAGGCACATAGCTTCATAAGCTCATATGAGGCTACTAGCCTAATAGCAATAGGGTGTTTAGAAGCCTAGCTGTGTAACAATACAAGTACCCTTACTGAGCATAGTTGGATGGTCGCTTTTAGCAGAGAGAGTTTCTGAGTAGCGCCAACTGGTCCTGTCCATGAGGAACACAGGTGCCAGCCCAGAGGTGACTTTACACTCACATAACCCGTAGTCAAAGTTGCACTTGAACAGGGTTATTGAGGAGCAGTGTTTCAAATGCAGTGGGACCCCGTTACAAAGTTGTGTGAATTGTTGTGGGATATATCTTTCCCCCCAGCATGTTCTGTTTATGTCACAGGCTAGGTTGAGAACCCTGGGCCAAATTATTCCTGTCCCATTTGAATTGCAGATGTCCATCTTTCCCAGAAGGGCTGGGTTTCAGACTGCTCTGCAGGGCAGCCGTAGGTCATCTCTCCGCTGGCTGCATGATACCAAGTACAGTGACAGGTATGTCAGTCCTTCCATATATGTCATGTTTGGGGCCTGGGAGTCTCCCAGGCACAACCCTGTGTTCTCACCAATTACTGCAGGTGACTGGTGACGGACAGACAGATGTGAGCATTGTACTCCATTACTGATGTGATAATGGTAGAGTACAGCAGAGGTATAAATACCCTGGTCTTGGATGTGATGTCCATATGTATGATGTGCACAATGCAGATTGTGTGTGTCGCCACTATGGCTACATAGTGATGAAAGTGTAGATTGCTATCAACATGTGTTCCCAAGTCTCACAACACTGTGTTTGAGCTTGAGGGAGTCATCTGCAAACTTGCTAAACAACAGGCCATCTACTGTTGCCTGTGCTTCAGGGAAGTATTTTCCAACAGTTGAGGGCCCAGCACAGATCCTTGTGGTGTTTCACTGATGAGTGGGCTATTGGTGGAGGTGCAGTTTCCAACTTTGGCAGCATGAGTTCTGTTATTGAACCAGTTGGCTATCAATCTAGCACTGTATGACCTAATTCCCAGATGGGAGATCTTTACTATGAGACATGAATTGGGGATAGTGTCAAAGGCCTTGGATAACTCAACGTAGACGGTATGTTTTGTTATCCCTCATCCAGGTCTTTTTGGGTCAGTATCCAAGAAGTCCACAAGGGTCAGTAAGCAAAATATACCCTTGAGAAAACCAGAATGGGTAGGGTCAAATGTGTTGATGGTCACCTACGTCCCAGTGGCTATGGTCCATGCTGATTCCCACAGTAGCCTTGCAGATAATGCTTTTTAGGCATATGGGTCAATAGTTGTATTTCTGAATGTTACCAGATTGATGTGCATTGCATATCACACAACATTTTATATTACATTTTGTAGTATGGTTGATATATGTGTGGAAAAAGTACTGAGACCGCAAGGATGCAGTGCTTGGGGGATGCCAACACAGGGATGTATTTTAAATATATGACATATAGTTAGATAGAGTCCTCAGTTTGTACTGTTTCTACATGTAATTTCATGTCATACAAAGGAAATGGACAGTAAATAGCAATAATACAGCATAATATACACATTTCCACAGCACAACGAGCAAATCTGCACAATGGTTAGCAAAGTGTATATGCATGCAAAATACACATTTGCGTATAGGTAAGCAATGTGCAAATGAGCCACATTGCTAAAGTCTGACAGTTACTACTGAGTCTATGATATACACTTGCTGCTTAACTGACTATGGCAGCAAGTGTTAGTGCATTGATACATTCCTTTTTTTAGGCCAGATGATACTGGGTTTTTATACAGGTGCATGTCATACTTTAAAATACTTTTCTTCACAGAATGATAATGCAATGACACGGATTGTTTATATGAGATGTGCTGCTGTGTGTTGACATAGTACAGCAGTGTTAAGTGTCATTGCACAGAAGTAACCACACCTGTTTGCCACCATTCACTGAGGTGTGCAAACATGGAGCCCAAAAAGTGAATGGATCCATTGCTTCCCCAGCATTGCTAAAGTCTGACAGTACTGAGTCTCTGGAATACACCTGCTACTTAAATGACTCTGTGTCAGCATGTGTTAATGCAGTTAATGCAGACATACATTCCTTCTTGTGGCCAGATGGTACTGGGTTCTAATGCAACTGTATGTAATACTTTTAACTAAGTTTGCATTACCATTGCTGCTTGTTGGTGTGCAATGTGCACCATTGCACAATGATACATTAACGAAAAGAAATTGGGAAGATAGGACAGTAGTGAAATGGGGAGCAAGCAGGGGGAAGAACAAATGGAAAGCAATACAGGAATGTATAGGAGGGAGGTAGGAAAGAACCATAGCTATCCATTTCTTCAATAGTAAAAACTGATAATATATGCAGAATATTAGCTGAATTTGGACTGTCACCTCCAGCAGTGAGAAATTACATAGCTGCAGTTGTAATTATGTGGGTTATTGAATGTACAGGCAGTTGTGGATATGTGTTAGGCAAATGTGAAGGCTATGTCAGACCAGATAGCAGAAATATACTTACAAGGAATATAGTACATAGTATACCCAAAGTCATACATTTCATTATAATGTGATAATACATAATGGGAAGTGGAACAAAAGTAAAAGTGTATGGAATATGCTGTGTTCAAACTCAGGACCATGTCTACATCAGTCCTATAGTTACACCTGTTGCCACAAGAGGGTTGAGAAAACACTCACCTATGTTGCAGCTCATTGCTATAAACTGCAATGTCACAACAGTAAAACACAAATTGCACACCCTGTACTAGAACCCAGGACCATTTGTACACCACCCCTGCAATTACACCTGCTGCCACATGATTAGTTACATGATATTTCCTATTTTACTAATCATTCTAAAGGTCTCGCTGGCAATCACAGTGCAACATCATTTAGAAGGTTTGTGTGAGGCCCAATAGTATTAATTGAATGCATTCAGTTTCTAATTTTGGTTGTCTGGGTCTGGTCTGTTTCCTGGGTGGGCCAGTTTGTGCACCGCTGTGCTTTGTGCCAACCTGATAAATACAGTGAAACCTGCTGTTCAATTTTTTCCATTCCCTGTGTTTTCACTAAAGTGCATTTGAACTCTCACTCCAATATACCTTCAGTACACAGGATGGGTGTCTTATCCCTCTTGGCCGCACAAAAATCTATGCAGCAAGAACTTAACTCAATATGCAAACAACCAAGTGCAACAGCATCTACAGTGATATCAAAATGTACTAGTATTATTTATACATTTAGTTGTTTGGGATGTAGTGCACCTAGTGATCACACAACCTGTCATTATTACTGCTTGCAAATATACAGCTCTGACTTACATTTTAATGTTTGTTGGCCATTCTTCATGGATATGAGCAGCCATCTGAGACATGCAGTGTATAAGCAATTCTACATCATTGCCCTTAAAACATGTGAGGATATTAAGTGGAAATAATATCATATGCAGTTTCCAAAAAAATGCAGGGCAGAGTTCATGTGAAGGAACACAACCTGTGACTTGTGTGCTGCTTACTTACATTTCCAACCTTACATTTAACACTTTGGATATCTGACATGACACACCCACTGGAAGTAAAGCAGCCTGCAGTGCTGTTGTGATTTCCCTACTCCAAACACTGATCAGTCACAGTTGCAATCCATTACAACAAAACACTGAGGGAGTGCCTCATTCCTTACAAGGGTCCATTTTTTTTGATTCAGCAATTCTAATGAGTTCATACCTCATTTACATCTTCACCATGCTGACAGCCCTAAAGCTACACCAAAAGGCAACCATTTAGCTAGTCAAACTGATGGTGGAGACACTTGTTTGTGCTGGAAAGACTGCACATAACTCTATTTCTTCAGGAAATATCTGTACAAAGAAGTATTGCACTTCAGAAGGTATGCTTCCATTTGGCCAGCTTCATTCTGCATATGCTAGAATATGTTTAAGAAATATCCTAATCATGGGCTTTTACACTTTTTTCTGTATGCATTCTTTAGAAGTGTACCTATGACATGAGCATGTTTGCCAAGCCATTTCAAAGGTATACATGACTGCCAATACATGAAAATGGAATGCTGTATGATAAATATGTACAAATGTTGCAGGGGCAGTTCCTTTGATAGAACGTTTAACATTTCATTTGTGCCATTTTCCTGTTCTTTTTTAGGGGGAGCATAGGTGAGTCACTGTTATGGCACAAACAAGGACAGACTGTTATTTTGGGCAGAGCAAAGTGTTATAGCACAAACAAGGATATGCTGCTCTATTAGTGTGATAGAAGGTTATGCCACTCATTCCTATCATTACACAGTACACTCCAGGTTCAAGACTTACCTTGGAAATGCAGCAGTTGGCATGGTTCTGTCCATGTAGACTCCTTTCCATGGCTGTATTCCAAAGGCTTTTGAATACACAGGACAAACCAGCATGGAGTCTACGGAGATGATTTATAGCTTATTGAATAGCCCCACTGTGTTAGATTGGTTGATTAGCATGTAATTCAGCTGCTTATACTGTAATTAGCATGCCACAGTGTTTATCTTGTTTGTGTGGGGGTGTGCGCCTCTACATGGCGCTTACTGAATCTACATATTTCTGTGGCTGTGTGCGCATCACTCACCAACGTACACACAGTGATAAATTAGTGTAGGCTTTATTGAATCCACCTGATAACAGTTTTACCACTAATCTCTCATCTTTCTCATTTATACACTTTAATACTTTGTACAAATGTAATTAAACATCATGTACCCCTGAGTTAATTAAGACTAAACCTCTTTCTTCTTTATTTACATACAACACTTTTTTTGATGGGTTTATTCTAAAACTCCATATAAATGGAAAAAAATACCTGCAATAATTCCTTTTCAAATACTGCTGGCAGCAAAAAAAACACTTGCTAAGTGTGCTAATGTTCCCATAAGTACTGAATTTATCATATAAGCCTTTTTTTCTGAATGGTAATTTGTACGTTCTCCATACAAGACAGGTCTGTTTTATTTCTTCTATTATTTTTTTCCCATTAAATTCTAATTACATCTTCCCCCAGATTCTCAAAAGCTTGCACGGTGTGCATGATTAGTTTAAAAGGTAATGTTAGCAATACGGCAGCCAAGCGATCCACGTACATGCTCGTTTGACGTGCGCAAGTGCTCTTGCACTAGTGCTGCACGTTCACAGCCCCCTGTATGCAAATTACCCCATTTGCAGGTGAAAACATGCAAATGAGGTAAATCTGCTATCCAGGAAGCTGGAATCTGGGCATGTAGGACTAGCATAATATGTAGAAATGTACTCAGTTTGTAACCGAGTACAGTTCTGCAAAATCCAAAACTGGGACATGACAGCTCCAAATAAAGGCTGCATATCATTGAGGAAGCATGCCAATGGCCAAGTATAAGGCCATTGGAATTGCAAACAATGAAAAATGTACAAAATACAACTTTTATTATATGTTCGCCGATCACGGCTGTTGAAGCACAGGGCAGCGGCGTGCAAACGGGATCAGTGGGGAAATAAGACAATAAACCTAGAAAAGACAGTCTAACTAAAATCAGTATTCTGCCATGCAAGTCAATGGCAGACAAAAGACAACCTGGACAGTGAATAGTGCTTGCTAAGGGGGGAGGCACAGTGTGACACATGTAACTATGCATTAGCAGATAATCCTATGCAAATGAGGGAAAGGATAGTGAATCCCAGTTTTCCCCAGCATGTGAGGCAGGTCTCAACAGTGTAAGAGGATGAATAGCTGAGTGCAAGACCAGGAGGTAGATGACATCATGGGTGGGTGTGTGAGGCACACTGTAAGGGAATTGGAGCCCTGTGGCTCGAGTATGCCCCTAGCTTAGCACAGGTAAGCTAGGGGGTGTGTCTAAACCTGCCTAGCACTCTTTACAAAGTGTAAGCGGGTGTGCGCACCACACACTGGGATTTACAGGAAGAAAAAAGAAGTTAAGCCAGGAAACAGCAGCAGTGTGCACATCCAAGTACTCTATTTGCACTGCGCGGCCTTGGGCCCACACAGAAGGGCAATGGGAAGGGAAATCAGCAGTAGGAAGGTAATCAAAGGGAACTAGCATATCTGGCAGGTGAAATGTATCAGCAGTAGCCAATTACACAGGCAGCAGCCCAGCCCAGAACACTACTATAAACTAAGCAAACACTTTCCCCACTGTTTTTCCTCACACTCTACACCACTGGTGTATACAAGCAGGGAAATTTTAACAAACAAACCTACAAAATGAGAAGGGCTGCAGCAGGCAACATAGAACAACATGTGCAAGAGGCTGAGGGTGGTGAGGATGCTGCCGAACAACCCACAGTGAGGAGACAGAGAAGAGTGTACAGACCCAGGGTAACCTACCAGGGGCTACATGAGCTGAAGATAGTGGAGTGCTATAGGATGGACAGAGACCTCCTACAGCAAGTAGTTGAGCTGTGCCGGCCACACCTGACACACCAAACCGACAGAGGGGAACCCATCCCAGTGGATACCAAGGTATGTGCAGGCCTATGTATACTAGCCACAGATACCTCCCAAAGCACAACTGGGGATAACATGGGGATCTCACAGGCATCAGCATCCAGAGTATTCCACCAGTTCCTGGATGTCATGTCAGCACATGCCAGTGAGCATGTATATTTCCTCAACACCCATGAGGTGTTGACTAGCAATATGCATCTCTTCCACCAAATAGCAGAATACTCTGGGGTAGTGGGTGCTACAGACTGCATGCACATATGCATCAAAGTACCACCCGGTGAGCAGGGTAGGGCCTACATCAACCACAGGGGCATCCCCTCCATCAACTGTCAGGTCGTATGTGATGCCCAGGGCATTATAATGAATGTGTGTGCTGGCTGCCCTGGAAGCTATGAAAATTCCCACATATGGCATCTGATGCAGCTGTACTAGAGATTTGCCAATGGGGACATCCCCTACGATCACCTAGTGGGGGATGCTGGGTACACACTGGAGCCGTGGCTGATGACACCCATCAGAAATGCACACACACCTGAACATCAACGCCATAATGAGGCACACGCACAGGCCAGACATATAATAGAACATGTGTTTTGGATGCTCAGGTCACGGTTCCGGTGTCTGGACACATCCAGTGAAGTCTTGCAGTATTCATCAGCTACATGTGCCCAAATTGTTATGGTATGTGCAATGCTACACAATATGATCCTGTAGAAACAGCTGCAGCAGGAACAGCATGGGACAGGGCCACACAGCCGCCCACCAATGCCAAGGCCTGCACAGGCACATAGTGACCTGGAGGAGAAAGAACCTGAGCCTGCCCCAGTAGGCAGAAGGAGGCATGCACAGTATGCCCTGGACTTGGCAAAGAGGCAATGCATAGCACATGCACTGACACAGTAGGGTCCAGGGAATGACACCTCTCTCCGACTTGCACATACAGTAAAAGGTATGCCAAACATGACACCACCTGTACTCAACCATGTATAGGGAGTGTACTATGTGCATCCAACATAGGCAGCCCTCCAGCACCATCCACAAGTTCGGCACACCCACAAGGTAAGTCAATTAACCTAACAATTGCCAAATGGAGTAGAATGTGTTGTCACCTGTAGCTATGGTATGGATGTGAGCATGCAAGGGAACTGGGTGGCTGAATGTTACGGCAGCAGACAGTAGACACCCATAGTGGCAGCCTGACATGTGTAACACATACTGGAGTCACCATAGTAGTCAATACTACACAGGGTGACAAAAACCACTGCAGGAAATGTGCTGTGCAAAATGTGTGTCCATATGACCCACACATGCCAGTCAGGATGATTCACATACCTACCAACAGTTGCAGCCAACAGGACAGGTGGACACAAACCCAAACAGGGCCTGTGCCATGGCCACAGAATGATGGCTAGGGTTAAACCCACCCCTAGGCCTACACAGACAGACCACAGCAGGGCAGGCAGTGGGATGCCAGTTCTGAAGAGTAGGATGTCAGACAATAATTTGTAGGGCAACCAAAGCCATGATCTGTAGTACACAGGTGTGCCTCTAGACAGCATGATAGTTAGAAATACAGAATGAAATGGAGTACATGACATACCAGTACAGTCATAGCAAATGTGTACAAGTGTCACTTATGCCCCCCATCCTACATAGCAATGTAGTGGCAGTCAGGTGTGCCCCCCCACTCCCATGTAGACATGTAGAAACAGTCAGGTGCGCCCTTACCCCCAATCCAGCATAGAAATGCAGTAACAGTCAGGTCCCCCCCCCCAATCCTGTGTATAAATGTAGTAACATGCATGAGTAGGTATAATATGAGTGGAGCAGAGATGCCAAGGTAGCAGGATAGGTTGTAGCATGTGCACAGTATGCAGGTCTGGGTGTGTTAGGATGGTGTGTGTTTCATATCGTGTGAGAGCAGACACTCCTCAGTATGCACCACTCATGCTTTGCACACACAGTGGATAGGAATACATGCATATATCCAAGGACAATACACTATAATAAGCCAAACATACATGTACATAGATGTGTGGAAGAGAGTGATTGTGACAAGGAGCCAACCATTATGAGGCTTGTCCCACCCAGCACACAGCCAAATGACTACAACCACATGATGCTCAGATGTCACTCACTGTAGACATTAGCCACCAGTATCTGTCAGCATTACAGACTATGTGGTGCAAGTGCTAGCTGTATAAGATGACTGTACAAGGAAGTAATCATCTAGCAGCTGTATACATGCATCTGTGGAATATAACCCTGCGTGTGCCCGCATGTGGCGTGTAAACCTCTAGATGAATGGGTTATGGCCCATGCACACACACACTGCCCTCCCCATAGCCCTACTATGACAAACCTGTTGAGGTCATCCACTTTGAAATATACCCTTGGGAAATGTGTAGCCCAGTAATCTCCGTAGCGGATCCCATAACTGTGTACTGCTGTAGTGTGATAAAGTAGCTAGGTAGGTGTTCTAACCCCAGACATGACAACTGTGTGGGTGTTAGTGTGCGTGTCTGTCTGTCTCTGACTATGTAGGGAACAATGCTTTTTAGGGCAGCCACACTCCTTACAATTCCTTAACTTGACTTTGGCAAGGCTGCTGATGTCACTCACCTAGGAATACACCTCTGGGAAGGTAGTAGCCCGGTAATCTCCATAGTGTGTCCTGCAACTGCATACAGCTGGATTATGATTTAGAACTGTGGCAGGGTTCCATCACCACCCATGGCAGTTCTGTATGTTTTGTGTGTGTCCATGTCTGTATACAGAGCAATGCATTATAGGCTAGTCACATGCAGTACAGTTCACATGGCCCACTTTGGCAATCCAGCTGATGTCATTCTTTGTGAAATACAGCTATGGGGAAGGAGTTCCCTAGTAATCCCCATGGTGCGTCCTATAACAGCTCCATGCTGTAGTGAGATATAGACCTCTGTCAGGGGTTCCATACCCACACATGTCGATCGTGGATGTTTTGTGTGTGTCTCACTGTCTGTGTAGGGAGCAATGCATTTTAGGGTAGTCAACCACAGTACATTTCAAATGGCCTACTATAGCAATCCTGATGATGTCATTAATTGTGAAATACACCCTTAGGAAAGGAGAACTTCAGTAATGTGCATGGCGCATGCTATATCTGCATAGTGCTGGGGTGTAATAAACTAGTTAGGTAGGAGTTCTACTCCCAGACATGACAGGTGTGCATGTGTGTGTGTGTGTGTGTGTGTGTGTGTGTGTGTGTGTGTGTGTGTGTGTGTGTGTGTGTGTTTGTATCTCATATCCTGTGTAGAGGTAGTTGTGAGTGTGTGACACCTGTGGTCAATGTGGAGTGGGTTTTGCATGTGTCTTATATGGCGGACCTACTATATAGCACAATGTCCACTGTACAGGGATAACAGATGTGAAATAGCTGAGAGGCTGGGATGCAAAGCCATACCCATACATGTGACATCAAGGCCAGGCAATCACATTTAGCAACCCCAATATTACCCAGAGCACACTCTCAACCCATGTCTCATACGCACACACATGCCTAAGCAACAGCTAATATCTGGGTAGTACACTACATATTGGCCACTCACAGTAACTATGGAGTGATAGCAGTGGGCTACAGAGGGCATGTCCCCTGTCCATCTGTCAAATATGCACGTACATGCTGAGAGTGCACCTCCCCCATGTTCCCCAATGGACACCTGCACCACCTGTGGTGCCATCACATGTGTCCCACAACGGACATACCATGCCTGACAACATGCCCTGTGTGGATAGTTGCCACTGACACCAGGGAATGCTGTCAGCATGCTATCAATGTAGGTGCAGGTAAACCTGGTGCCCATTACCAGTCCCCGCCACAGGGGGCAAGACTGGCACATATTATGCTAAACTGTGTTCACAACATGGGCCAGACACCCCAGGTACAGTTCCACATGTCACTGTAAATGCATGTGGGAGGTGTGCACATCCCAGACACTGTCCATGACATGGGGTAAGGAACACATACATGGCAAGTGATGCACAGCATTGGCCACACACAATAGTCACCCAGGTGACCAGATGGGGGATACAATACCCACCTGTGTGGGCAAGAGCAGAAACTACAGCCCTGAGACACAATGCAGACCATTGTCATGTGGCCTGATGCCACATGCGACCACCACACACCCGTGCAGACATGCACCCATGTGTGTTTGTCTGTATGCTGTATGGTGCATATGTTCACAGCCACACTCACTACAACCCCCATGTGCATACAGAAGCATGCTGTCAGATGTCAGACACCTCCTCATACCTTTTGCCCGTACAACCCCCATATGACCCGTTTGATGCATGTGGTACCTGCACAGTGATGTGTTGTGGCAATCCAGCTACTGATGAGTTGTACCCCTGGCCCTGCCAAGTGCGTCAATGTGTGCATGTCCCTGTGAGAGTGTGGCTGTTTGGACGCTGGCACCTGTTCATGCTGACAGGCACATGTACATCACCAACTGTATAGCTTCCGTATCCCTGTTGCAGATGTCACGCACCATCACAGATATGTTCTGAGGGCTCCACAACAGGTAATCCATGCTGCACATCCAATAACTGCATCAAACTGTGAACGCAATACATAGTTGTCAGGGATTTGATACCCTGTGCTGGTAGGTGTGTGGCACAAACAAGCTGCAGTTTTACTCCCCCACCACTCCCTGACATGTCTTTGCCTCTGTCTGCCTCTCCCACTTCCTCTCTGGTGGATGTGGAGACCTACGCCAGCTATGCTTATGCAGCAGCATGTGTATTTTAAATGATGCACATGATCAGTCAATGGCCTCTGCAGGAATTGCAGCCCTCCCCTAGCTGATTGCATGTGGAACAGCTGTGGTAACATTCCCATAGCCAATTGCATGGAAACACACTCTGATATCTAGGAACATCATGTTGTTGTTGGCCCTTGTCGTTCCCTATGAGCAGTAACTAGATCTGTTGGTTGGCAACCAGCATCTGTGATGGATTGGGAATTTACCTTCAACAACATACACTGTGGAAACAGGGCAACACACAGGAGGGGGATGTGCCTGACCCACCTACAAACTGTAAGTGCTGCTATACTGCATGTGGCGTACTGGTGGTTTAACAGTGTGTGTGTGTGTGTGTGTGTGTGTGTGTGTGTGTGTGTGTGTGTGTGTGTGTGTGTGTGTGTGTGTGTGCATATGTCTTTCCTACATGTCTCCATACCTGCCATGTCAGTTCCATGTTTATGTGGAATCCCCATCTGCAGGGTCATCTGCAGACAGGGCAGTGTGTTGTGCCATTGGTTTCATGTGTTACCAATGGAGCATCTATCTGTGGACTGCAGATGGTGGTGCCAGGATTGCAGTCTGCAGATGGTGAAAGCCGTGACAGTTATTGGCATCTTATCCCTCATAAGACATATGTTGCCACAAACCCTGTTACAACAGTAAATGTATGAGGTTATCACAGCAACATGTCATTTTTGGCCCTGTGTATGTGCTGCCAGCCACAACTCTGCCAACCTGTGTACATATGTCATGCATGATGTGGTGGGTATGTGCTGTACATCATAATTAGTGTCATCATATCCACTAACAAGCCAATGAGATATCAGACCGCCCCACATATGTACAGTAGTGGTTATATTTGATGACATAACCTGGACATTCTGTGAATGTGTGTACAGTCCTATGTGTATGTGGGCATCAGTGTTACAGACAGTAGGTAGCAATAACTTCTACAGGAGAACCAGCACACTCAGGGCAGCTACATATGTGTAGGAGATTCAGGAACTACAGACAGAGTGTGAGTAGAGCCATATTATGCTTTGTATAGTACTGGCGTTACAGGGTGTGTGTGTACATACTACTTTACCTTGGAATGCAGTCTGTCTGCATAGCCCTCATCTGTGGGCCTATCCTCTTAGTGGCGAGAGGTGTGCCTAACATGTGTTGTCTGTCCACCACACTGGTCCTGTGTCTGATATCCCACTGGCAATGTGTGTGTGTGTGTGTGTGTGTGTGTGTGTGTGTGTGTGTGTGTGTGTGTGTGTGTGTGTGTGTGTGTGTGTGTGTGTGTGTGTGTGTGTGTGTGTGTGTGTGTGGAGTGCTATCAGTACATGACCTACATATCAAGCTTTGTACATATGACATGCTGTGGGGGTGTGCCATAGTGGGCTGTGAGTATATCACACTGCCATTGCTGCCATCAGTCCACATCTGTTGTATCCCCCACACATATGGTGGGGCTGGGGCCATATATGTGTGGGCATCACCTACACAATACGTGTATGCTCTTATGCACTCCAGAGGCCAGTGTATGTAACAGTGGTATATGGCCCTGTATTATTGAGTCTGGGGGGGCACCATAAATGACCTAGGCTTTTAAATATGTGGGGATATCAGGGGTGAGCTGCCATAAGGTATCTTGATGAAAAGGGTAGTATACATCACCTATATGTACATCACGTACATATATTTGGTTAGCTGTATATCTGCATACACATTTGTAACGTGCCGTGAATATGTCGACATATAGGTGTAGACACATATATGTGTTGATGTAGCCATTAGCATGTATATATGCCCATATATAGTAATATATATGTATATAGTGTTAGAAAGCTATACATAGGTTCATAGGTTCATAGGTTGGTACAAAGCTATCGGCCCTAGGGCCTATACAAGCTTAGCCATAACAATTCCCTGGATATTTCCTCCCACAATATTTACTTCCCTGGACCCCTGTCTAGCAGGGTGACTGATGTGATCCCAGGGGTGAATTTCCTATCTCCCAACAAATTATCAAGGTTCCTTTTGAAGAGGGCCAAGGAGGCGCTCTGCTTGACATGTATGGGCAGGCTATTCCAAAGTATGGAGAGTCTCTGGGTGAGGAGCCTATCCCTTCTGCATGTTTTGTTCATTGTGATGACAAGGTTTAGATCCCTGGAGCATGTGGCTCTGAGGGATTGGGATTTCTTTAACTGGAGCATGTCCAACAGCTCAGGGTTTGACATGGCCTTGTATGTTAAGCAGAGATCGCCTCTGAGTAAACGATATGCCACGGAGTATAGCTGGAGTTTTTTTAGATGGTCAGCATAGGACATCTGCTTTAGGCCTGTGATTCTTTTAGTGAGGTATTTCTGCGGCCTTTCCAGCTGTTGCAGATGTCTTGTGAGGTACATACCAAATGGGGCATTGTACTCTATAATGGATCTAATGAGGGATGCATACAGTGGGACAATGACCTCCTTTTTTCTGGATGAAAAGCCCTTAGTGATGAGGTGTGCCACATAGAAGGATTTCCTGACTGTTGTGGTGATGTGGTTATCGAAGGTGAGACCACTGTCCACCTGTGTCCCACATCACACAGTGTTTAGTGTACTGCCACCTATGTGGTAATTCATGGGTACATGGTTTTTCCCAAAGGGGATAACTATACATTTCTTGGCATTAAGCTTGAGCCCATGGCTTTGGCACCAAGCATCTGTTTCTGTAAGGCCCTTTTGTAGAATATCCACATCATTTGGGGATTCAGTAATGGCTCCCAGTTTACAGTCATCTGCAAACTTTGTTAGTCAGAGTCCCTTAGTGTTGGCCTGTACTTCAGTGAAGTAGATGCCAAACAAGAGCGGTCTCAGGACTGAACCCTGAGGTACTCCACTTGTCACTTGTTTGGAGCTGGATTTGGAGTCAGCTACTTTTACAGTCTTGGTTCTGTCAGTAAGCCAGTTGGCAACCCATCGAGTGATGTATATATATATATATATATATATATATATATATATATATATATATATATATTTACACACAGATACATCTAGATGATGGTATACATTCCCTGTACAGTTGTATGACTGGACTGGTTGATATGTTTCAGATATTGCTCTGACTTTATACAGCTGTAGTGGCCTACTGTTAGACCATTGTAGCTGTGTTGTGGAGGGTCCTGGGGTCAAGAACTGCATGTGCTGGATATTGCATAGCACAGCATATCTGTTATGGCTGTGGAGGGGGGGAACATAGCAGTCATCACCAGGTTCCTCTCATTTGAGCCCCCACCCCCATCAACTGTGCATAAGGTTAGTTATTTTGTGGTGGGAGTTCCGGTTGTTATTCCTATCTGGTGCTGCAATTCACATATCGATCCGTGTCTATCTATCTATCTATATATATATATATATATATATATATATATATATATATATATATATATATATATTTATATCTAAATATATGTGGACATATTTATCCACCCATCTATATACCATTGTTGTGATATGATGTATGTGTAAGTCATACATTTATATGTACCTTTGTATTGCTCTACATTTAAAGATCTATAACTGTCCATATGTCCATGCATTAGTGGCTCACAATATTGGCCTGTCCCACATTTGTCTGGTCAATTGACATGGATGATGTCAGGCATGTGGTCAGTCAGGAATGCTGATACATTACAGTTGCAGACATCATGTTGTTCAGATTATGTGTATTACAACAGATCACTGTTTAACTAGCGGCGTTTTACATGTATATGAACAATATTTCACGTGTCCAGATAGGTACCCCACTTTTGTCACACTGTGTCCACAATGTTTGCAATAAGTGGTTGAGTGTTGTGATATTAATACAATTCCCCTTATGCAGATTGACTGTGCTGCATGATATATCTGGGAATACATAGGATGTCTGTTATCCGACATGATGTAGTGTTAATTCACTATGATTGTGGTATGCAGGGTCCTGTGTTCGGGTCGTACAGTGGCTGTCATTTATGTTGCAGGGTTGAACAAGGGTGATGGGATGCAGAGTGATTAAGGCACTTGTAAGCAGTCATGAGCATGTTTGCGTGATGGTATGCATCATCAACTGCAGCCAATTACACCAGGTTAGCCTCAACATTGCTTACATTGTGTACACATTGCTCACTGTCTTGCAAACATAGACCACTGGTTACATATACCTACAGATAGTTTACGTCAGATTTGCTGAGCCTGGAAACATAAACTTGCTTACTAGTGCTGACATATGCTTACAACAGCTTATTGCTGCCTAACTACTGCTGTATGCATTATGATATCGACATCTCACGTGTATTTCCTGCAGTACTCCTGTTCATATATATATCTGTTATTTCATGACCGCAGTACTCCAGTTCATGTATATATGTTATTCCGTGGGTTATGCAACATACATATTACACATAACGTGGTTTGCCATGGGAAATGATATGTCCCAGTATCTTCCCTGTGTCCCCCCTCATTTCTCACTGACATCCACAGGCCAGACCCATTAGAACGGGTTCATCCAACCCCGGCACGCCTCGGTCCATAATGTTGTACCCATCATTCCCTCCCCCTATTGCCCCTCCACATCAGTCATCAGTCCTACAGGTTCCAGCCTTTTCTAACCACACCACTACACATGGCCCACTCTCCACTTCTCTGGACCCTTCATATATGTTGTCTCAACCCATGGATCTTCAGGCTTTTCACACATGTAGTCTGCAAACATTCATTACCATCTGTGCTTACTTTTGAGGCATGGTATGTTACCCGGAGGACTCTTTTTGGCAGACGTTTGGGGTCATCCCGCCAGGGATGGGCATGCTTTTAAGAGTAGACTTAGCAGAGTGACACTGTTTCTCCTACTGGTAGTATCCTGCCAGTAGTCTGGGAGCCAGTGCTGTGCTACGCTTAGTGGTGCGTATTATTAGATTTGCATGATATTTGCCTTTTGGCATTGATTTCCCCTTTGCAACTTGTTATATATGTGTCCTGTATCCTAGACACATGTGTGCGGACACTGTATGGGGTCCTGGGAACTTCTACACCTTATTACATTAACACCTCACATCTGGACACTGCTGTACTCCAGTTCACATATGTATGTTCTGTAGTCAGTTATGGCACATATGACTGTATATTGATGCCTTTCACAAGTTCAGTTTGGTTATACTATGGTGAGGACATGTTTACTACTACTCCATTCTTCTATACGTCTGTTATGGCTTGGTGGATAGCTACTGGGACTATGGTGTATAGGGTCCTGGGTTTGTGACCTGCATGGCTGTTTATTTTGTCGCTGGGCTGACAAAGGCCCACTGGATACAGAGTGATTAAGGCACTCTAAAGCAGTTGTAAGGCCTTACACCCACTTACTAGTGCGTACATATGCCTACTATTGCCTATTTGTGCTTACACCTGCTTACTAGTGCCTTATTCCGTCTGACACTGATACGTCACATTTGCATTTCTTGCAGTACTCCAGTTCATATATATCAGCTATTTAGTGGGCTTTGCAACAAAAATATTGGTTATAACATGCTTTGCCATGTAAAATAGACTGTGCTACAGTGGGACCTGAACCGGGAATGCCTGCTCATTGGTCTGATGCTCTACCCACTAAACTATTGCTGTTCTGCTTCATTTGCATATTTCTACCATATTGTAATACCCATGTTTCCTTCCCCCCGGCCCCCAAGCACCACGTACACAGCATCCATCCATTCTCTAGTTGCTAGCCCAGCCATACCACACCTCCACACATTTCCCTCTCTGCACGTGTTGGTACTCCTCCATTATACTGTCTGGATCCAAGCTTCTGCAGGCTCTTCATCCGTTTAGTCCATGTACATTTAAGCCTTCCCTTGATCCTCCTCTGATACTGGTGGAAACATCTATGTGACCCACATAGTTTGGTTCGTCACGAGTAGACTTTGCTGGTCTACACTGTTTCTCCCGCTGGTAGCATCCTGCCAGGGGTTTGAGAAGCAGCGGTTTGCTCACACACCAGGCCAGCCTCATCTCCTGGTTCCATGGAACCAATGCCTCAGATGTGCCATTCTGTTCATGAAGCACGCCCACACGCCCCCACTGCATGCACCATTTTTCATTCTTCTCTTCAGTATTATGCAAGACTACTATTCTCACAGTATGTTTGGACAGGTACTGTCCAATGATATACATAGACTGCTCAGAATACTGTGATTGAGCAATTTACACATGTTTGCTGGTATTAATCCACATACTTACAAACATTTCCTGTACTGTTGTATGACTGTGCTGGATGATATGTTTGTGATAACAGCAGCTGAATGTGTATCTGCCATGCCTTAGTGGTAACTCACTTAGACTATAGTGTGCAGGATGGAGGGGGGGGTTGGAACCTTGGAGTGCAGATTATTTTGTTAATGGGCATGATGAGAGCTGTTGGTTACAGAGTGCCTAAGGTACTGTAGAGGAAGTGTAGGTGGGTATGAGCTGGTTTGCACGAGGCTCAGCTTTGCTGACCTCCAGTTATGGCATCTTACACTGAGTTGGCCATCACATTGCTTAACCGGTGTGGGCATTGCTTACTGCCACCCATACACGTGTAACCTCACTTGCTGCCACACACCCCCATGCCACTTCATGTATTTAGCTCACATTTGTTGTCCGGGACAATCCAACTGGATGCTTCTCCATTGTCAGCGGTGGCCCAGGGAGTGGAAATCCACAGTAAACCCTAGCTACACATTACACATACTACTGAGGTGTACACATTCATAGAGAGTAACAGACTTAACATAGCTATGTACCACATTCTTCATGCTTAGTTCACATTAACATGTTGGTATTATACATGCTTAGGTCAGGTTTACATGTCAGGTATGACTGTTGACAAAGGTCAGTTTAAGGTGTAGTTGGATTCCAGTTTAACAGTTCTGGATAGGTTACACTCTGGTATTCGGGTTAAGTGTAGTTGTGCCATACCTGTGTGGTAGACTAGAAGAGAATAGTGAAGGAGTAGGTAGGTAGGTAGGGGGGGGGCATTGTAACTGTATAGTAGGCCGTTGGAATGATTGGTTGGGGAGCAATAGGGACGGTTTGCAGGATGTTGGGATTTGTATGCGAGGCAGGACAGGAGGTGTCGGTTTCACTAGTTGGTGTAGGGGTATGGAGTGTAAGTTGGGGGGGGGGATTTGCCAGGTGGTGAGCATGTGCTGATCCAAGTGTGCTTGAGGTGTTCCTTCATGTGTTATTTACATGTGTCGTGTGGGACAGCTGAGGTAATGCACGTGGGTAGGGGGTTCCAGATTCTGCCAATATACTTGAAGAAGAGGGTGTCGCCTACTTGTGACTGTGAACATTAATAGTAATGAAACAGGGGTCGGTAGGTAAGTGGTTCAAAATGGGGCACACAGAGGGGCAGATAGTAGGGGAAATGTCCAGGGATGAGCAGGGAGGCTGACGGGAAGGTCCACAGCTGGCCATATCTTCTACAGCAACAGCTATGTATATATACACTGCATTTGGAGGTAGGTTTGGACACTCACACCCCTGGGTGGGGGTGAGGACAACAATAATACCTTGTGATACCAATTAGTTCAGCTTACATGCCTACAGCGGGGTGTTGTGATCATGTGTTCTTTGGTGTTATTTAGTGGGATTTGCAACAACACATCTGGTTATACTGTACTTTGCCATGTAAAATCGACTGTGCTGCAGTGGAACTCATACTGGGAGTGGTTGCTCATTAGGCGGTGGCTCTGCCCAATGCACACTATTGCTTACATCCCTGGGGCAGTCTGAATAGTACTGCTCCAGCCAACACCTGCACACCTAGGCCCATAATTTCATACCCATAGTCCCCGCCCCTGTACCTCCTCCACAGCACTCATCCTTACTCTGGGTGCAGGTTTGGTCTAAACACACCACTACACACTGCCCACTCTCCACTTCACGGGACCCATCTCGTACGTTGTCTCGACCCATGGGTCATCAAGCTTTCCCACCCTTGTAGTCCGGGTACATACACACCCCGCCTTGAAAAGTCATTGCTTGGGCGGCCTCCAATTACAAGACAATTTTTGGGGTGCCCCGCAAGGGACGCTCCTGTCTCTGTTCCAAGATTAGACTTAGTGGGTCCACTGTGTTCTACCCCTCTGGTTGTATCCTGCCTGTGGTTTGGGGAGCAGTGGATTGTTTACATTGTTTGTGTGTTTGTTTGTATGCTTCCCCTGTCTGGTTGGGGGGGGGGGGGTTAATGCTTTGTGTTACACATTTGTTGATTGGGCTCCTCACCCCCATTGGCACGGCCTGTGAACATATGTCATTCTTAAGTGCTGTATCATATCATAGCTATATATCTGTATATATATATATATATATATATATATATATACACACACACACACACACACACACACACACACACACACACACACACACACACATATATACATATGCATATATATATATATATATATATATATATATATATATACATATATATATATATATATATGTATGCATATATATATATATATATATATATATATATATATATATATATATATAAAACAACATGTGGATGTATGGGTGTCAGCATATGTATATATATATCTATGTGTGGGTATTTATATACATATGTCTGCCTATGTATGTATACATTTGTACTACAGAGTAGCAGAGGTACATATCTATTTAGTTATGGGTATATACACACACACACACACACACACACACACACACACACACACACACACACACACACACACACACACACACACACACACATACCTCTACATATTTAGCTACATATCATGCAATGTTTGGCTAGTATTGCTGGATACTGTGTTTCGTGTGCATACCGGCCAACCTTGTGTGCACGTATGCTTTGCAATACCTACAACTAAATCCGTTAGTGTACACAGAGTTATACGTGAAGTCTATTTTTAGTACCAGGAAAACATTCGTCCCATGCAGGACAACCCAAACATTGGGTATTCAACTTTCGTCTACACCCAGAGTTACATAGGTACCCATGTCTATGTGCATGGACTACGGCATGTGTCAGACCTAGGATACTTGGGTCAGGACAACATATGGGATGGGTCCCAAGGGGGAGGGAGTGGAGGGGGGCAATGTGTGGTGGTGTGGTAGCTATGGGCTGGTAAGCAGGGTAGGGATGGTGACTGCATGTGTGCAGCGGAAGGGGGGTAGCGGAACTGTGGGTAATGAATGTATGGCTTGGGGATGGCCTGGGTTGGATGAGCCTGTACTGCTCGGCCTGCCTAATGGGTGGGGGAGAGGGAAATGTGATGTCGAAATGTGAAACATAACAGAGGGTTAATTTAAATCCCTGTTTAAATGAAACACATACAATACAATGAGCTTGGTGGTGTATTGCAGGGTGGACATGTTTGGCTGGGCGGGGGTATGCCAATTCGTATGAGACGTATATTGTTTGGGGCCTCTCAAGCCCATTAATGGTGCATGTAGACATATATGTTTCTGTTAATCTACCATTGCTATCTACAGATATGCATTTATGTAACTTGCTGTGTATATGTGGACATATAGATGACATATATATGTGTAGTTGTTGGCATTTGCATGTATATCATATATTTGCATATATATATATATATATATATATATATATATATATATATATATATATATATATATCTCTGGATATTCATGTATATATATATATATATATATATATATGTGTGTGTGTGTGTGTGTGTGTGACTACATCTATAGATATGTTGTATCCATTTAGATAGTAATATGTTTGCACACTCACATCCATCTAGCTGTAGATATACATTCTCTGTACTGCTGCATGCCTGGGCTGGGGTTATGCTTCTGACAACATACGATTTATACATATCTGGCATAGCTTAGTGCTAAATCATTTTGTGTATGGTGTGCATGGTCCTGGGTTCCAGCCTTGCAGAAGCTGTTGGTTTTGTTGCAGGGCAGAACACTGGCCATTGGATAAGGTGTGATTAATGCACTTTAAAGTGGTTGTACGTGGGTTTGCATGGAGGTAAGCACTGTTAACTTCCGGTCACAGTGTCTTACACCCAGTTAGCTTCCCTTTTGCTTAATCTGTGTTGGCAGTGCTTAACCCCACGCAAATGCACTTGCACATACTTACTAGTGCTTACATGTGCTTACTACTGCTTATTTCTGCTTATACCTGCTTACTGCTGCCTTATTCATTATGATACTGACTCTTCACATGTGCATTTCCTGCAGTACTCCTGTTCATAAAAATGTATGTTATTTAGTGGGTTTTGCATTACAAATATTGCTTATACCATGCTTTGCCATGTAAAATAGACTGTGCTGCACTGGGACTTGAACTGGGAATGCCTGCTCATTAGGCGAATGCTCTGCCCACTACACTATTGCTGAGATGCTTAATTTGCATATATTGTCCTTGTTATCCTCTTCAGCCTTTTAGGCTGCTTTCACCGTGGCTAAGCAATGGGCACACCCATGCACCTAGGGTTAGCTGTACTCGGAGCTTTAGACAGCAATACAGGGGTTTCTTCTTTTGATTTTTATGTTCTGTTGCTGTTGTACACATGGGGGACTGTTGGTGGGGATATGTGGACACCTATAAGCGGTCTCGCTCATTAATTTCCACTTTCTGCTGTTCCACATTGCAGGGGTGTGTTTATTCTCAGAGCTCTGCTCTCAGACATGCCCCCTGCACTTGAACATGCTCCATGTAAGCCAGGGAGCTCAGACAGTACGCCTTCATTACTATGCATGGCGCACTGCCATCCTGCTCCTAAGTGGCCACTTCTGTGCAGGACTAGACTAGTCCAGCATGGAAGATTAGTAAATCTGGGGGCTTTATTCCCAAATTTTATACCTAACAGAGAAATTTCATTTATTGTTAAATACACACCCCATCTTTACTATATCACCTAAACATTTACTTTTCTTTTTATTTAAAGCCATATGTATCCTCTCTAGATACTAATTTGTGTAAATTAATGTTTTATTACTTCTTTTATCACAGTTTTCTTTTTTGCAACTATTATAATGTCATCTGCATATGTTAACAGAACTGGAATTCTTAATCCTTCAGGTGTTATACACCCTGTCTGCTTCATTTTGTAATTTATTGTGCATACTATCACATTTATAACTAATTCAAAGACTATACATCTCATTGGACATCTCTGTCTTACACAACTCTTCATGTGTACCTCTTGGCTTAACCAGAAATTTACAAGCATTTTTACTTTGCTATTACTATACGCTAACAAACATAATTGCCTAATTTTCTCACTTAAATATTATTTCATTATCACCCATAAGATTTCATGATCAAGTATGTCAAATGCCTTATTAAGGTCTCCTATCATGATTTTTGCTTCTTCTTTTCTGTTCATAATATCATCCACAATTTCTCTATCATTAATACTTCTTGGCAGCCCTTCCCCTTTATACTATATAACAATTTCATATAATTATTTTTCTTTATGAAAGTACATTCTGTTATGTTCTAAATCTTTTGGTGCATTGTTATATGTGCTTTATATTTTTCTTTGTCTACTTTTCTCACATCATATTGCCACTGTAAAAAAAATATTTTTTATATATTTTTTTAAATATCATCCACCATTCAGACCAATTTTTATAAAATGTTCTCCCTAGTAATATGACATTACCATAACTATATTACTAATGTTTCCTTCTTTATTCCATGCTGTCTCATTTATCCTTTTCATTAATTTCCCTATTTGTATATACTCCTTATTTTCCTTAATCTCCTAGAAGTAAACCTTTTGATACTATAACATAATCTATGTCAGTTCTATACACACCCCTTTTGTAAGTCCATGAATTTTTGTCCCAAAGTTTTAACTTCCCACATTTTATTAACTTCTGACATTTACCTTATATCATTTATATTTTTATGTTTGCCTCTTAAATCACAGTTAAAATCTCCTGTTATTATACTATCCATATTTATCATTACAGAGTGTAAAATCTGATGGAATAAGCTTTCTCTTTCTTTACAGTTAGTATAAGGATGTAATGGTATAATTCTATATACTTGTTCTTTCCATTTTAAATCTACAATGGTTAATCTTCCCATTTTTGCTAAAGTTACATCTAATATCTTTACTGTATTTTTACACAATATGGCTATTCCAGAACATCTCTCATTTCCCAAATTCCAGATTATCTTTCCACCCCACAGATTCTTTGTTCATAATCTTTCTTCATTTGTTAAAAATAATGCATTCGCTAATATAATTACATCTGTATCGCATGTATTACATCACTCCAAAATTCCTATTCTTCATACTATATTCTTAATAATATTCACATTTAAGTAAAGCACTCTAAAATTTTCACTTTCCCTTTTCCTTAGATTCATAGTTTCATGATATCATAAATAATTACTATGGTAAATTTCTTAACAGACCATTCTAAACCTAACCAATTTCCTTCCCAAAGGTGAGAATCAAATACTGTACTTTGTGTCTGTGAGTCAAGCACCTTAACCATTATAACAATCCCCATCTTTAGCTGTATATGTTCTTTTTCACCCATTTCCTTTCTTTTTTCTTGTGGACTTATCCTTTTAATTTTTCTGCATTTTACCCTTTTACCAATAGAATTCCTATTTTTCCTTATACAGTTTTATGTATTCTTCACTTATTTCAGAACGTTTTTCTATGTCCTCATTATTATTCCTTCTCGTCTAATTTTCCTTCTGTTTCTACTACTTCTAAAAGTTTTCCTCTTTGTTCATTTTCTTCTCTTTTTCTTTTTCCTTACTCTTATTTTTATTTTTGCAATCCATCCATAAATTCCAATTTTGTTACATATATAGCATTTCAATTCACATTTTCTGCATCATGTCCCATTCCCCATAAAACATTTTCTTGTATCACAGTTACTTATCAAATGTCCTTCTTTTCCACAAAAAAAAACATGTTTTGGGTTGTCACAAGTATTTTACAATGTCCCTATTCCCCTCTATGTTTATCATGCTTGGTACATAAATGTTTGCAATGTTTAGTACTTCTTTGCATAAAGTTTTCAAATGTCCTTTCAAAGCCTATCATTCTACCTCTGTTTGAAACTGTACATAAATCTTCTTTTTGTTTCCCTGTTAAATGCTTTTATCATATAAAGATTCCATGGGTTTCCATTTTTTTATATTCGCCAAGAACATTTCTGCATTGAAAAAACAGTCTCAAATATGTCACAAAACGTCTCTTTGTTAATTTGTTAATAAGAATAGATCCTCTTACCTAATGTGCTTTTACATCCAAAAGTGCTATTAAATTGTCCCACACTTCATAACTTTCCATTTCTTTGTCTTCTTCACTTGAATCCTTACCATGTAGTTCCATTTTTAATTTTCTTCTGCCTTCTTTTCTACTACCCCACTTTTGCCTTCTTTTACTACCTCTGCATGTTTTCTTTTCCATCTCATCACTGTTCTTCAGGAATGTCTCTGCATCTTACTTTTGTATTTTCTCCATAAAGTTCCCCCAGGAAACATTTCTTTCATTTTCTGGCTCATTCTGCACAACCATTTCTTTAAGTAAATCACCCCACAACCCTCACGACTGAATGGCTATAATTATATATCCATCATTTGGTGACTCAACTCCATCTAACAGGTTTCTTTGAAACATTTCCTCAGAATCCTGTACACATTCTTTGGTCTCGATATTTGCTTCCTCCTTCATTTTTTTCACAATCTCATTATCTCCTTCTCTCTTCATCTGTCTCCCTGTTTCTCTAGGCTGCATCTGCACTTGGAATGGAAACAGGAAGTGCTCTTCCAAAATGGGTCCCACTCACAACAGTGATGAGTAGGGAAACTTTCCTGATGCCCAGGTAGTTGTTTGAGTTCATAGCTTCATAGGTTCATAGGTGTGTACTAGGTTAATGGCCCTGGAGCCTTTACAAGCCTAGCCCATAGGATTACCCTGGCATCTTGCCACCCCACCTTAGTTCCCAGTCCCTCTGTTGAGTAGAGCCATTGGAGTGATCCCCAGGGTGAATTTTCTATTTCCCATCCACTCATCAAGATTTCCCTTGAAGAGGGCCAGTGAGGCACTCCACTTGACATATATGGGAAGTCTATACCATAGCATGGGCAGTCTCTGGGTTATGAACCTGTCCCTCCAGCTTGTTCTGTTGATTGTGGTAATGAGGTTGAGGTCTCTGGAGCATGTAGTGTGGAAGGATTTTGATTTCTTTATATGTAGCATTTCTAACTGAGGTCGGTCAGACATGGCTTTGTAAGTCAAGCAGAGATTGCCTCTAAACAAGCGATATGAAACAGAGAATAGTTGAAGTTTTTTGAGTCTGTCCATATAGGACAAGTGTTTAAGGCCTAAGATCCTCTTTGTGAGATACATTTGTTGTCTCTCCAGTTGTTGCAGGTGTCTAGTGAGGTACATGCCAAATAGGGCATTGTACTCAATGACTGGCCTAATGAGGGAGGAGTAGAGGGAGACAATGACCTCTTTCTTCCTGGATACAAAACCCTTAGTAATGAGATGTGAAGGAATTTCTGACCACAGTGGCAATGTGATGGTCAAAAGAGAGGTTGCTGTCAACCTGTGCTCTGAGATCTCTTATGATGCCTTCTGTGGTCAGTGGACTATCATCGATGTGCTAATTCATGGGAACTGTGTTTTACCTAAAGGGGATGATGACACATGTTTTTGGCATTGAGCTTAAGGCCATGGTTCTGGCACCAGTCGTTGGTCTCAGTGAGGCCTTTCTGAACGATGTCAACATCACTAGGGGAGTTAATTATGGCTCCCAACTTGCAATCATCTATGAACTTTGTCAGCCAGATTCCCTTCATGTTGGCCTGGACTTCAGAGAAGTATATACCAAACAGGAGACGATCCAGGACCGAAACCTATGGGACTCCATTTGTGACTGGTCAGCAGTCTGTCTTGGAGTCAGCCACTTTCACACTGTGGGTTCTATCTGTAAGCCAGTTTGCAATCCACCTAGTGATATGGGGGTTGATGCCTAGCTTAGTGAGTTTTTGTATGATTCCTGAGTGGGGAATATTATCAAAGGTCTTGGTCAGATCAAGGTAGGCTGTATGGACCACCTTTCCTTCATCCACAGCTCTGGTGACTGACTCAAAGAAGTCAACCAGGTTGAGCAGGCATGATCACCCTTCACAAAACCAAACCGTATGGGATCCAGAGTTTGGAGATTCCCTATATCCTTGTTTATTAGGTCCATGATGATGTGTTCCATAGCTTTGCATATCAGACTCAGGCTAATGGGGCGATAGTTCCCAGGGTATGTAGTCATTACTCCTTTGTGGACAGGGATGAATGTAACAGTGCACCATTTGGTAGGGACAAAGCTTGAGGTAAGGCTGTGATTGAACAGGGTACACAGGCGAAGTGCCAGTTCACTCTGTAGCTCATGTAGAATACAGCCAGGGATATTGTCAGATCCCATAGAAGCTGTAATCTTGGCCTTGGACAGTGCTGTTTTAACCTGTGCAGCAGTAGTACTGGGTGCCTGGCAAATCTACTAGTATTGTGATTGGTCCTTTGGTGGGGGAGAGAGGGGTAAGGTTGACACTGAATTTGTCGGCCAGTATATTGGTAATATCTGTTGGCTCAGTATAGGAGGTACCAATGTGCAATAGCTCCAAGCAAATCTCGGTATTGCCATGGAGATTCTTTACATAACTATAGAAGGCCTTGTGGTTGTCTTTACTATCAGCTGCAATTCTGTTTTCATAGCTAGCGTTAGAGGATCTCAACTTTTTGTTGAGGTTGATAAGGGAGTTTTTCCAGTCTTGGGACTTCACCTTATTTCACATCAGTTTCCTCCTTTTGTTGTAGAGTTTGTTTATGATAGGGGACCACCAGATTAGCTTCTTTTTTTGGAGGACAGCATCTTGGTTCTATTGGGTATGGTGAGATCCATGCATTTGTGTACGTGTTTGTACAGGGCATTAGTGTATGATTCAGCAGTCATGCAGCTGTTCTCCAATTGCATGGATGCCGTGAAGTTAGCCACCTCTGTTTTTAGGAGCCCAAAGTTAGCTTTGGAGAAGTCTTTCATGGTGGCTAACTTTGAGAGGGACTGGGAGGGAAGTGGATTTCCAAGGTGATTAATTTGTGGTTGGATCTAACCAGGGAGGAGTTTACTATCGGTATAGAGCAATGGTCGCCCATGTTAGTAATGACCAGGTCAAGGATGTTGCTTCATCTAATGCGGGTAAGAACGAGCTGGTCCAGGGCATTGTAATTAATGAATTCCAGGAAACATTAGGCAAGTGTATTGGTACATGAGTCATTTTCCCAGTTAATGGAGGGGTAGTTGAATTAGCCCAGTATGAGAGTGTTAGGTTGGACCCTAATATTCTCCAGGGAGCTTAGGAATGTGGAGTGTGATTCTTGGGACATGGTTGGGGACCTATAGCAGGCAACAACCTGAATCTCTGTCTTACCCAATGTTAGCAGTACCTGAAGTATCTGTGATGCATTATGTTGGGCTACCAGTCTGGAGGTGTGCGCGTCCTTTATGAATATGGAACACTACTGCCTTTGGAACTTCGGTCCAAGTTCTGGAGCAGAAAGGTGTGGAATAAGTTATAGCCTGGTAGTGCAGGGGTGCTTTCTGCTGTCTTGAACCAGGTCTCTGTTACAGCACAAATGTTGATGTTCTCCATTTTAAGGAGTGCTTCAAGTGAGTGCATTTTGAGATTTAGACTTCTAGCGTTGAGCAGCATGACCCTCAGATTGCATTTGTTTGTAGCTGTTACGGTGGTAATTTGGTCTTTGGAACACCACCTAAAAAAGGCACTATAGGGGTGGCAAGAGCCTTGGCCAGTATCCAGAAGCCCAGGGGTGACAGATGCAGGCCATCTTTGGCAAAGCATCGAGGTCTGTCAATCATGTCATCCCAGGCAGACAGATACTAGATCCCCTTAGAATGACACCAGAAACTTAGCCAATTGTTGAAATCAATCATTTTTTGCTTGTACTGTTGTATCATTCTGGATGATGGTAGGAGACTGATCAGGGCTAGGGTGATGCCTGCCTGGGCTACATAATCTGAGAGCTCCTCCATGGCTCTTTTCATGTAGTCCAGGGAGGTACATCTCAGGTCATTCACACCCGCATGTACAATGACAGAGTCATATTTGTACCTGTTGTTGAGGGACATGAGTGTATGCATTATGTGGCGGATCCTGGCACCTGACAGTCAGCTGACTGTTACTTTCTTCTTATTCAACCTAGTGAGTGGGACATCAGTGTGCCTAACTATTGAGTCACCTATGACTAGTGTGCTGGGCATGCTGGTTTGCCTTAGGGGATTTGGTTGAGTGACACACTGTTTAGGAGAGTTATGTGTGTTGTGATTAGTGTTGTGTTGTGGTGGTCGAGTGTGTTTCTGCCTTGGAGGCCTCTGCTGTTTTGGTAGATTTTTATTGAGAGCCACCATGAAGGTGGGTGTGTGGTTTGTGTTTTCATGTGAAGGCTGTGCTGGTGCGTGTTCTGGAGGGCTATGTGCTCCATGTGGTGTGGTGCAAATGTTTACCTTCTCCTCTTGACCAACTATTCCGGTCTTGGCTGGAGAGTGTGTGGCTTCCAATTTGGATATATAAGTGCATCTCTCCCAAGTCTGAGTGTTGGGAGGTAAGAGGAGAGGGTTGTCAGCGTACATGAGGCAGTTGCTACATTGCCTCAGGATGCCCAAGCTCACCAGGTTAATAGGAGAAAGCACAGGGAACTGACTTTAGACATGCTTGGAGGGGTGGGCATTAATAATAACTACTGGAGCTGTTTCCTTGTAGAATGTTTAGTGCTGGTAGCACTTCTGTGTGCTCCAATAATTGCTACAAGAAGTCTGGTAAAGTGATAGACTAGTAAGTTAATAAGAGTACAGGAGAAGAGAGAACTAGCAGATCTAAGGGAAAAATTGAAGAGCAGACTTTTTGGCACAGCTCAGAAGCTTACAGGCAGTTGTGGATACACCAAAACTGTATCTGGACTGCACTAGTTCTAGGAAAGGCAGGAAACAGTATTTATTTATTTATTTATTTATTTATTTATTTATTTATTTATTTATTAGTAGAAAGTAAAGAGACAGAAGATAATGAGATAATTCAATATTCAGAAGCTAAAGGGGTGGGCCTTTGCTAAGTTCTCACTATAAACAATAGAATGAGCTGATGTAATGTGACTGGGGGGAGTGTCCAGTATCAACTTTATACCAGATGCAGACAACTCACAGCCACAAAGACTTAAGACCACCACCACAACAACAGGGCGGGTGGGTGAGAAAAAACAGTTGCACAGGTTACAGAGATAGCTATTAAATCAGAAGTGCAGAGGACAATTGAAATTAAACACTTATCTTTTCCCAATATCACAGCAGGCAGTAGGTCAGTCTCTCTGCAGCTTAGAACATCTTGAGCAAACAGGTATATCTGATTTAAAACATTGGCTATTAAAGGCAGAGAAGCAGAAACCAGCCCAATTACCCAATCAACAATAATAGTTTGCAGGAATGCCCCTAGCTAGATTAAACCAGTCCTGTTCACTTTCTCTCACAAAGAAAACAGATAGGCCTCTAGACAAAAGATTGCACTGCAAACTGAGGGTCAACAGTAACAGATATTCAGCTCTATCACACAAGAAAAAGGAGAGTAAAAACAGTTGTACAGGTTATAGAGATATCTATTAAATCAGAAGTGCAGAGGGCAATTGAAAATAAACACTTATCTTTTCCCAATATCACAGCAGGCAGTAGGTCAGTCTCTCTGCAGCTTAGAATAGCTTAAGCAAAAATGAGACATAATTGGATTGTGCTCTCTAAGTGAGTTAGGCTATTAGTTGCTTGAGAAACTCTCTGTGAGAAATTTGTTATAATTACTCCAATTGGTGAGCCATTAAGTGCTTTATGGGATGTTGTTGTAGGATATGGCAGATGTGCTTCTAAAGGGGTTTAACTAGTTGTCCTTTATGTGTGCCTAACCAATTCAGGTTGTGTTTTCATAGAAAAAGAAGTTTAGATTGCCCAGATTTATTTAGAATAAGGTACAAGTAATATGTGATAGTCATATAAGGTTAGTGAGCAATGCTGATCTTTAAGGTTTTTCTGAAATTAATTTGAACCACAAGCCAATGTGGGTTGAAATAATCTTGAGTTGAGTTATGTTGAAGCAGTGTATTCTTGTAGTGTTATTCATAATGACTTGTATTTCATGGTCTGTTGTTGTAGAAAATTCCTTATGAAGCTTGATACACTGAAATTGTAATTTAACCATGATTTGGTGATGGCGGTTGCCTTCTGAGACTGAATAATCTATCACTGACCATTTGTTGTTTATGCTGTTTGGGTTTACTAGTGCTATTATAAATCTATCTTTTTGAGGGGTGTTTTCATATGGAAAGTTTAGTGTTGTGAACCATTACAGGACTTTGGTTTGGCTTAATGTTCCATGTAATGCTAGACATAATGTTGCTTGGACGGACAGGGGGAAGTATACTGTTGGTTTGAAGCTTATACTTTGTAAGAAGGAAACATCTGTGCTGCATAGTTTTATTAGAAGTAATAAAATTGTATTTTTAATAGCTGGACTATCAGTCTTGCACAGAGGCAGTCATGTGTTGTGCAGATATATTCATGTTGGTTTGTGTCCAAACAATTTTTGGAGTTGGTACTGGAAATTTATGCAATAAGTAGTTGGTACTAAAGATGCAGAAAGATGACAGTGTAGTTTGCATTTTTTTCCTGAGGAGCAGAATTGCTTATGTATGTTGTTTAGTAAAGTTAGTGGTTTTTGAATGTTGTTACTGTGTGGCGAATTAAAAGCAATGAAATAATGAATTAAGTATGATATGAGATGCAATGTGTGGGTGCCTGAATGTTATCTGCCAAATAAGTGAGAATGCATAAGACGCAAGCTATGATAATAGTTTGTCTAATGGGCGTAGGAGAAATTATAAGCATTTGAAGTGTCTGGGCCTACTTTAGAGAAGCTTGAAATGCTGTGACTGAACGTCTGAAAAAATGGACTTACATATATTACGTCCGAGATGGCTGTTTCTCTGAATATTCCTTTTTCCTACAAAGAAAGGCAACCTCAGAGTTAGTATATATAAGTTTGAGGGGCTTTCTCCCCCTGCAAAAAAGAAGTTTAAAGTAGAAGAGTGATGTTCAATATTCTCTCTTTTCCTCCAATTTGGTTTGGGGTCACAAAGTGGAATTTACCTCTGAAGTCAGAATGTGCCAGTCAGCCTACCCATGTGCAGATCTGAACCACCTCACCTGTTCAGTGCATGAGCTAGTAAATGAAGTGCAAATTACAAGTTCAGCTATGTTAAATTATAAAACACCGACAAGGTAAAATAATATGCAGAACACCCTAAAGAGTAACAGTTCTAAATGATGCCACACTGTTAAACAGTGAAGTCACTATCAGCTGAAACGCACATTTCTCTCAGATTAATGGGATGGGATTTATTATAGACTTTACTAGATCACAATTTGGTCTCTGTCAGTGTTAGTAGCTAAACGTACAGTCCTTCTCTAGATTAACAGAGTAAGAGAAGTGAAAAATAAACTGGACAGATTAAAGAAAAATGATTGTTAAACCCATGTGCTATGGAAAACTTTGACAACCAGATCTCTCTTCTCTTCTATGACCTTTAGGACCTACAGTGATTCATTTTTTGCACACATATTTGTCCGTCTGGGGTTAACTAAGCTCACTAATAATGTGTCACCTTGGACAGCTAGATTATTCCTCATTAAGAGGACAAAGCAGGATGAGTGTTTTTTCTGAGAGGGTGGTACTAGTATGGAACATACTAACATATAAAGTAAAAGGTCAGAAGGTCAGTTGGAAGTGGATATGAACACTAGAATAAATAAATATCCTGTTTAATAAAGACCATGGATAGCATAATTCATATGGGATTCCAGAATAATGGATCTGTTTCCTCTTTCCTGTTGGCATTTATTTGTGTATCAGTAGTCCATTGACATTTGATTTTTCTAAGCTCATTAGGTGGAACCTGAAAGACAAGTCATCAAACCTGATATAACTTATTCTATGGTTTTAGTTATATTGGTTGGAGATGTGTAGCCATCTAAAAGGGAAATATACTACAGGGGGCTTCAACAACAAAAAAAAAATGTGGGTAGATTACTAATTTGGTCTCTGGGCTTGACTAAATATGCCTTGATGAGGTAGGTGTTAATAGACTAAGCCACAGTCATAAAAAATGTCTTCATAGGTTCATAGGTTCATAGGTTCATACCAGGCTATCTGCCCGAGGGCATTTACAAGCCTAGCCCATAGTTTTGTGGCTTACGCCACCCCTTTAGTATGGGGAACTATACCCATTATTTTGCTGTGCCTCTGTCGAGCAGTGACACTGAGGTAATCCCTGGGGTATATCTGCGATCTCCCATCCATTGGTCAAGATTTCTCTTGAACAAGGCCAGCGAGGTGCTCTGCCTCACATATCTTTTGGCTTTTCCTGGTTAGGGGTTGTCACAGTGGATCACCGGTCTGCAGATTGATTGGCAGTGGAGTTTTTACAGTGTCAAGTTGCCAGCCTGGTGCCCAACCTTCACAGAAGGTACCAAACTAAACCACATCCACTAAGTAATACTTATGTAAAATTCCATATTAATTGTAGTTCCTTCAAATCTGCCTAGTGCTGTGTGTGTGTGTCCCATTATGTAATTTAAACAGCAGATTAGATAATTAATAAATGCACAACTGTCAACCTTTCTTTTTGTACCTCTGTGCTCCTGTGCATGTGTGTGCGTGTGTCATACCCTTTGGACATAAAATTAATAAAATAGCTTCAAAAGTAAAACTTATGGCTTGCCCTCAGTGATCAAAGTACATCATAATGACCTTCTACTTTCCTTGTTATTTGTATTTCATGAATTATTCCTAAAACATATAAAAACATTGGTCATAAGGGGTGCTGCCACATTAAGGTCAGGGATGCTGCCACATTAAGGTCACGTATATGAATGCAGCAGATCATGTGATGATTTCAACCACATATGGCATTGGATGTCACAGTTTTTACAATGACTGTTATGACTAATGATATGTAAGTGAGGCAATGAATTCATCTTGAAGAACTAAATAACAGCAAATTTCTATTGGCAAGTAAACAAAGAAACAGAACATATCTAGCCCAGTTTCACTATGCAGCATTGCTTTCATAACTTTCCTAGACATGTAGCACATTCATTGCCTCACTTTTCACCAAAAAAGCTGAAGGAACCTGTAAAAGATCATGGAAAAGCCATGGTATTTTTTTATCGTGTTTCTCTTTAGCTTTTGCTGTTTCATCAAAAGTGAAGACAAACACATGCATCATTTCGTATACCTTCCTTCCAGAAAATACATATATACTTTAGAACATAAGCAGTATACAAATACACCTAAATGTTACACTGTCAGAACACTACTTTAATCCAAAATAATATAATTGCTTCACATGAAATGAACTATAATTAGTTAAAAGAGGATACATAGTTATCATAAAAAAGTGAACATTTTATTCCCTAACTGTTATTACATCATAATATTCTATTGTCTTCTTTCACTTCTACTGCATTTATCTTATGGAAGTCTTAATTATCTTTATATTCCTAGATTGTTCCATCAATTGTGCCATCGATTTAGAAACACACTCTTCTTTAAATACATGCATACCCTTGATGCTAATGAGGTCAGTTGCACCTTGAGGTAGTATACTATGTTTTATACTCTTAATTTTTCTCTCATTGTTATTTAATTTGCTTTTAAGTGCACATTTTGTCTTGACTATGGCCTACGTCATAGCTGAAAGGGGTGCATAGACCAGCTCAATTGCTTAGTTAGCTGATGTTCAAATAAAAATAAATAAATAAATACAAAATGATAAATAAAATTGTTTTAGACTACTGACTCTTTTGCAAGAAGGGCAGTCTGATGTAGCTCAAAACCATAAACCACATGTTCTTCAGTATATTAGCATAGCATAATTTGAAATGAACTATAATTAGTTACATCATATGGGTCATTCTCTGAAATCTTGCCTTCAATAGCAGTTTTGATTAAAAGGAACTAAGAAATGGTTATTTCATCATGAGTTCTTTTATGAATTTGCTGCTGAGACAAAAAAGGAACTTGGAAGTTGCACAACTTTTATTTTCCTAACAGTGAAGGCTGATTAATTTATTAAGAAGTGCATTATCCTTTATTTTTTTACCAGTAAGTATATCACACAGTGGAAATATGTTGCATAGTGTTTCACAAGACACTATCAGCTTTTGATATACTTTGATATAACTATAGTGATTCCACCTACAATAAGATACAGTGCTGCACAGTGCAAGCTGTTTGCATGTCATTTTTGCAAAAGCCACCTGTCAGTTTGCTATGGATTTAGTTTCCCATTTCTGACACCAGAATTAGTGCACATTCATATGACATACTTTTTTGATTAATTTCAATAGGTATTATACAATACACTCTCAACAAACAATCAGCAGTCAGTGAAAGACCGCATATTAGTTGAAGTGTACACTTTGCTGTAAGTATTGTGTACCAACTGTGGCACATAATGGTAGTCTGGGACAAAAAACATTCCTTTTTCTCAGAGAACTGAACATCATCTGCACAATGTATTCATAAAATCCTTCAGTTATTTGGGGGGGATTGGTCAAATAGCTTTTGTTTGTGATGTCATCTATATGATATCTTCTATCCTTTTTTTGCAAAGAAAGTTATGTTCCACATAACAAATGAGTATCAATCACGTCTTCCCAGTTCCCAATTATTTTGTATCTACCTCAAACTGGTATAGCCATGCCAAGATATAGGGCTGTAGCAGGATGAAATTTCAGTTTTTTAATACTCATTTTTGTAACCGACTGCCTAACAACTCTTAGTCCTTCCATGCCCACTTCAGCCATTCATTCTCTCCAGAGGACAACCAGCGAGAATTAGATCCCACCAACTATAGGTTCATAGATTCATAGGTTGGTACTAGGCTATAGGCCCTAGGGCCTGTACAAGCCTAGCCATAACAATTCCCTGGCTATTTCTTCTGACAGTATTTACTTCTTTAGACCCCTGTCTAGCAGGGCAACTGGCGTGATCCCTGAGGTAAATTTCCTATCTCCCATCCAGTCGTCAAGGTTCCTTTTGAAGAGGGCCAAGGAGGCGCTCTGCTTGACATGTATGGGCAGTCTATTCCAGAGTATGGGGAGTCTCCGGGTCAAGAACCTATCCCTCCAGCATGTTTTGTTCATTGTGATGACAAGGTTTAGGTCCCTGGAGCGTGTGGCTCTGATGGATTGGGATTTCTTTAAGAGTAGCATGTCCAACAGCTCTGGGTTTTACATGGCCTTGTATGTTAAGCAGAGATTGCCTCTGAGTAGACGATATGCGACAGAGTATAACTGGAGTTTTTTTAGTCGGTCAGCATAAGGCATCTGCTTTAGGCCTGTGATTCTTTTAGTGAGGTGTTTCTGCAGCCTTTCCAGTTGTTGCAGATGTCTTGTGAGGTACATACAAAATGGAGCATTGTACTCTATGATGGGTCTAATGACGGATGAGTACAGTGGGACAATGACCTCCTTTTTTCTGGATAAAAAGCCCTTAGTGATGGGGTTTACCACATAGAAGTATTTCCTGACTGTTGTGGCAATGTGATTATCGAAGGTGAGGCTACCTGTGTTCCTAAGTCTCTTATCACACTTTCGGTGTTTAGTGTACTGCCACCTATGTGGTAATTCACGGGTACATGTTTTTTTTCCCAAAGTGGATAACTATACACTTCTTGGCACTGAGCTTGAGCCCATGGCTCTGGCACCAAGCATCTGTTTCTGTAAGGCCCTTTTGTACAATATCCACATCATTTGGGGATTCAATAATGGCTCCCAGTTTGCAGTCATCTGCAAACTTTGTTAGCCACTAGCCAGAGTCCCTTAGTGTTGGCCTGTACTTCAGAGAAGTAGATGCCAAACAAGAGTGGTCCCAGGACTGAACTCTGAGGTACTCCACTTGTCACTTGTCTAGAGCTGGATTTGGAGTCGGCTACTTTTACAGTGTGGGTGCTGTCAGTAAGCCAGTTGGCAAACCATCGAGTGATGTAGGGATTTATGCCCAGCTTAGTAAGTTTATCTATGATTTCATTGTTGGGGATGGTGTCGAAGGCCTTGGCAATGTCCAGATAGGCTGTGTGGACTGTCTTACCCTTGTCCACGGTTCTGGAGACTGATTCTAAGAAGTCAATCTGGTTCAGGAGACATGATCAGACCTTCACGAACCCAAACTGGGTGGGGTCCAGTATTTGGAGGTTGCCATTGTCTTTGTTTACAAGTTCCATGATAATACGTTCCATGGCCTTGCAGATCAGTCTTGTCAGACTGATGGGATTGTAGTTCCTAGGATCCAAGGTGGATCCCCCCTTGTGGAGTGGGATAACTGTAGCCGTGCACCACTCAGTGGGCATGACGCCTGAGGTGAGGCTATGATTAAACATGACACTTAGGTGAGGTGCCAGTTCATTTTGTAGTTCATGTAGTACACAGCCCGGGATGTCATCTAGTCCCATGGATGCTGTATTCCTAGCCTTGGAGAGTGCGTTTTTTACCTGTGTGGCCATGATTACTGTAATTTGGCAATCTTTTGGTATTGAGATGGGCCCTTTAGGGGGTGAGAGGGGGATGAAGCTGGTACTGAATCGATCTGCCAGGATATTGGCAATGTCCTTGGAATCAGTATATTTAATGCCATTCTGTTGTAGCTCAGAGCAGATCTGAGCATTGCCATTTAGATTCTTGACATAGCTATAGAATGCCTTGTGTTTGTCTTTTGAATCTTTGGCAATTTTATTTTTGTAACTAGCTTTGGAGGATTTTATGCGGGATCTCAGCTTCTTACTGAGGCTGGTAAGGGAGTTTTTTGCATCCTGGGATTTTCCACTTTTCTGCAACAGTTTCTTCCTTCTGCTGTATAGTTTGTTTACGACAGGGGACCACCAGATTAGCTTCCTTTTTTTGGAGGAGAGTGTCTTGATTCTATTTAGGATGGCACAATTCATGCATGAGTGGATGTGCTCATACAGTGCTTTAGTGTAGGATTCGGAAGTTGAACTTTCAGTTCCCATCTGCATGGGTGTCATGCAGTTTGTCACTTCTGACTTGAGTAGCATGAAGTTGGCCTTGGAGAAGTTTTTTACGGATATTTCCTTACTGGGGGGTGGTGGTGGGATGTGGATGTCAAAGGTGATTAGCTTACGGTCAGACCTAACCAATGAGGGGGTGACCTCTGGTGTGGAGCATCAATTTCCCATTCTGGTAATGACCAGGTTCAGGATATTGGAGCCTCTGGTGGGACTATGTATTAGATGATCAAGGACATTGGAATTTATGAATTCCAAGAACCGTTGGGCAAAGGTGTTGGTACACAAGTAGTTTTCCCAGTTAATGGCAGGGTAGTTGAAATCACCCAGTATTAGGGTGTTTGGTTGTATCTTAATATTTTCCAGTATGTTTAGAAAGGTGTAGTGAGAATCTTGGGGCATGGTGGGGGATCTGTAGCAAGCTACAATTTGGATTGCAGTCTTACCGAGTGTTAGTTGCACCTAGAGAATTTTGGATGCATTGTGTTGGGCAACTAGCCTGGAGGTGTGAATATCCTTGGTGAATATGGACACTCCTCCACCTTTAGTGTTTTGGTCGTGGTTTGGTGGCCGAAAAGTGTGGTAAGAGTTGTAGCCTGGTATTGCAGGGGTGCTCTCTGGACCCTTGAACCAGGTCTAAGTTACTGCACAGATATCAATGTTCTCCATTCTCCAGGCAGCCAATAAGGATTTTTGCTATGCTCTACCTGCCCAGTCCCCAGAGTGGTCAGTTGGATTTTCATTGGATTGGATTGGCATACAGTGCTAGCCCCCCTACATGCATACTACTATGCATGTCTGTTTCCAGCTACAGCATACTCTGCTTGGTATAAATTCCCCTGCCATTTCCTCATTCCTGCTGGTGAGCACCACACACCTGTAGTACACCTAACCTCAAGTAGGTGACAGCAGAGTAGTAGGGACTAGTTACCTAACTCTATCCCAGATAGGTGAGGCAGTAGTGGTCACTCACTCCCAGTTCCTCCAGAGCCCAAGCCACTATCAGAATTTGGGGTGTCTGGGTCATAGTCAGGGTTTTATCTCTATACACCAAAGAGCCAGAAGCAATGTGAAATTTCTTTTGTAAAACACATATAAAGACAGGTACCAAACAAAATTTGTTTTTTATAGTTTGGCAGCCCTCATTTTAAAACACATTTAGTAGATATGTCATCATATAAACCCGGAGATACCCCAAATTTAATCTCAGTCACCACACCAACTCTATGTATTCAATCCTGTTTTCTGGTACATTGTTGTGCATGCTTACTAAGGTTATTCATTGCATCTTTAGTTTTGATACTAAAATTATGCTCATAAATCTTTTGTCTGAGTGGGAGGTCTGCCCTCCCCACATAAAAACTATCGCAGGATATACAAGAGGTAATATGAACCTCCCCCTTTTATGTCCTGCTACATGTATATTAGTTGTGTCATTGATAAATCTACATTGGATCCAAAAGCACACACAGTCATTTTTCTAACACTACCTGAGTAGAAGGAAGACTTATTGTAATTGTTTTCAAACTTGTTTTTAAGATTGCTGTTCATTTTATACACAAACAAGGGCTCATCACTCAAAATTGTTTGGGGCGACCGTTTTTAATGGTTAGGTCCCAATTATGATGTATTATGCTTTTCAAATGACTGTCATTCTTCCCAAAAGGTAAAATCAAAGCAGTTTTAAAAGTGACACTCTCATGCTGGACATTTGTCTTTCTAACTGAATCAGGCTGCTTCAAAATAGGTGGAAAGTCACTACTCTTCATACTGGAAATTACAGATGTGGATCCAATGTTTGGATGTCTTCTATGTCCTTGATGGCAATTTTTATGACAGTTCTTTCCATGGCTTTGCAAATAAGACCAGTCAGACTAATGAGTCTGTAGTTTCCAAGATCTGCTGAAGGTCCTCATTTATGAAGGGGGTTGACCATCACAATCCTCCATTCTTGTGGCACAAAGCCTGTTTTAAGACTATAGTTAAATAGTGGCTTCAGGGGTCCTGGTAAGTAATATTTTAGACAGTTTAGGAGGCATCCTGGAATGTTATCAGGCCCACTGAGGCTGTGTCCTTGGCTTTAGGGAATTTAGCCAGTACATGCTCCCTAGTTATAGTAGAAAGGATTATGGTTGATGAAATTTCTTGGGGGATGGTTGGGGGTGAGAGAGGGTAACATTGGAACTGAATTTGTCTCCTACCAGGTTCGCTATATTGCCAGGCTTGGTGAATGTGCCACCATTAACAACCAATTCAGCACGTCGCTATGTCTTGTTCTTGAGGTTTCTGACATAGCTGAAGAAGGCCTTATGGTTACTGTTGACTTGGGGGGGGGGCTGTCTTAACCTCAAAGTTGACTTTATTTGACCTAATTAGCCCCTTAGTTGCCTATTTAGTTTGATGAGTTATTCTAATATTCTAACTTCACCCCCCCCCCCCACACACACTACTGGTACTAGCTGGTATACACTATTATCCACTATCTAATAGACCAAAAAACTATACTCCTGTGCATAGTATTAACTAAAAACACCCTACAATATCTACTCCTCCAAGAGTAAAATCTGTGCATTTCTAACTATTTCCATCCTATTACTGCCTCTCCTACTCCTCCTCCTTATATTCACATCACTTAACATCCACTTACACCCCAAACATATCTCCCCTACAAACCCAAATTGCTGTAGCCATATAAATAATCATCAAACCTTTGCCATTTTTCCATCTATCTTCTCATTAAATACTCCCTTACCAAAAATACACTTACCTAACACCCAGCTCACTCCTACCAGGTGCAAAACCAAATACTACACCCCCACTGCTAATATGCTCAAACTCATCTACCTCCACAAAAGCATTCTCTTAGCTGGAGACATCCATCTCAACCCTGGTCCAACACACCCTACTGCTAGCCATCCTAACCCCAAATTTAATAATCTCCCAAACAAACATCTTTCCTTCTATTCAATAAACACTAGGAGTATTATGAACAAAGTAAGTGAACTACATGCTTGGATCTCCCACCATACTCCTGATATCTTTGTTCTGACTGAAACCTGGTTGTAATCCCAACACCAAGACATAGAGATCTTGCCCTCTGGCTATAGCATACACAATCTAGATCGACCAAAAAGGAAAGGTGGAGGCATTGCTATCCTACACTCTAACCACCTTAACATTTCTAACTCCTTCTCCCCAGCCGAAATTTTATCTGTAAACCTAAATATTAATAGCCATTCCACTATCACCATTGTAGCAATTTAAATTCCACCAGGTGATAATATACCCTACTGGAAAATATGCTTGCTGATATCTCCCAACACATCCCAAATGAAACTATCATTCTTGGGGATGTCAACATTAACTGACGCAACACCTTAATCCCTACGGCTTTATTCAACTCATCTCTGATCCCACTTATTTCAATAACTCCCATACAGCCTCATCTTTCCTTGACTGGATTCTTGTCTCTTACCCTTCCAAATACCATAACCCTGAAACGCTACCAAATTCCCTAAGTAATCGTTGTCCAGTAAAAATACTAAGATACACATCTCATTAAGCTAAACCTCAAAGGTTTATCAAACACCAACAACTAACAAACTTTAATCCTGAAACTTTCAAATCTTTACTATCAAAAGTGAACTGGAATCCCTTAAAACAACTCCCTTTGGATGAAGCTGTCCACTTTTTTAACTCCACTTTCCTTAGTATTTTAAATTCTGTAGCACCCCTTAGGACAGTCCGCATAAAGTCTAACATAGCCCCATGGCTGACCGTAAAATAATGAGCACTACTAAAAAATAAAGACAAAGCTTGGAAAATTTGGACTAAAACTAAACATCAACCAGACCTCCAGAAATATAAAGAACTTAGAAATCTTGTCAGAAGTCACATAAATAAAGATAAGAAAAACTTCTATAATAATCCATCTTCTACCTTTAAATCCAACCCTAAAAAGTTCTGGCACTCTTAAATCAAATACTACACCCAAGTACGCAAGCCTCCCCTAACCCTCATCCTGACAAAACACGTGAGGAAACTGCCTTCATATTTAACAACTACTTTATAGACTCAATATCCAAATTACTAAATCAAGACACAAACCATCCCACCAACAATAATAGACCTAATAGCTCAAACTCTTCCATCAGTAGTAACCCTACCACTACCTTCTTCCTCAAACCTGTCTCCACTAACTATATTAAAACTCTACTATCTAAATTAAAACCTTGCTCCACATCCGTAGACAACATTCCCTCCACATTCCTTCAGGTTGCTGCTGATGTTCTTGCTTTCCCAGTTTCTATTCTAATAATCCGCTTTATTAGGGAATCTACAATCCCTTCCATCTGGAAGCAATTTTATACCCTTCCAATACACAAAGGAGGAAACTCCACAGATATAACGAATTTTAGACCCATAGCCATACTCTCACCACTCTCCAAAAATCTGGAAAAATGTATACACAATCAAGTCTTACACTACCTTCTACAAGAAAATCTACTCAAACCAACCCAACATGGCTTTCGTCCCATGCACAGCACTACAACAGCTCTCCTGTCTTTCCTAAACTCTGTATCACTAGCTAGAGACAGTGACAAACTTATCTCCTATCTTTTCATTGACCTCTCTAAAGCCTTTGATACAGTCTCTCATAAACTTCTTCTCCTTAAACTAGCAAACTTACACTTCTTTCCATCCACCATATCTTGGTTTAACAAAAAAGAGTGTTGAATAACCAAAAACGCCCAAGTGCCTTAACGCAGTTTTATTGAGTTCCAAAACAAATAGCGTTTTCGCTACTAAATACAAGTAGCTTCCTCAGAGGCTAAAACACAGAAAAGGCGCCGAACAGTTTAAATACTGTAAGGAGCCTAATTAAAATCAGCTGACATAATTAAAACATCACTTCTTTAAAAACACATGCAGTTGATCTTTAACTGTTTTAAAGGCAGATCTTAATGATCAAACCTATAAGGTTTTTGACCAAATGGCAACAATAGTGTGTCTTGACTATATATTAGTAATAAAATTATATGTAAAAAGAATTTATATATAAAAAATACATTTCTGTTATTACAAATAAACCATATTTTAATATAAAAAACATCCAATTAAAAAGATAATATAACCAAGTGTATATGAACAAATATACACTAGTTAAACATGCTGGCCAGGGCTTATCATAATTAATTCCCTGATACAAGAAAAGTTCATCAACGTAAATAGGCCTTATGTTTTAGCACAGGGGCTATATTACAACTTTCGTTTAAGCCTGGCATGTTAAAGGCATCCAGTTTAAGTTGCCAACACAATTCTAGAATTTCTAACAACAAGGAGGTAGGTCCTCCCTAATGGATTTTTGTTTACAATCAATGCCCATGAAAACAAAACTATGTCCTTGGTTAATTTCAACATGTTTTGCTAGAGCATTTTCGGTTTTATTATTTCTGATGGCATATATATGTTGGTATATGCGCTCTCTGAATTTTCTGTCAGTTTTTCCGACATAAAATGCGGACAGCAGACACAGAGAGCAACATATACAACAGATTTTGTGTCACAGTTGATTTTGTGATTAATCCAAAATCTTTGTTGTCCTATACTGAAAGAACTACCAGATTTCACAACATGACACCAGTTACAGGACCCACAGGTGAAACACCCTTTAGTTTTATAAAGGCTGGAATTTGGTACATTAGTTTGTAACAGCTCTTTAATGTTACTACCTCTCCTAAATGTGACTTTAGGTGTATTACCTAGTTTCTCTACAAGGAAAGAATTATTGGTAATAAAATACCAATTCTTCACGATGATGTCTGATAATTCTTTAGAATTCAAATTATAAATAGTGGAGAAAGACAAGGAAAAGTCACACCTAGGTTGCTCTATGGCAGTATCTGGGTTAAAACCTGTTTCCATCAGACTGGTTGTAACCCCTTCCTCGGTTGACATCCTATTATGATCACTAGATAATAAAGGGCAGATCATTCCATTAACTCTCTTGTTAGAAACTTCCAGCGTCACCTCCTCAATTAGAGAGGTAGGATAACCTCTATCCAAGAAGAAACTATTCAACAAAATGCATTCTTCCTCAAAATCTTTCAGTTCACTACACATCCTGGCCCTCACAAGTTGGCCTTTAACAATTCCTTTCTTTAACTTATATGGATGGGCACTTGTGTAGTGTAGGAAAGAATTAATGTATGTGTCCTTTCGAAAAATGGACGAAGTGAACCCTTGGTTCACAAAATCTTTCCTCAGTTTCACGTCCAAGTAATCCATTTCTCTGGTGTCAAACTTAGACGTGAACCTGAGGAATTCTGTTGTGCTATTAAAGTAATCCACCAGGTGGTATGCCTCTTCCTCAGTGCCCTTGAACAAAATAAAAATATCGTCAAGGTATCTAGTATAATGGCGTATTCTGTCCTTCCATAATGGGTGATTTAGAACAAATTTCCTCTCCCAATACGCCATGAACAAGTTCGCCACTATGGCACCACATGGCGAACCCATAGCGACTCCTTGTTTCTGAATAAAGAGATCCCTTCCAAAAACAAAGAAATTAGAGGATAAGACTATGTCTAAAAGTTCAGTTGTATTGTTGATCTCCTCTTTTGGTGCTTTTAGTTCAGTTAGTAACAATTCCAGCCATTCTATGGCTTCCAAGTGTGGTATCGAAGTATATAAGTCGACAACGTCGACTGTTAAAAAATTATACCCACTGTCAAAGGGAATATTGTTAATACTTCCTAAAAAGCTCCATGAATCCTTACATATGCTTGGAAAATATTGCAAGTATTTGTTTAACAAGGAGTCGATATACTTAGCTGTTGGGTATGAAATAGAGGACCTTCCATCAACAAGGGCCCTCATAGGTGGGTCCCCAAGATTCTTATGAATCTTGGGTATACCAAACATGACGGGCGTCCTTGGTTGTGTGATGTTAATATAATCATAAGTGTCATGGTCTATCCTTCCTTGAATAAACAAGTCCCTAAAATAACCCTTTGTTCTTTGCACACAAATATTCATCTCATTAAGAGAGGAGGAGTTGTATGCAGGTGTATCCAGAATTGTTAACATTTTTTCATTATACAATTCATATTCAAAAACCACAAGCCCTCCTCCTTTGTCTGGTTTCATAACTCTGACGCAGGAATCTTTAAATTGATTAAGGGCCCGCAACTGGTCTTTTGTAATGTTAAAAGTACTTTTCGTAGCCCCCTTCCTTTTATCCAAGTGTCTGATATCTAATTCACATGCATTTTCAAAAATGCGTAATCCTACATGTAAAGGGGGATTAAAAATGCTCGGGAGTTTCAGCCCATTAATCTCTTCTCTAATAGTGTTGTTAAATAGAAGCTTTAGATTAAGCTTCCTAACATAGCATTTAAGATCGATAAGTACTTTAACTAAATCAAAATGCTTGGATGGAACAAAATTATACCCTAAGGAAAGTAACTCAACCAATTCTGTCTCAAGTACAAGCGAGGAGAAGTTGTATATAGTGAAATCACCTTTTCGGTTCTTAACAATTTTAGGGTAGTCAGAAGTATCTGAGGTGAGTAATTGGGGATTCAATTCTTCCACTTCTTGTTCTTTTTCTTCCCCTGCTCTGGGTTCGGGGCTTTCCCTAAAAAATGCTGATTATTATTCGAGTGAGCAGCATTTGAGGGTTGAACCTCCGTCCCCCCTGTTTTGTTCAAATATCTATTTGTGCAGAATAATGTTTCACAATCACCTCTAAAAGTTCTATACCTTGCTTCTGAAACAAACCTTTCAAGTCAATAAGGAAAGCATTGTCCGTAACAAGGCCTGAGGGTGTAAAATTATTCCTCAGACCCTTAGGGACTAAATTCTCAATGATACACTGTTTGAAATATGCTACTTCCAATTGTAGCTTACGAATCTTTAAACGCTATTTGTTTTGGAACTCAATAAAACTGCGTTAAGGCACTTGGGCGTTTTTGGTTATTCAACACTCTTTTTTTGTTTTTCCAAAGTTTGTGTCTTTTTGGACTGTTGATTTCCTATGGCTTCTGAGTGTTTGTCTAGTCCACCTAGCCCAAACTTGTTCGGGACTAATACTCCCGTTAACACAGACATTGCTTCTCTACTAGTCAGCCTTTCGCAAAGGCTGGATGTGTTTAATTCCAGGCTTGAGATCATCGAAAGGGGGAGTGGTTCGGTTAATCTTGCACTTCCGGATGTCCGTGGAATTATTCGCTCCACACAAACCAACGGTTTGTGTGCATCTGCAGTCGATGAGGGGTCCTCTGGCGTTCGTGTAGGTTCTGCTACAGCTACACACCAAGGGCACCTGTCGCCTGCTACGGACGGCTTTCTGGCATCAGCGCTGAACAGTGGCATTAACGGTTCTGGAGGGGACAGTATACCGCCAGGGCAGCAGCAGAGGACACAACAGCCTTCAACGGACGTCCCTAAAGTGATATCAGGAGCGGGTTCGAGTTCTTCTAATCGACCAACACAAGAGAAGGCACTTATTGGCGTTACATCAGCCGCTGAATGGATAAATAATACAGGTGACTTTTTTTCTTTTTTACAGCCTGTTCATGATGGACCGCCGGTGCAGGACTCTGTGCGCTCTAAAGAGGACAATTTCGATATGTCAGGCATGTTAAAATCTCTTGACAATAAAACTTTAAAGATTCGTAAGCTACAATTGGAAGTAGCATATTTCAAACAGTGTATCATTGAGAATTTAGTCCCTAAGGGTCTGAGGAATAATTTTACACCCTCAGGCCTTGTTACGGACAATGCTTTCCTTATTGACTTGAAAGGTTTGTTTCAGAAGCAAGGTATAGAACTTTTAGAGGTGATTGTGAAACATTATTCTGCACAAATAGATATTTTGAGTGCAGAAATTGGTCAAATTGATGAGAAAATCAGAATGTATGTCTATTTTGAAAGATTCAAATATGACTATGAGCGTATTTTTGCAAGTATAGATGCTTACATGAGTAAATTGAAAAACCAGAAGTCTAGGAAACTATTTAGGGATAGACATGTTTATTCTTCTAATACAGCCTACCCTAAATTAGCCAACTCTGTCACCCATGAAGTCACCCAGGGGTCTGGTTATGAGAGGAATGAGGAAGAGGGCACTGTAGATCTTGAACAGTGTGAACCTATAAACCCCACTAACAATTGGAACGTAGTCAGAAGAAGCAATAGGAACAAGAACAAAACAGGGGGGACGGAGGTTCAACCCTCAAATGCTGCTCACTCGAATAATAATCAGCATTTTTTAGGGAAAGCCCCGAACCCAGAGCAGGGGAAGAAAAAGAACAAGAAGTGGAAGAATTGAATCCCCAATTACTCACCTCAGATACTTCTGACTACCCTAAAATTGTTAAGAACCGAAAAGGTGATTTCACTATATACAACTTCTCCTCGCTTGTACTTGAGACAGAATTGGTTGAGTTACTTTCCTTAGGGTATAATTTTGTTCCATCCAAGCATTTTGATTTAGTTAAAGTACTTATCGATCTTAAATGCTATGTTAGGAAGCTTAATCTAAAGCTTCTATTTAACAACACTATTAGAGAAGAGATTAATGGGCTGAAACTCCCGAGCATTTTTAATCCTCCTTTACATGTAGGATTACGCATTTTGAAAATGCATGTGAATTAGATATCAGACACTTGGATAAAAGGAAGGGGGCTACGAAAAGTACTTTTAACATTACAAAAGACCAGTTGCGGGCCCTTAATCAATTTAAAGATTCCTGCGTCAGAGTTATGAAACCAGACAAAGGAGGAGGGCTTGTGGTTTTTGAATATGAATTGTATAATGAAAAAATGTTAACAATTCTGGATACACCTGCATACAACTCCTCCTCTCTTAATGAGATGAATATTTGTGTGCAAAGAACAAAGGGTTATTTTAGGGACTTGTTTATTCAAGGAAGGATAGACCATGACACTTATGATTATATTAACATCACACAACCAAGGACGCCCGTCATGTTTGGTATACCCAAGATTCATAAGAATCTTGGGGACCCACCTATGAGGGCCCTTGTTGATGGAAGGTCCTCTATTTCATACCCAACAGCTAAGTATATCGACTCCTTGTTAAACAAATACTTGCAATATTTTCCAAGCATATGTAAGGATTCATGGAGCTTTTTAGGAAGTATTAACAATATTCCCTTTGACAGTGGGTATAATTTTTTAACAGTCGACGTTGTCGACTTATATACTTCGATACCACACTTGGAAGCCATAGAATGGCTGGAATTGTTACTAACTGAACTAAAAGCACCAAAAGAGGAGATCAACAATACAACTGAACTTTTAGACATAGTCTTATCCTCTAATTTCTTTGTTTTTGGAAGGGATCTCTTTATTCAGAAACAAGGAGTCGCTATGGGTTCGCCATGTGGTGCCATAGTGGCGAACTTGTTCATGGCGTATTGGGAGAGGAAATTTGTTCTAAATCACCCATTATGGAAGGACAGAATACGCCATTATACTAGATACCTTGACGATATTTTTATTTTGTTCAAGGGCACTGAGGAAGAGGCATACCACCTGGTGGATTACTTTAATAGCACAACAGAATTCCTCAGGTTCACGTCTAAGTTTGACACCAGAGAAATGGATTACTTGGACGTGAAACTGAGGAAAGATTTTGTGAACCAAGGGTTCACTTCGTCCATTTTTCGAAAGGACACATACATTAATTCTTTCCTACACTACACAAGTGCCCATCCATATAAGTTAAAGAAAGGAATTGTTAAAGGCCAACTTGTGAGGGCCGTCAGGATGTGTAGTGAACTGAAAGATTTTGAGGAAGAATGCATTTTGTTGAATAGTTTCTTCTTGGATAGAGGTTATCCTACCTCTCTAATTGAGGAGGTGACGCTGGAAGTTTCTAACAAGAGAGTTAATGGAATGATCTGCCCTTTATTATCTAGTGATCATAATAGGATGTCAACCGAGGAAGGGGTTACAACCAGTCTGATGGAAACAGGTTTTAACCCAGATACTGCCATAGAGCAACCTAGGTGTGACTTTTCCTTGTCTTTCTCCACTATTTATAATTTGAATTCTAAAGAATTATCAGACATCATCGTGAAGAATTGGTATTTTATTACCAATAATTCTTTCCTTGTAGAGAAACTAGGTAATACACCTAAAGTCACATTTAGGAGAGGTAGTAACATTAAAGAGCTGTTACAAACTAATGTACCAAATTCCAGCCTTTATAAAACTAAAGGGTGTTTCACCTGTGGGTCCTGTAACTGGTGTCATGTTGTGAAATCTGGTAGTTCTTTCAGTATAGGACAACAAAGATTTTGGATTAATCACAAAATCAACTGTGACACAAAATCTGTTGTATATGTTGCTCTCTGTGTCTGCTGTCCGGCATTTTATGTCGGAAAAACTGACAGAAAATTCAGAGAGCGCATATACCAACATATATATGCCATCAGAAATAATAAAACCGAAAATGCTCTAGCAAAACATGTTGAAATTAACCAAGGACATAGTTTTGTTTTCATGGGCATTGATTGTAAACAAAAATCCATTAGGGGAGGACCTACCTCCTTGTTGTTAGAAATTCTAGAATTGTGTTGGCAACTTAAACTGGATGCCTTTAACATGCCAGGCTTAAACGAAAGTTGTAATATAGCCCCTGTGCTAAAACATAAGGCCTATTTACGTTGATGAACTTTTCTTGTATCAGGGAATTAATTATGATAAGCCCTGGCCAGCATGTTTAACTAGTGTATATTTGTTCATATACACTTGGTTATATTATCTTTTTAATTGGATGTTTTTTATATTAAAATATGGTTTATTTGTAATAACAGAAATGTATTTTTTATATATAAATTCTTTTTACATATAATTTTATTACTAATATATAGTCAAGACACACTATTGTTGCCATTTGGTCAAAAACCTTATAGGTTTGATCATTAAGATCTGCCTTTAAAACAGTTAAAGATCAACTGCATGTGTTTTTAAAGAAGTGATGTTTTAATTATGTCAGCTGATTTTAATTAGGCTCCTTACAGTATTTAAACTGTTCGGCGCCTTTTCTGTGTTTTAGCCTCTGAGGAAGCTACTTGTATTTAGTAGCGAAAACGCTATTTGTTTTGGAACTCAATAAAACTGCGTTAAGGCACTTGGGCGTTTTTGGTTATTCAACACTCTTTTTTTGTTTTTTCAAAGTTTGTGTCTTTTTGGACTGTTGATATCTTGGTTTAACAGCTATCTCTCTCTGATAGACTCCAATCAGTCAAATGGCTCTCCGCTTTCTCCCCTCTTCTTCCTGTTAAAATGGGTGTTCCACAAGGCTCCATCCTTGGGCCCCTTCTTTTTAACATCTTTACCAACCTTCTCTACTCTTCCTGTCCTGGATCCTCACTGATACAATACGCAGATGATTCTACACTTATCACTATTGCTGATTCATCACCTCAACTAAACTCAGTCACACAGTCCTCTTTTAACTCTGTAGAAAACTGGCTATCTGAAAACCAACTTATCCTTAATCCAAAGAAAACCAAATTACTACTCTTTCTCCCTAAAAACCTTAATCACATAAAGTCTTTCTTCTCCATACTGTCACAAAATAATACCCAAATACAGGTGGACACCAGTACAAAACTCTTAGGTGTTACTATTGATGATAGACTAACCTTTGATTTACACGTCAATAATTGTATCCGAAAAACACATTTCAAACTAGGTCTCCTCTATAGAAAAAAAAAATCTTACCAAAACAGCAAAACTAACCCTTTCAAATGCCTACCTCTTACCCACTTTACTTTATAGCTCCCAAATTCTAACCATCCTCAACACTGGACTACTAAACAAGTTAGAAATAACGTATGACAGGATTGCTAGATTTGCTACCCAAAATTCTTACAAAACCCATCACTGTCTCTCATTAAAAGAACTAAATTGACTAGAATTACCTAACCTGCTTTGGTATAATCAGTTTCAGATTATTCATTCCATTCTCTACAAACCCTCTTTCTGTCCAACTATCTCATCTCTAATCTCTCATTACCTACCCACTAGATTACTCTGCAGTTCTGAACAAGGCCTACTAAAAATCTACAAACCAAGGACCAAAATGGGTCAGCTAGTCTATAGCTTTACCCCTTTCAAGGCCTGGAATAGCCTACCACTAGATATAAGATCCCTTGAACAATTGAATTGAATCAATTCAAAACCGCTAAAAAAAATACCTTCATGAAAAATGGACTTGTTAATGTAATTATCCCCCGTAAACACTCCCCTATAACCTTCTAATTCTCTTCTCGCTTCCTTCCCTTCAATAAACAAACTTACTACTTTATCTTCTCTTCTTGGTACATCACTGTACAAACATAACTAGTAAAATATTTCAGCTATGTAAATATTGCACTATTATGTATATACTATGTAATTATGAATGTATCCCTCTAATGAATGTAATTCAATATGTATTTCACTTGCCATAGTTTAATGTATGACACTGTAATGCAATAATGTGCGGTACTGATGAATGTAATGTGTGGCACTGTAATGCATAATCTGTGGTACTGATGAATGCATTTCTATATGTATTTAATATGTAAAATTTCTATTTTCTGTTGGAGCTTTACTCCTCGGTCCTCCGCTGAAAATGAGCATTTGTAGCCCAGTCGGACAAACCCGGTCAACAAATATAAAGTAAATAAAATAAATAAAAATAAATGAGAGAGTTTTTATCTTTACAGGAATTATCCTTCCTGATTTTTGCCATAGTTTTTCTCTTTTGTTGCATATCCTGTTTAGTTTGGACTGTTACCAGGGTAGTTTGTTCCTGGGGCTGCATCTGGGCTTACTTCTGGTAGGTACAGCAGCCTATATGCCACAATTGACATGGTTGTACAGCATTTCTAATAGCAATTCAGCATAGGCTGCTGTATTCTCAGGGTTTAGGAGGGCACTGAATTTTGACAAACCTTCAATTAATAAAAGCCAATTTGCCTTGGAATATTTCCCAACTGTTACTGATTTTACTGTGGTTATGGAATTGATTTTGAAGGTGACAGCTTTATGGTTGGACTTTACCAGGAAGTATGAGGTCTGGTATTTTATAACCTCTAGAAGGTATATTTACTATTTAGTCAAGGTTGTTTGTAATTATGAAGTCCGGGAATCTCTGCATCTGTAGATTTGAGGTCATGTAGGATTCCTAATCTATAGAAGGGTAATGAAAGTCTTCCATGATTAGTGTGTTAGGCTGGATGGTAACTGTATCCAGTAGGTCAAAGTATGCATTGTTAGCTTCTTGGGACACAGAGGGTGACCTATAGCTGGCTATGATATGGTACAGGATTTTGTGTATGGTGATATGCACATGGAGGAATTTCAGTGTCATCCTGTTTGCCCAACCTAGAGGTATACTTGTTATTTTTGTATACAAAGCCTAATAAGTTGGCCTTTGACAACCCTTTCTTTAGAGATATAGGGTGTTGGCTACTAAAATGTAAAAGAAAAACTGTAAGAATAGGCATGCTTTATATATATATATATATATATATATATATTTTTTTTTTTTTATTATTATTATTATTTATTTTTATTTTCAGTTTGGTAACCTGGGAAGTTCACTGGGCCTTGAAGAGTCTGTTTTCAGTGGAGGCCCAGGGAGAAAAGCTTCAGAGAACAGTTACATAGAAAAAGACTATACAATCAATTCTAGATAGTATACAATCAATTCTAGATTGTATGTACGTGTGCAACATACAATAAAAATGCACAATAAAATAACATACAATAAATTCACAGGGAACATATAGCATGCAATATAATAACCAGAATTCTTGATACAGACCAATGATTATTATACATGAAATTATTTTATATGTGTGTGTGTGTGTGTGTGTGTGTGTGTGTGTGTGTGTGTGTGTGTGTGTGTGTGTGTGTGTGTGTGTGTGTGTGTATATATATATATATATATATATATATATATATATATATATATATATATATATATATATATATATATAAAATGCATTTGCATGAAGATTTAGCCATGAGTAAGAACTATTTATATGTGCACCACAGACACCAGCAGGCTGGCTAACAACAGGAAAAACAAAGCTCCTACTTAAGAGTGAACCTACAAGCTACCCTAAAAACTATAAACCAATAACTTGCCTTCCAGCGACATATAAACTAGACACTGGAATTGATGCCAACAGAGTTATAGTCATTTAAAAGAAAACTCAATTATGGCAATAGAACAAAAGGGTAACAAAAGAAAGTCATATGGAACAAACGATCATTTGTTGTTAAATAAAGTCATTGTGGATAACTGTAAAATGCTGAAGAATCTGTATGGCATGGATAGACTACAAAAAAAGTATTTGACAGTATCCCACATTTATGGATAAAAGAGTGCTTACAAATGTATAAGATACACCCTGCACTAATAAACTACATCACAAGACTATAAAACACCAGCAAACCAGTTTGCAGTTAAGCCATAATAAAGGACAAATTATTATTCCAGGGATAAAAATCCAAAGAGGGATATTTCAGGGTGACTCTGTCACTCCTGCTCTTTTGCCTTGCCCTTAACCCATTATGCTGTCTGTATAACAGATTATGTCAGGCTATAATTTGGTTCCCAGGAAGCAACAAAATTTAAACACTTCTCGTCTTCTCTTTGTCAATGATTTAAAATTGTATAATTCATCAGATGAGTAACTGAAAGCGCAACTGCAAGTAGTCAAAACTTTTTCAGATAATACAAGAATGTAATTTGGTCTTGATAAATGTGCAAAAGCAACCTTTAAAACAGGAAAGCTGCAGCACCAAGAAAACATCAGTTTGGAACAAGAATGTAATATAAAAGAACTTGAGCAAGAGGGAGTGAATAAATATTTGGGAATTGACAAAAGATCGACAATAAAACATGAACAAATGCGAATAAAACTCAGTAAGGAATATTTTTAGAAGACAAATTAATCCTGAAAACAGCATTGACATCTAGGAACAAACTTCAAGCTATAAACCAATTAGCTCTTCCTCTCCTAACTTACAGTTTTGGTGTGACTGACTGGCCCCAAAAGGTGTTGGATAGATTAGATGGGAAAACAAGAAGGATGCTTCATGCACATCAAATGATTTATAAAAATCAGTGCATACCAAGATTATATATTCCCCGTTCTGAAGAAGGTATGGGCCTCCTTGAAATTGATTACATGTATAGATCTGCAATCGTGGGACTGCATACATATCTGCTGACCTCACAAGATCCAAGCATAGTGAAAGTTTTGAAATATGAGGAGAATAAATCTAAGATGACTTCCCTGCTTAGTCTGGCAAAAGAATATCGGCGTCAAGCAGGAATGGAAATTAAACCAGAAGGAGATAACAATAAGGCAGAAACTGGATGTGCCAAAAAGCAAAATAAAGAATATAAGGTGAAGGATCAGATGAGAAGGAAAGAAATGTGTATAATGCATAATATAGTTGCACATATAGAAAACTCCTGGAACAATGTCATGTTGACCAGGATTGAATGCAGGAATGGTTAAGGAAAGGCAAATTCAAACCAAAAGATGAAAGGTTAATATTGGTGGCCCAAGATAGTGGACTATGTACACATTGGTTTACAAAATCCATTGAACATGTAGGAGAAACAGACAAATGTAGGTTTTGTAAAACAGAATTGGAAACAGCTAGACACCTTGTTGCTGGTTGTGATATACTAATGCCAGAAGGACTGTATACTGAAAGGCATAATAACGTGGCTAGACTGTTGCACTGGAGATTGTGCAAACATTATAATATTGAGGTAGCTGAAAAACACTGGATATGAGCCACAAAGCATCATAGAAAATGATGAAGTCTATATCACATGAGATCACCCATTACCAATAGCTCAAATGACAGATGGGAGCAACCTAGATATAGTGGTCCATGAAAAGAAGACAAAAGTAGCATTGATCACTGAAATTGTTACACCCAGTGAATACAGTGTCTTTCGTGCAGAGAGATACAAAGTCATAAAATATCAGGATTTGCAGGCAGAAATGAGAGCAATGTGGAAGAAAGATACCAAAATAGTTCCAATAGTAGTAGGAGCAATGGGTCATATAAAAAAGAATCTACAATCGTATTTAGATATGTTACTGATACATGTAACTCCATACGAATTGCAGAAGGAATCATTACTGGGCACATTGTGGGTGCTGCGAAGAGCACTTCTAGCTGACATTAAAGATTGAAACAATACTAATTTCATTAACTTTAATCATACTTCGACTGAGGAATGGGGTCCATTCCTGTCATGGTGTTAGACCCAAAAGATTTGGAGAAATTAAAAAAGGACAATAATGCATTTTTGCATTGAGTTTAAGACCATGACTTTGGCACCAGTCATTGGTTTGCGTAAGTCCTTCTTGTAGAATGTTGACATCATTTGGGAACTCAATGACTACTCCCAGTTTGCAGTCATCAGCAAAGTCTGTCAGCCACAGACCTGTTATTTTTGTTTGTACTTATGAGAAGTAGATTCCAAACAATAGGGGCCTCAGCACTGTTCCCTGTGGAGCATCACTGGTAACAGGTCTGCTGGTGGAGGTGGAGTCCCCTATTTTGACTTTATGTGTTCTGTCAGTGAGGCAGTTTGCAATCCATCTGACAGTCTACGGATGACCCCTAGCAGGTTAAGTTTTTCAATGGTGCCTGAGTGGGGGATTATGTCAAAGGCCTTGGTCAAGTATAGGTAGGCACAGATTTGCCTTCATCTAGGGCTTTGGTGACAGTCTCAAAGAAGTCCACCAGGTTCAATAGGAAGGATCTCCCTTTAACAAAACCAAACTGAGTCGGGTCAAGTGTTTGAAGGTCTCCTATATACTTGTTGATAGGGTCCATGATGATTCTCTCCATGGCCTTACAAATAAGGCTGGTTAGGCTAATGGGACTATTGTTTCCACGGTTGGTGGATGCACCTCCCCCCTTGTGCAAGGGGATGATAGCAGCTGTTTTCTATTTAGCATGGACAAAACCAGTGTTTAGGCTGTATTTGAAAAGAATACCCAATGGTGTTGCTAACCCGTTTTAAATCATTGAGAATGCAGCCTGGGATGTTATCAGATTCCATAGAGGCTGTGTTTTTGGCCTTGGAGAGAGTGGTTAAGACCTGCTGTTTAGAGATACTAGGTGGAGAATAGGTGGTAGTAATGTCTTGGGGTATATGTGGCGGGGCCAGGGGGGAGAAGTTTTCACTGAACCTGTTCACTAGCAAGTTGGCTGTTTCACTGGTTCAGTATATGTGGTACTGTTCACTATCAATTCAGTGTAAATCTGGGCTTTTTCTTTAGAGTTTTGGATGCATCTAAAGAATGCCTTATGGTTATCCTTAGCTAGGATGCTAATCTAGATTTGTGCTTAGCTTTAGAGGACTTTACAAGATGTCTTATTTGCTTGTTCAAGTTGAGAAGGGTGTGCTTCTAATTCTGAGATCGTTTCTTCTTGCTCTTAGACAGCAATTTCTTCTTCTTATATAACCTAGAAGCACGAAGAAAGAAAACACCACCACAAACAGTTCCTTCCACTCAGCGACAAAAGTCAGTGTAACAAGCAACTTCAGCAAAATAAATCCACCGATTTGTAAAAAAACAGGTTTAATGTTGAACATAAATCTTGGTTTAGCGCTTTCACTCGCAAAACATAGCGAGCTTCCTCAGAACTCGGGTTCTGAGGAAGCTCGCTATGTTTTGCGAGTGAAAGCGCTAAACCAAGATTTATGTTCAACATTAAACCTGTTTTTTTACAAATCGATGATTTTTGCTGAAGTTGCTTGTTACACTGACTTTTGTCGCTGAGTGGAAGGAACTGTTTGTGGTGGTGTTTTCTTTCTTCGTGCTTCTAAGTTGACTCAAACAGCTCACTGTTTTTTTCTTCTTATATAACCTGTTTAAGGTGGAGGTCCACCAGGCAGGCTTGTTTTTTCTTGAGGATCTTGCTTTGGTCCTATCAGGAATGGCTGAGTCAATACAACTGTATATCTGTTTATACAGTGCATTAGTGTATATCCCAGTATAGGTGTTCTTGCTATCAGTGGGGACAGGAGCTTTGAAGCTATTAATGCCATTTTATGAGAGGTTGTAGTTGGCTTTGGAGATGTTTTTTAACCTAATTACTCCTGAGGGGAAGTCTGATGCTACTGTTACTTTGAAAGAAACTGATTTATGATCAGACTTCACCAGAGAGGGCCGTACTCTTCTGGTGGTGCACCATTCTGCCATGCTGGTGAGTACCAAGTCTCAAATGTTTGGGCCCCTTGTGGGGGTGCCAACTATCTGCTCTAAGGCATTTGAGTTAATGAAGTCCAAGAACCTTTGGGCAAGTGTCTTTGTACATGTATAATTTAACCAATCTATGAATGGGTTGTTAAAGTCACCCAAGTCACCCATAACCAGGGTGTTTGGTTGTATTTTGAGTGACTCAAGTAGATCCAAGTAGGCAGTGTGGATATCATGGTTCATGGAGGGAGATATATATAGCTGGTAATAACATGGATCTGGGTCTTTCCTATAGTTATTTGCACATGGAGTAACTCTAGGGAATCATTCTGTTTAACCAACATGGAGGTATATTTATCTTTGATGGATATTGATACTCCTCCTCCTTTAGTTTTCATGTGTTCATTTTCTAGTCTGAATATGTGGAAGGCATTATATCCCAGTATGGCTGCGGTAGTCTCTGCAGTCTTGAACCAGGCTTTTGTGACCGCACAGATGTCCACATCTTTCAAGGTGAAGAGTGCTCCCAGTCAGTGCAGTTTCAGATTTAGGCACCTAGAGTTTAGTGGCATAAACTTAAGGTTAAGTTTGGGGATATTTTTATGTTGGGAATTTTGTTTTTGTGACATTGCCTAAAAAAGGCACTATGGGGGAGGCAAGAGCCTTAGCCAACAGCCAAAAGCCCAGAGGTGACAAATGGAAAACATTTCCGGCAAAGCATCATGGTCTATCAACCATATCATCCCAGGCTGACAGGTAGAATCTGAACCAGAAAGGTACTGGATCCCCTTAGAATGACACCAGAAAAACAAACATATCCATTTCATTATAGGCTGAAAATTTGTTATATTTGCAGTAGTAATCATTTGCCCTTTTATCCTGTTTTAAAACTCATGTTTCTACTTGGCATGTTAGAAACTGTGATCCTCTGTGTTAGGACTGATTTGAAATTGGGGTAAGTACCTGGCATGGATAATCCTCTCATTAGAGCTACCAAATAACTATAAAATCCAAATAACATGATATAAGCACATGTGAAGAAATGTGCAGCATTAGTTGAATGTTCCAGAACATAATATAGCTGCAGCATGTTACTGAGCAGCTATAGATGGTGACAGTGCTTATACAAACCTGAAGCAACTCCAAGTGTCCTCAGATACTGAGGCACCTTAGCAGAAAAAAACTACACACTGACCACATTACAGTAAAGACTGCAATGGATCATGGTAACAGACAAAAAAAAAAATATATATATATATATATATATATATATATATATACGGGTTCACTTTATAACATTGAAATACTGAAATGTCGAATTTCAGTATCTCGAAGTTATAAAGTCGAATGTTAAAAATAGCAAACATTCATAATCGCGAATTTGACGTATGTCGAAAATATGTTGAATTCGCGGTTATGAAGTTGCGCTATGTAATGTCCGGGTTTGTGTTTTGTTGGTGCACGGTGCCGTGTTTGGATGTAGGTGTTATGTCAGGTAAGTGAATGTTTTGTAAGGGTTTTGAGTGGGAGTTAGAGTGTGTGTGAGGGATTGGAGAATGTGCATGTGTGAGTGAGCTTTTGTGTTGTGTTTGTGTGATCTCGGAGTTAGTATATATAAGTAGGGGGGGTGTGGGGGGTGCAACCCCCTCACATGGGAGGTGCAGGGGGGCTTGCCACCCTGCTTATGTGTGTGTGAGTTGTGTATGTGTGTTGTTTTTTTGTTTATGTTGTGATGTGGGTGTTGTGTTGTATGTTTAGTGTAGTGTGTGCGGTGTTTTCGGTTATGTGGTTTCGCAGTTTTTGTTTGTCGGTGTTTTGTGGATTCGGTTTTATAGTCTCGAGATACTGAAATTCGGTATTTCAGCATTTCGAGGTTATAAAGTGAATCCATATATACACATTTCAATGTGTGTGTGTGTGTGTGGGGGGTTGCACTCCTGAACGTGCTGTCCTTTGGATGAGACAATGAACCAAGGCCTCCATCTGCCTCATTTGGTTGCGGGTCGGATAGCTGCAAAAGACCCATGACACTTATTGAAAAGTAGATGTGAGTTTTCCCATTGTCCAGACCAAATTTTCCCTATGTAGTATAATACTACCTTGGATGCCTCCTACTGGGACTATCCCAATTAACAAAGTATAAAATAAGCTAAAACAAAATAAAATAAAAACTACATTTACATCACATTAATAGGAAAAGCTACATGCATACCATGTTAACAGGCAGAAATGTAGCTGGCTCAACCAGTGCCCTATGCCAAGATCGTCGACTGATGGCCTAACCCCTCAGCTCATCAAGTAAATAGCAACAAACAAACACTTTAGTGTAGTAAACCAATGCCTATTAAAGTTAGATCCACCCCAAACTCTTTCATTGAACAGCAAAAAAAAAAAAATGCTTTAGTGTAATAAGCCAATGGTTATGTTATAGCTATTGGCTTTTTAAAGTTAGATCCATACCCCCCTTCCGTGAGCTCATCCATTCAAGAGTAAAACAAAGAACAGAAAAAATACTTTAGTGTAGCCATTGGCTTATTTAAGTTTGATCCATGACCCCACCCTTAACAAGCTCTTCAATCCAAGAACAAGACAAAAAGAACACTTTAGTGTAATAAGCCAATGGCAGCCATTGACTTGTTACAGTTAGATCCATGCCCCCCCCAACTCTTATATTGAAGAGTGTAGTAAGTGGAAAGTACAACTGACCTAAACTAGATCCATACCCCCTCCAAGCTTCCATTGAAAAAAAATTTCCTTCTACTGGCATACCTCTTTCATGCCCTAGCTATTCAAATCCCATTTCTGTGCCTTGCCCTTGACCCTCCATCTGCATTTTCATAAAAAAAGATTTATTCTTCTAAATTGTAGCAAGCTGCTTGCCACAAATGTATTCAGCAGCTACTGCAGATTATACCCTGCTTGCACTGAGCACTATGGTACTTGTTTTATTTAAAAAATCTTGTAAATTTTTGCAAATTGCTTGCTACAAATGTAAATGTAGCAAACAGCTACTGCAATTTATATCTTGCCTGCATGTAGCACTACATTGCTCTGGTTTTAGTTAAAAAAGAGAGAGATTTTTTTCTTTTTTTTTTTACGTTTAAACTGTAGCAAACTGCTTGCTGTAGCAAACAGTTGTTAGAGTTTAAATCACACACAGAGAGCTACAGTACTCATATTTGAATGCAAATGCAATACTGGCTTTTAAAAGCCGGTTTTGCATTAAAGAGATATCCAGATTGGTTGATCATGCCCCAACACTCTGCACCCAGGGCAGTTGCCCCTCTCACTCTGCCCTAGCTATACTACTGTTAAAAGGAAAAAACTGAAAATACACACCACGTCAACACGTAGTAGTACACACAGGGCCAGATTCCAAAAAAGTTTCTCTCAGTTTAAGTCTTCCCTGATTCTGAAAAACTTGGTCTCAGTGTAAGTGGCTTACTGTGAATAAGACTTATCTATAAACAGGCTTACTACAGACAGCAGATTCCAAAAAAACATGCTAACAGCCTGCTTTCATTGTAAGTGGTCATTTACACTAAGGCCAAATCTTTTGGAATCAGGGACTATCTTAACAGCAAAAACAACATATATATATATGTATGCCACAATCACAGGAAAATCTCCTTGTACATTGTGATAACAGGAAAAAATTGCACATACACTATGTTAACAGAAAAAAAAAAACATAAGAACTGGAAAAAATATGCATGTACTGCTTTAATACTAAAGACATTGTATACACCACATTAATATGAAAAAATACATCTGCACTATGTTAACAGGAAAAAGTACACCTATACTACATTAACAAGGAAAGCTACTCGAACACCACATTAACAGCACATTAACAGGAAAAAAGAATACATGTACAGCCTCTCTCGCTCTCCATATATATATATATATATATATATATATATATATATATATATATATATATATATATATGTGTGTATATAATTTGGGGGGCAGCACAGTGGTGCAGAAGATAGCATTGTTGCCTCTTCCCTGTGTTTGCATGGGTTCCCTCTGGGTGCTATGGTTTCCTTCCACATTCCAAAGACATGCAGTAGGTGGATTGGACACTCTAAATTAGCCAAAGGTGTGAGTGCATGTGCAAGTTTGTGGTGTGGAAGAACTACAGTAGCAGGACTAGCTAGCCACCTGGTGGTGTAAACACTGGTTCTAGATGACTGTGAAGTGACACCCCAACCCCATGTACAAAAATGGGAAAAAGGGGTTGTGGATGGATATCTCTATATAAATATAGATATAGGTGTGTGTATGTACATATGTATATATATATATATATATATATATATATATATATATTTATATATATATATATATACACACACACACACACACACACACACACACACACACACACACGCACACATACACATCTATATCTAAATATAGATATAGATGTGTGTGTATGTAAATAGATATATATATATATATATATATATATATATATATATATATATATATATATGAATGGAAACCAAGCAGCCCAGCGGAGCGTAGGTAAAAAACTCACTGAAATTGTATAAGTATACGATACTTGATTGTAGCCCAGACCTCCGATAGTACTAGATGTAGTAAATAATCCAACAACCATTCGGTTCCGATAAAATTCTTTATTGCAAGGTAAGCGCTTTCACGGCAAAAAATATGGATATTGCTTGGCCAGAGGTCAGGATTATAGTGCCATAGCCAAGCATACTCTCAGGGAAGGGAATACGCATACTTTTTTATTTCAAGTTCTTCAAGTAATACAACCCAATGACAGGTTAGGAAATTTAGTAAATCTTACTGAAGAAGCAGAGCTTAAATGGATCTGCAGACTAGCAGCACATAGAGAGAAGGGGCTCAATGAGGTACTTTCCATCAAACCACACCTGAAGGGCAGACCACTCAGATAAGAGGCTTATGCATGTTCAATGATCTGGTTTTGATACCAGTTTTAATGGTATTATACATACTAGGCCAACTCATTTTTCATTCTATTATACTGCATTTTTATTGTATTTTGACTGTCTCTATATACGTATATATTTTTATATACATATTTTTCTATACATTTTTAGGGATAGTGATGTGACTTCTTTTGGTCCATATTTGTATGTGGAGTGTGAATACGGAGTGTTATATTGATCCTTGTCTGTTATTATTATCTTTATATACAGATGCATTTTATTTGGCCTCCACCCCTTTTATTGCTTGAGTGGAGTATGTATTTGACTCATATCATGTAGCCTACATGTGTTTTGTAAGCAATTTAAGTCATTTTTAGGTATTTTCATGTCTTATTTCTCACAGCCTTGTTAGGATGTATAGTTTTTAGATATACCTCCTATAGCACATATTCTTTGATATCTTGATTGATTGTGGGTTCTGTTGCTATAGGAATACTTTGTATATTCAAAATTACTACAGTCAACAATTAATAATTTATGAAGATAGTCAATAATTTATGAAGATAGTTATTTTACATTGCAATATCATCATTTGGTATGGCAGGAATGTATTTGATTGATTTTATTGTTTTTAAAATATTCGAGGAAGCATAAGGATTGTATATTACAAGACAGGTAGATTAAATGTTATTGCCGCTTTAAATACAATACTGACGTCTTAGGAATGAGACGCTAGTCAGTACATTCAAATTTGGCGCTATATGAGTGCTTAATGGTTCATTTGTTTGTGGTCTGATGAAGCGGCTATTATTTTTTGCCGTGAAAGCGCTTACCTTGCAATAAAGAATTTTATCGGAACCGAATGGTTGTTGGATTATTTACTACATCTAGTACTATCGGAGGTCTGGGCTACAATCAAGTATCATATACTTATACAATTTCAGTGAGTTTTTTACCTACGCTCCGCTGGGCTGCTTGGTTTCTATTCATAATTTTCAAGTTTGGTCGGTTTCACTTTTTTATATTTATATATATATATATATATATATATATATATATATATATATATATATATAGATAGATATATATATATATATATATATATATATATATATATATATATATATATATATATATATATATATAGTATACATTCATTTGAGCATCCACACCAACCTCGAATGGGTGTAATGCCGAATCGGAATGAAGAATTTCAAAGTGGCGAACCGTCGGAATGTCGTACAAAACACCGAATGCAACATTTCTGACCACTCTACCACCTAAACAAGCACTACCATGGGTCAAAAAGGGGGGCTACTGTGTGTTTTGCATATCTCCAGTTCGCAGTTGTGAGAACCTGCTGCACTGCTTTCAAACATTTTCCGATTGGCCATCCACTGGCCGATAAAATGAATGTATACGTGTGTGTGTGTGTGTGTGTGTGTGTGTGTGTGTGTGTGTGTGTGTGTGTGTGTGTGTGTGTTTGTGTGTGTGTGTGTATCCCATATTAATCAAAAAAAAAAAAAAACACATACACTGCATTGACAGGAAAAGGTATACATACTCTAACAGGAAAAAACTGCATGCCTTTCACATTAACAAGAAAAAACTTTATGCATACCACATTACCAGGAAAAAATGCATATGCACCACATTTAAAGGAAAAGCTGAACATATCCCACATTAGTAAAGACCAATACATGTACACTAACTTACAGGGAAAAAAACTGCATATACCCAATATTAACAGTAAAAAAAAATAACTCGTACACCACATTGTCAGGCAAAACTTCAAGTATGGTACTTTAAAAGTAGAGACTACATGTACATTGCAATAAAATGAAAAAAAAAAAAAAAATATATATATATATATATATATATATATATATATATACATACATTATGTTAACTGAAAACATTACATGTAAATTGAATTTACAGGAAGTACTGCATCTCCATAATGTCAACAGGAAACATCCATAATGCCAAAGGGAACATTACATGTACTCCACATTAAAAGGGAACAGTGCATGTACAATGTATTAAAATGGAACACTAAAAACAACAACATATAACAGGGAACAGTAAATGCATGCCATATTAATAGTGACTACTACACATATACCATGCAAACAGGAACACTACATATACAACATTAACAGGGAACATTATACATACTGAAAGCAAAATCGCTCACAGGTTAAAGCAATAAGCTGTGTACACAGATCCTCATGGAAAAACAAAATCACAGTGCAATAGAGAGCACTAATTGTAGTCTATATTCTTGCAGCAAAAAAGCTAACCAGCTATAAACCCCTCTTGTATAACACAAAATAAGGATCTGTAGTCATGGACATGTACTTCCCTGCTGTCTCTCCAACCAGCCTGGTGGATATGGGCATCCTAAGGCAATGTAGAAACTGTCACATATTTACTGTCAACCACTTAACACTTAAACAAACTGATACAATCTGTGAGACACATAGTTATATTGTCACTGGAGGCAACACTGTCATATATAAGTACTTATAATAGCAGGTTGTCAGTAAGACACACACTACACCCACTTCACAAAGTATAGCCCAGACACATAGACCCACATATGTTGAGGCACTTAAATGTAATCTCCATAAACCACAAAGACTTCCTAGACATTACACAAAAAAGTGTCCTCAGCAACCTCAAGAGCATTCCACAAAATCAGCACCCAACATGACACATACATCCATATCCCACAGTGTTTCAGCTTCTTAGCCTGGAAAGATATACTCAACAGACCATGCTGTTTTGCCAGTGATAGTCTGCATCTGTCCTATATGGGATTTTGAATATTGGCTAAAACCTTGCCACCACCACACTTTCCTTTTTAGGCATTGCTAGCCTGATAAACCTACCAACATAGCTAAACCAGACCTGGAAAATCTGAAGGTGTTATTGCCCAATGCCAGGAATCTAAACAAAAAAAAACATAAACTCCCAGCAAGCTCTCCACAGCCTGGAGAATATGGACATTTGTACAGTTACTGAGACATGGTTTAAAGCCATGGACAGTACCCTGACAGTACAGGGCTATAATACCTTCCACACATTTAGACTAATTACTGCACAGGAAGTGACAAAAGCTGGAGGTGTCTCCATTTACATTAAAAGCAAATAACACCTCAAGGCTAGTCCATCAATATGGTGTGCTTGAGCTTTTAGATGTCCAAATTACCTTAGAAAAAGTCCCATACCATATTCTTGCAAGTTATAGGTTCCCCTATGATCTAGAAAAAACATAATAGATACTTAATTGCACTGGACACACTCTCCATTTAGCCTAACGCCATATGCATGTGCAACTTTAACTACTCCAGTATAAACTGGGAATCATACTCAACCCCTAACATGCAGGCCCAAATATTGCTTGACCTTGTAACTTAATTTGAATGCCCATTAGGGGAGCAAACATCTTTGACCTGGTCTACACTAGCATGATGGAACATTGCACTCTCCCTAGCGTAATGTCCTTACAACTCAGGTCAGACCATAAAGCTGTCTCCTTTGAAATAAAAGTAAAACCAAGGACACCAGTTAACCCTGGAACTTGTAGGAATTAATCTAAGGCAAATGTCCTACTACTAAATGACACCGTAGAAAAATGTCAAGCCCCCCCAAACCCTGACAACACTGCTCCCTATGCAGAATTGTTGACAGAAATCCTCTATAATCATATTAACAGCTGCATCAAAACAACTGTACCTACCTAGATTAAGCACAGAATCAACTCAGAAAAGAAACTACCCTACTGAAATCCCAGCATCAATAGGTTGTATAAGAAAAGGAAGAAATTCATGGTAACAATTAGGAGATCCAATACCCAGCAAGGTACAAAATCCTCATCAATGTAAACAAGGAACTCAGGGAGCTAATAAACTCTACTAAAGCCAAATTCAAGGTAAAATTATCCTCCCAGGCCAAAGACAATCACAAGGCTTTCTTCAGCTGTGTCAGTAACCTCAAAGGCAATACACAGCAATGTACCAAAGTAATTGTAAATGGTGCCACCTATATGGAGCCAGAAGACATAACAAACCTTCTGACTGACATATTTATCTCCAGCTTTACCCTCCTGTCCCATTCATATGCCTGTCAGGAAATACCCACATTCATAACCCCCCAGCTATTACTAGAGAGCAGGTATTCAAGGTTTTCTCCAAAGCCAAGAACATTGATGCATCAGTGGGTCCCAGTTACATCTCAGAATCCCTCCTTAATATGAAACATGAACTATCAGGATCACTAGCATAACTGTTTAACCACAGCCTCCAAACAGGCTTTGTGCCAAACGGATGGAGGGCTGCAACAATTATTCCACTCTTCAAGGGCAGGCCATCCATGGACCTGGGGAGTTATTGATCCATAAGCTTGACTAACCTGATATGCAAAGCTATGGAGAGAGTAATCATGGAAATCCTAAATGACGACGCAGGTAACCTACAAGCATTGGACCCAAATCAAAAAACTCTTGGGAACCAATACCTATTAAATTTTATTGGGAAGTATGTCTAGGCTTAAAAAAGCCCCTTTGGGTTGGTAGCCTAGTATTCTAGTATGATATTATGATACTCTGATGCACCATGCAGAGTAAAATATTTTATTTTAATAAATCAAACAATGTGCTCTGTTTGATATACTAAAATAGTAAATTTTGCTCTGCATGGTGTGTTGTGCTGTATTTTTTTTTCTTGAACATTATACAGACACCACATAAAGGACACACTATATATATGCCATATTTTAGGGGGAAAAAGTGTAGCAGCACTAAGTAATTTACCAGCTTAACAAGCCTGTGAAAGTTAGTAAAACACTTAATATTGACAAATAGATAGTCAGAAACAGTCTCTCCAATGAACAGATGGTTTTAAAAGCAGTTAGAGACTTCATTATCCCACATTTTATTTTGCTTTTATAAGTGTGGCAGAGCAAAGTGTCTAACAGCTTTTAAACCTGTTTTACCTTTTGTGTCTGTTCTTTGCCAGATAGCAGTATCCACTATGAAAAACTGCCATGAGGTCTGATTTTAACAGTGCTCAGGTGAGCTTGCTGTGCACATTTCCATTTCTGGAGCATAAGCACAGTGTTTCATGCATTATGTAAGATTATACGATTGTCCATTAATATTCTAAAATGAGCATGCTAATTGACCAGCCCAACCAGCATGCCCATTGCAAATCCGAGAATATACCAACAGAAAAAGGTTTGGTCGCCCGGACTTTCTTCCATTGTTATATTTTGTAAGTTTTATTTATTTATTTTTTTAACAAAAGAAAATAAATCTGTAAACCAGACTTCAGATTGATGAGTGAGACAGGATGGAGAAAATACTAGGAAAATCAGGCACCTTATTGCTTTCTTTGTATTTCCTCCATTTTGTCTCCTACCCCTAAACTGTTCAAAACCTTTTTTATTTACAAAAAAAAAAAAAACAAGAAAAAAGGAGCAACGGAGACCTTCTTTTTTCCATTGCTTCCTTTCCAAAGCACTGATGTACCTCAGAACGCACATCCTATACGTATGCGCAGTACATCAGAAAAAGCCCCAGGATACTGGAAAAATGCAAAAGGGCAGCATGAAGGCATTATACAAAGACATTATTTAAGAAATTTTTTTTTTTCTCAAATAATGTCATTTTATAATAGCAATAACCCAAATTTGGGTGTGGGCAATGCTGGATTTACTGACAGTTGGCTTTGTTTGGTCACTTGGGCTTCGACCTTGTGACCAAACTACACCAATCGTGTGTAAATCCAGCATTACTCACACCCAAATGTGGGTTATTGCTTAATTAATGAACTAAACAGTAAAGTACTTCCAGGACAGTTAGGCTTGAAGGCAGTCAGTGTAGTGTACCTGTATCTGTCATGATGTTGGTGTAGAATTTTTGACCTAACTTTCTTTCTAGGGAATTTGTTTTTTAAACAATGGTATGCATGTTAGTTGTACTTTGTTAAAAATGGGTTCTTTCAGAAATTCTTTGTATTTAAAGATAAGTATTACAGGTAAGTCAAAGAAGTGGTGGTGGGTGCTTGGATGTCTCCTTCTTATGTTAATTTACATGTGGCAGAAAGGGAAATACATTTTTACAGTTCTCAGTAGTCTTAAAAGTAATTTTTCATGCATAATTTATTAATTTTTCTGGTTTATTACTGTTGATGATTTTATGATTTTTTTTTTATGTTGACTCAAAAGAACAACAGCATTATGTTTTTCAGATTTAAGTGACAAGTGGTGGGAGGAATCAGAGTCAGTGCATCCTAGCACTTACTAAGACTTTACAAATGGACCATAACTTTTTCTGAAGTGATACTTATACTAAAGAACATGTGTATTTTAACTGTGATCTGCAATTTTGCTTCAGGCTTATGTATATATTGCAAATAGTTTTTACTTTGTTAATAATTTGTCTTAGAATGAGAACACTGTTTGTCATTTGTTCTCTTTTACTTTTCATGGAAAATTTAACAAAATATTTGAATAAAAGAAAAGTTTTCACCCTCTTCATGTACCAAAAAAGGTGATAAAAGGTGAATTTCTAAGAATCGGTGGATATGTCAGAAGATGAACAGTTTGCAATTGAAACTTTGACTTTAATAAAAATGTTTATGGATAGAGGTTATGGTGAAGATTGCTTGTCCCATATTTGATGCAGTGATTGAGAAGAGAACCAACTCTTTTAAATTTCTTTTTGCCACAGAAGACATGGCAGTGGAAAGAGAAATGGTGTCAAATGATGAACTTTATTATACTTGTTTAACTATTCCCTTGATTTTCATTTTACTAAGAATATTGTTTTAGATAATTGGAAGATTTCTAGAGGCAACTATGAAATTCAAGAAGTTGTTGCTGAAGCTTCAACACTGATAGGTAAAAGCTGTAATTTGAAAATGTTACTTGAAAACAGTTGAGAGAAAAGTGACAACAGTAAGAGACAAAGTGGTGCATCCAACTGTGGGTATTATTCTCACTGCAGATTTAGGTCTGATTTTTTGTCTTTAGCAAGTTTGGATAGGGACACTGGAATTGTAACACTATGGGGATATTTTGTGTATTTCCGTGTTCCAACAGTGGCAACTTCTACACGAGGAAGTTCATAATGAAGCTGTTGCAGCATATTTATGAGAATGTTTATGCAATTAAATAACACAGTAATGCTTTGAACAAGCATTCATTAAAATTTAAGAATTTCAAGATATTTGTGTTCTCTGTGAGAAAGAGAACATGGACAGAATAATAAATGTTAATAATTATATTTGTTGTTTCTTTTAAATACTTTAGAGTAACAATGTCTGAATGAACAAGCAAACATTAAATCCATGGTAATGTTGAGATCTTTAAATTGACCAAGTCTGTGTGTATCTTTTTAATTTGTGCCCATAAAACATTGCTTTTCAGTATTTAACATATTTTACTAGTTGGCAAGTATCATGTGATTATATTGTAATTCTGTTTAAATAACTTAGTTTGTTCAATGGTTCTGAAGTTTTTTTTTTACTAGAAAATCTACTTCTGAGACTTTTCATTTATTTGGTGAACAATAAACATTACATGTTACCTCATTAACAGGAAGAACTGCATGCACACCACATTAACAGGAAGTACTACACATACATTACATTAACAGGGAGAATTACACATACACCACTCCAACAGTAAACAATACACATATAGCATATCAGCAGGAAACACTGCAAGTACTCCAAATAAACAGTAATTATTACATGTACAGTATGTTAAGGGGTGGATTTGGCATAATGGTTAAAGTCTTCACCTCACAGACAGAAGGTAAAGGGCTTAATAAAGGAGTCAGTTTCACATAATGGTTAAGGTCTTCACCTTCTAGGCAGAAGATACAGGGTTTGATTCTGACCTCAAGATATTGGTTAGACTTAAAATGGCCCTTCTGGGCAGTTAGCCTAATGTTCACATATGAACCTATGTTCACCTATGCATACACTGCATTAACAGGAAAAAACTATACATAAACCACATTGACATAGAACATTACATGGACATCAGATCTACAGGAGGAGTTATGCATGCCGTATTGACAGGTAGAGACTACAACTTCCTCTTCTTTCGGCTTTTCCAGGTTAGGGGTCACCACAGTGGATCTCCTGTCTGCTCATGATTGGCAGCGGAGTTTTATGGTGTCGAGTTGCCATCCCTGCGCCCAACCTTCCACAGAAGGCACACACACAGACACACACACACACACACACACACACACACACACACACACACACACACACACACACACACCTAGGGCCAATTTAGAGTGTCCAATCCACCTACAGCATGTCTTTGGGATATGGGAGGAAACCGGAGCACCCGAGCAAAACCCACGTGACCATAGGGAGGACATGCAGACTCCACACAGAAGGCACCCCAGCCAAGGATCGAACCAGGGAATCTCTTGCTGTGAGGCAACAACACTAACTGCTGCACCACCGTGGCCGCCCAGGTAGAGACTACAACTACACCACATTAACTGAAAACCTTCACTCATGCACCACATTACCAAGAAGTACTACACACAAACACACACACACACACACACACACACACACACACACACACACACACACACACACACACACACACACACACACACACACACACACACACACACACACACACACACACACTGCATTAATGAGAAACATGGCATCTATACCTCCAAGATCTAGCTCAAAGAGGCAATTTTAAAACTGGCTGTTTGTTTCCAATTTTTCTGGTTTGCACTAGTTATCTCACCACTATAACAGTTGTGAACTATTTCTTTTAACTTGTCAATTTTTGTCTAACCTATATATATAAAAAAGCTAACTTAATGGCCCTTCCAACTATTTCTGGCTTGTAGTCTCTGAACACGCATTTGACGTCCATGTACAGTGTCACAACATAATTCTGTGGCTTACAGGCAGTGTAAAAAGGAAGCGGTTGCCGAGTTGATTTTTTTCTTGTTTTTGCATTCATCTGGGGCAGGCAACCTCTTCAATTTTCATAGAAAATCTGGACAGTTGAGAAGTATGGTTGGAGTTTACCATGTGCTAATGGTGGCTGCTCTCTGCTGTTCTCTTCATACTAGACAAGTGCATTTTCACCTTCTAAACATTATTATTCTTGTTTTGACATGGTTGATCCATGATGTACACAAGAGTAGATTGTAATCTCTGTCAAGCTTTCAGCAACTGCTGGAGAATGGAATGCTTTCATTTTTCAAACAAATATATATGGCATAGCACTAAAGAAGCACAAAGACATTTTAATATTTTAGGGTTTCCCAGTTTGGATAGCCATTAGGATTGCAGGATTTGTAGGATTTTTAAAATGATATAGTTTCATGTATTCAGAATAATTTCACTAAGCTAGTCATGTTATGCCATTTGTAATTTTTTTAACACTCAGAGCATTAGTGCCAGTTTACTGAACTGCTGAATTTCTTGTCTGACTGCAGTTATGTACTTCAGTAACACTCTTGTGGAGTAATCTTTACAGAATGATGGGTGATATTGTACTTGAGGGCCTCACCAGATGTGCAGTGGCAAGCCCCACCCAAAACCCACCCCATGATATGTCAATCATGAATATGCATTCCCTCCAAATGTACAACAAAATGTAAAAAGAAAACAAGCGCACTGACATGTAATATGACAATAAATATAACAGTAGACTGTTACCAACATCAGTAATTGACAGGTTTTATTGCACCATAACCAGCAAAGAAAGGAAACCGTCCAACATTGCTTTTCGCAGGAATATGAAGGCCATGCAATTCTCCAGTTCCAGTTTGCGGACCAAACAAGTTCACTAAAGTACCTACAATGTCCCCAAGTAATCTAAATTGTTCCAGCACCTCCTGTTCCTTAAGATTAATAAGTTACCTAGTGCCTATACATACCACATCCTCCAAGGCAGAGTGCCTCTATACATTGGGTAGAGATACAGGAATCAAGCCTCTCAAAGCAGGAAATAAGACTCAAGGCCAAGCTAAACAGCTTTGCTAACAACAAAGTGACTAAAAACATCAGTGCTTGTCACAAAAATCAGGAAAACTGAATCATTACCATACTATCAGCGCAGCAGTTATATACATCTCATCTTTTAAATATCAGTGTGTACTCATTTGCATTGGGCTGTCTATTTGACTTTTACATGGTCACACATATTTGCAGCAGACCTCTAATAATGCCACTTTCTCTGTGCGTGCTGCACAAATGTCTGCTGCACACATTTAACTTAGCTATGTATACCATCATATCTACTTCTTTAGTAATGACTGTAATGCACCTTTAGTATACCTAGTCCCTTATTTGTTCTCTACTCTATATCTGCCAAACTAAGACACAAACCAAAGATTAACTTTCATTAGGACTTTTCAAAACCTACTCAACAAACAAAGAGCTTCATACATTGTAATGTCTTCTCTGCTTAACAAGTAGATAGATCTCCAGTAGAATAACTATATTGCAAATACATTTCCACAGCAAACATTTAAGCAGCCAATGCATCAAACACGAACATGGTAGGGTTGTCACTCTTCACGACATGCCCACTTCTGCATGAAACGAACTGGTAAGGCCCTCAAGTACAATATCACCGAATGATGCTCCAAATATTTAACTTTCTCCTAATACACTACAGTGGTCTCTGTCTCAGAGCTTTGGATTTGTTTTCTGTTATGATTTTTATAATTAATTGAATTATTTTCTGCATATGCTAGCAGATCCACTATAAGTTATCACACATACAGTTTACTACAGTTTGTTTTTTTCTTTGATATTTTACAAGGGAAAAAATAATAAATGGAACCATAAAATCCTTTTGCTGGTTTATGTTGTGTTTTGAGAATGTAGTTGTATGTAGTCAGCTGACAGATTCATCAACATGGCATCTTCTGTCATATGCAGCCGCATTAGGAAATAGACTTTGTTCAGTTTGAGGGTCGGCTTGACATGGAAAGGTATCTCCCATCCTTTTTAAGGGGAGTGCAGTCTGGCTACTTCAGGTTAGGCCGTAGGCATATCGGATGTCCTTTTTTAGGGAATGGAATGGATGTGTTGTCTAATTGGGGCTGGAATGTGCATGGTATGTAAATATTCCCATGTCACATTGTTTGCTGCATAACAAAAAGAAGAGAACTGTTCTCCGGGTGGCCCATCCAAATGCATATAAACCAGGAGAAGGTATTGATTTTGTCATTGCTGTTATGAATAATAAGAGTAGTCCAATTGTGAGGGGGCCTACCAGGCACAAAAAACACAAGACAGGAAGGTGCATTGCAGTATGACCCCCCCACCAAGAAACGTTCTGATTTTAACATGTTCTGGTGTGACCAAAGATGTATTATAGTTGGTCATAATCATCTTCTGCAGAGCAGATTTCTCTCTTTCCTTCCCCTTTCAGCTGATATAAATGCTCTTTTAGATAAATCAATGCTGAGATGTGGCATGTCAGAGGAAGGTAAATGCTACTTCTACAGAAAGTTATGTTTTCAGCTCTTGCTGCACTGTAATAAACTTCAGTAAGTAAACAAAGTATGGCCTTTACAATGTGAAAACTGCCCTTATCTTTATCACAACAGTGCATTGTCTATGAACCCTGCCAGTAGACAATAACCACACCAAAACTGCATTGTGACCATTAATTGACAAGCCATAAACACAATGGATTAATATCATAAACAGGCTTTATAATAAGTGAGAAAACTTGTTACATGCAGAAATAAACATAAATATTAACATGCCAAAATTGCCATTGCTAAACTAAACAAGGAAGTCTGGACCCCAGTCAAACAAGCAAAGCTAGATGTGAGGTAAAATAGCCACCCAGCTGAAGGATAACCACAAATCCTTCCTTAACTATGTTAGAAACCTCAGAAACAATGCCAAGCATTATGCAGTGGTAGCAGGGAACTATATCACACACACAGACCCAGAATATATTGCCAGTCTGCTAACAAACAAAATTAGCTCAAACTTTACCTCTTTCTCCTGCAATATTCTCAGATTACATGCCTGCATTTACACACCCCCCCCACATACACCAAATCTCACAAAACCAAGTCCCCAAGGTGTTAAGGCCAAAAACACTACCTCTATGAACCCACACAACATTCCAAGCTGCCTACTGGACAGTCTAAAAGATAATTTATCAACCCCCCACAGAGGTTACGTCAGCCTCAAATAGGGTTCATGCCAGATGAATAGAGGACAGCAACAGTCATTCACTTGCACAAAGGTGGGACTTCAAGGGAATCAGATAAACATAGACCTATAAGCCTGATCAGCCAAATTTGTAAGACTATGAAAAGGATCATTATGGATTTAAGGAAGTAAATAGTGTGGGAAGAAATAGCCAGGGAATTGTTATGGCTAGGGTTGTATAGGCCCTAGGGCCAATAGCCTAGTACCAACCTATGAACCTATGAAAACACAGCCTACCTAGACGTCACAAAGGCCTTTGACACCATTCCCCATTCTGGTATTATAGACAAGCTCACCAGCCTGAACATAAACCCCTACGTCATAAGATGGGTTGCCAACTGGCTCACGGACAGAACCCACATGGTAAGAGTTGCGGGAACTAGGTCTGACTCTAAACCGGTTACAAGTGGCATTCCCCAGGGTTCAGTCCTAGGACCCCTCCTGTTCAGCATATACTTCTCAGAGGTACAGGCAAGCACAGGAGGACTATGGCTGACCAAGTTCGCAGACGACTGCAAACTAGGGGCTATAATTGACTCTCCGGCTGACACAGATATCCTCCAAAATGGTCTCACTGAGACGGATACCTGGTGTCAAAATCATGGCCTCAAGCTAAATGAATAAAGTGCATAGTCATCCCCTTTGGAAAAAGCAAAGTACCCACAAACTACCACATATGTGGTAGTCCCCTAAATACAGAAGACATAATAAGGGATCTGGGGACAAAAAAGTAATAGTAATATCTCCACTGATAATCACATTACCAAAGTGGTTAGAAAATCACTGACACGGATACCTGGTGTCAAAATCATGGCCTCAAGCTAAATGCCAAAAAGTGCATAGTCATCCCCTTTGGAAAAAGCAAAGTACCCACAAACTACCACATATGTTTGAGTCCCCTAAATATGGAAGACGTAATAAGGGATCTGGGGACAAAAAAGTAGATAGCAATCTCTCCTCTGATAATCACATTGCCAAAGTGGTTAGACAATTCTTCTACATGACCCACCTTATTACAAAAGGATTCACATCCAGATCAAAAGAGGTCACTGTGCCCCTCTACTCATCACTCATCAGACCCATCACAGAGTACAATGTCCCATTTGGGATGTACCTTACAAGACACCTGTAACAGCTGGAAAGACCACAGAAGTATCTCACCAAGAGGATTACTGGCCTCAAACAGATGCCCTATGCAGCTCAACTGAAGAAACTCCAGCTGTACTCGGTTGCATACCACCTACTCAGAGGTGATCTCTGCTTGACATACAAGGCCATGTCCAACCCAGAATTGATGGAATGCTCCACCTAAAGAAAACCTTATCCCCTCGAGCCACACGCTCTAAGAATCTAAACCTCACCACAACAATAAATAGGATGTGCTGGAGGGATAGATTCCTGTCCCAGAGACTTCCCATGCTTTGGAACAAGATTCCAGTCTATATTAGGCAGAGCTCCTCGCTAACACTCTTCAAGAGAAACCTTGACGAGTGGATGGGAAACAGAAAGTTTACCCCGGGGATCACTTCAGTGGATCTGCTGGACAGAGGCACAGGGATCTAATCAAAGGTGGTGGTGAACACCAACACATTCTGGCTAGGCTTATAAATGTCTTCAGGCAGATAGCCTAGTACCTACCTATGAACCTATGAACCTACAGGCTCTTCATACAAACCAGTTTGCATTTATCAGGGACAGGTCCTACCTACTTAACTTGGTCTTTTCTGGGTGTTGAACATGATTTTTAGGTATTGTTCTATCTCTCAAGCATTTGTACCAAAGACCTTGCATGATCATCTGTTAATCAAAATTTATTTGGTGAACCAGAAACTTAAAGCGCTTGCCCGGTGTAATGTGGCATCTAAGTCCTGAACAGCTGATGACCCTTCGGTGCTGAAGTTGTAGAAGAAAAGTTAGGTTGGAGATTTCCACTACTGAGTTAGATCCAGATGTCTCTCTTGTGTCCCTTGGTGACACTCTGGACCATCCAGTTGCTTCTGCTGTTGCTGCTTTTCCATATATCACGGCTGCTGTGTGAACACTAGATATAGATGATGGTTGCTACAGATCTGACACCCATCTCCATGTGTAAATATATCATCCTATTACCTCATATATTTATAATGTACTTAATCAAAATAATTGAAATATTTATGTACACTCTAAGGCACCATTTTCTGTACTTTGGTGTCACTATTGGGAAATATATGATTCAAACTATTATCATGAGTAAGTAGACTGTGCAAAAGCATGTTCTTACCATTCTATTCATGTTTTACTGTTTCATTTGTAAATTATCAACAGTAGTACCCCATGTGTTCAGATGGTGTCAGCAAGGATCTTTCTGCGTTGTCATGTCAGATTAATTCTCCTGTACCACCATACAACTTCAAGCCAACAGCCTCACAACAGTGTAGCTCCCATGGTGCAGTGCATCTCAGGGTCATTAAGCAGTGATTTGAATTCAGTGCACATCTTCCAGTTGAACAATAGCATCTTTTCAGATATTGTTTTCATAAACTGCCTCGGTCCCATAAATAACCCTGTATTTTTTTACTGCATTCATTTGTTGTCTCACACTTCTTTTACAGGTTTTGTTATCTATGCATTAAAACACAAATAACCTGCTTGGATGCCCTGTGACATTACAAACCTCCAACTCCATTGCTGAGCTACACACCAGTATTACTGCAGCCCACCATATCATGCGTTTCTAATCTCATTGTAATTGTGTCTGCACTACTGCTTTTTAACTGTGTGGGTCAATAGTATGCTCATAATAATTTCCACCAAGCTTTATGTTTGCTCATTGCTACCTTCAAGTGTGAATGTAGAGAGTGTCATCTTTATGCAAACCACCCGTGAGAAGCATCATTGCTGGTCATACACTGTAGTCTGAGAAATCTTTGCTGAGATGGCTGCTACATGCTGCATCACCCAACACCTTGAATTCGATGCAATATGCTGCAGTCAAGCAATACTTATGTCACCCCCTGCAAGACTATTCCAAGCACAATGGTCCAAATGGAGGTGAAGAAACCTTGAATCTGTGAGTACTCAACTGTCTGCACATATTATTGTTGATACCTAACATCAATTTATAGCTGCATTTTAATATATTTCTTATCTGTCAAAATATGTCAGTATTCCACTGTTTACAGGTAAAATCTCTTGTGTAACTCGCCATTGCCTTCTCACTCTGCCTTTGCCTTCCATGGCCATTGCTTGCCAGAGTATTGTCCCGTTGCAAGTATTTCACTGCATCATTCAGTAGTAATACTTAGAAAACATATTCCTTCTCTCACCTTGTACCTGCTATTTATGGTTTGCCATTATTTTGTTTATTGGAGTTGGCACCAGCTGGGCTATAGAAATTGTTACATTATTCCATCTTGAGTTGTTATGAAGATATGTGAATGATTGCCATCTGACTTGTACGTTGGTTTCCATGAAGCACGTGGTATGTGTCAAGTAACAGTGACATTAATAATTGTAATGTAGAGTTTTACTGCATAGCTTAGAGACAAAATGCATGAGTCAATGCAAGCATTATAGTATTTGCCTGTACTGCGTACCATGTATATGTGTTAACTGGTTATGTTTTTAGTTGCAGACATTTGAGGTTCAGCATTTGTGTACCTTCCAGATGTTCTCATCAACAGAGCTGTACCATAAAGGACAACAGAATACTTTCAGTCATTGATTTAATCCTGTACCTCACCATGTGTTTTGGCCTGCCTCCCTTGAATAAGATGTTTATGGATACTGGTTTTGTGTGTTTCAGGCAGCTGTGCAATTCCTTCTTTTGTGCTTTTATTTCCATGCTTTTTTAGCTAAATCTGCTCATATACTACAGCATTTGTTATGGGTTGGCAATATGTGAAGTTCATTATTACTGTCACTTTTAATAAATATTAACTTGTGAAATATTACAGTTTCTGTGATATTAACAAGAAATGGGTCAATCAGAGGTATATGAAAAACTGAGAAGGTAACATAATATGTTCATTATATTAATCACTGCAACAATAGCCTTAACTATATGGGTTATATCCTGTAAGTGAGATATCATCTGGCCAGCTTCCAAAACTTCAGGATACCTTCCATGCACCCAAAAAGACAGGTTTGGAATCCAAACCATCAAAAGGTAGCCTGTTGCAGAAGAATATGCTCCTATGAGTCTTTTAAGGATCAATGGTCAGCTTGTGCTACTCATTTGCTATGCATATAAATTCCCTGTGTGGAAAAAAAACTTCCACATTATACAAGTTGTTTTACTGTTCTTACCCATTTAGGGCAGTTATTTGTAAGATGGGATTGTAGGTTTTAATTGACTGTCATGAGACTTAATGGTAGTTTTAAATGGGAACACATATTTTTCAAGTCAGTTTAAAAGATGAAAATCATACTTTCTGTGAAGAAGCTGTGTTTATTTTACCTTTTAGGGCTGGCAATGTGTTTTAAAGTGCCTTTTTTCTGTGTTTTTATGTGACAAAAGTAACTTTTAAAGACCATTTTCAGCTTTACCATGAAACAAACTGCCAGTCCCATGGCCGGTCCTTCTTCCTATAAGAAAAAGGAAAAGTTAAGCAAACAGCTTTTGCCACCACACGTAGCAAGCAATTTGCCTCAATCATAGGTGGGTGACTCTGCTGTGGCCATAACTTGTTCCTCAGATCACTCATCTTTTACCCCAGATCCCTCTACTATAGCACCTACAGTCACTGTGTACTGAGGATTAGCCACATCCTCCTCAGTGTGCAAGGACGAGACACTCTTTTTGGTGCTTGCCAGTCTTAGCTGTGGGAACAGGGAAGGCTTCACTTTGTAGTCATAATATTGTGCCCACCCCTGAAGAAGCTGCTGTTGACATTAATAACACTGTTGATCCCATTTTTTTCTGTCAAAAAAAAAAAAAAAAACTAAACACTCCTCTTCAAATATCCTCAGACATGGGTAGTCTACTGGGTATGGCTCTGCATTTAATTTAAGGTATTGATCCTTCTTATAAGGTGGTTTCTGGTAAGAGAAAGAGGGGTGCCTCTTTTTAGGAAGAGATTCAAGATTCTAAATCTGGACTGGCAGATGAAGGGACAGATACAGGGTTTTCTCCTTAGTATTCTCATTCTAACTCAGAGGAGCTCAGTTTCTGATTCTGCCAGTGGTGGTTTCTCTTTCCTTGAAACTATTTCCAGAATTAGCTAGAGTTTTCAGTGGCAGAACACTGAGGTTTCTCTGTCTCTCAGAAAATATTATGAGCTGTTACTGAAGGAATTTCCAGAACCTTCTTCCATTCTCCCAGTTCTGTCATCACTGGATGATGTGTGCACCACTACCAGCAATTTTCTTTATAGCTGACCTGCTGCCTCTAAAATGGCAGAGATAATGCACAAAGCTCTTCAGTCTTTAAAATGTTCTACACTCTTCCGAAACCTATCACAGGACCTATAGCTTTACTGAATCCTACTGACAATAAACATTTGGTTAATTCCAATCCTACTCTTTCTGACAAGCATGGGAAGATTATTGGCTTTCCAAGATGGCTGCACACTGTTCAATAGATTCATTTTAGCTCACCCAGTGTGACAAAACAATAAACTGATAGATAATGGCCAGTAATTCTGTTCTTTTAGTGCAATTCAGTTACTGGCTGGGAAGTACACAACCTGGATGCCAGCACAGAAGAAATTTAGAGAGCCTGAAAGAAAGTCAACTTGAAAAGATGAAGAGAAAACACTGACTGGAAAGAATCTTGCAGCTGTTCAGCAAAAAAGCAGTTCAAGCTCCAGCTTTGGTGCAAGAGATGGCTTCCAGTAATTTAAATGAAAAAATAAGTCAAATGTGCTCAGAGCTTATTTAAACAAATGAAACACTGAATGGGTATATTAACTCAAATAACAAAAGGCTAGAAAAAATGGAAGAAGTGTTAAACAACTATTCATATGAGCTGATAAAACTACAAAAAATCATAGGTCAAAAAGAAGAAAAGGCTGGCTGAGTAGGAGACTGCTTAAGAAGATATGTTTAAAAAAATGGTAGAATTAGAGGACATAGCATCAGAAAAAAATTTAAAATTTTCTGCCGTACCAGAGAAACCAAAAGAGAAAGACTATATTAATTTTATGAAACCTCAAATAAGTAATTGGTCTGGTATTCCACAGCAGTATCTGTTAATTAAAAGAGCACATTGTGTGTAGGCTCCAAACCTGGCCAGAAGAAAGCAGCCAAGACCTGTATTACTAAAGATGTAATCACACTAGCAGAAAGAGTTGAGCCTGATAAAACTATGGCAGAAGGGCAAAATATTAAAAACTGGTGATAGAAAAGTGTTTGTAGGAAATGAGTATTCACTGTACACCAGGCAGAGCAGAACCAAATGTATCCCAGCAATCAAAGAATGGCAAGAGACAGATGTGAGATTCAAGCTGTTGTATCCAGCTATCTTCAGAATATTTTTTTTTTCTTGGAGGATCAAAGTCATTTTTTGATACAGAGCAGGTTAAGGAAGAAATACAAATGTTTGTCCAATAAAAAGTGAGACATCAAACAGAAGAGGACTCTCATTTTCATTCTTCTGATACTAAAGCTCATAGAGAGATTATGCTGGTGAAACTTGTTTCAATGTTCCAAAGGAAAATGCGTGAGAGACAAAAAAAAAACACATGAGATGACTAAAAGAATCAGGAGTATCTTGGAATTGAACTGGAGTTTGGGGTTAGGAGATGAAGATGGACAGGAAGAAGACCAGCAATGTTGAACGTAGTGAATAAATGTGAGATCATGAAGTACCAATCGCATTTGTGAAATATGGCTTTACAAGAAAAAGAGGCTGAGAAAGATTGGATTTTTATTGACTTTGTTAAACTTGTGGGGAGGCTTGTGCCCCATTTCATGTCACTGATGTCTTGAAAGGCATTGAAAGATAAACAAGAGAAAGTAACTGTAAGTAAAATAATCTTTATTCTTAACAATATACGTATAACGCATTTCATGATATAAATTGCACAATACATCGTAAAGCATTTTTAGTGACTATGTGTGATGATACTAAAGTAAACAAGTACTTTTTCTTTTCTTTTTTTATTTTTAAGAACTGTAGACATTACAACATAAAAAGAGAAGAAAGACTGGAAAAAAGCACATTTGAGTTAATGGACTATAGTATTGGGCTGTTGGGGTAGGGTGTTGGGTGTGAAAGTGAAAGATGTTTTTTCTTTTTTTTTTTGCATAGGTGAATGTCTGAATTAATGTCTTTGGCTAATATAATGACATTTTTTTTTGTTTAAGCAAGTGTTTTGTTTAATATGAGACCACAATGTTATGAATAGTTTTCCTTTAGCAAATAAATGTTCAGTGTTAGTTGAGAAGTGCATTCTCCTCTTGTGTTTACATAGAAACAGGCTGACTAAAGGTGAAGGCAATAGATCAAGAGGTCTGGACATTGTTTACTTAGAGAAACATAAAATTAAAAGGTACAAGAACAAACAGTTCAGTAAAAAAAGTTTGAAATTATTGGAAGTGAATAAGAGACAGCAGCTTTTCTGGTAACTAAAACTGTAATGTGTTTACTAGAACAATGTATAATTTAGTTTTATTTAAAGAAAGCCAGTGCATTTTTCTTTAAAGCTAAAAGTTAATATTTTCTGAAAGCATATACACTGCTTTTCAATATCTGGGAGAGGAATAAAGATAAGACAAGAGCAGACAGCAATTACTATAAGTAGGAGCACTGGTTGTAATATGTGCTTTAGTATGGATAACCTTAATTATAGGTTAGTTAATGCCTGTGGGGGTGCAGCTGTCAATTTGGGACAATTGTTCCTATCAAGAGAGTTAAACTTTATTATTTGAAAATGTATATATATATATATATATATATATATATATATATATATATATATATATATATAGTTTTGGGTGTTTATTTTAAGTTAATAGGTTATGGGGTGTTCTGTGTGTGTAGGGTGCTAGTTTCATGGTTTTCATTAAAAATATTGTAAAATGTGATATAGGTTTAAATGGAGATGACAAGAAACAACTATATAAAGGATCAACCTGCCAAAAAGTATTAGTGGGCGCATATAACACAAAAGATAGAAAAAGACATTTAAAAAAGCTGTCATATATAATAGGTGAGAATAATAACGTCTTATCATAATGACTATACTAAACATATTATTTTAAAATGTGAATGGCTTCACACATATAGACAAAAGGGTAAGAGTATTGAATTATATTAAGAAATACAGAGTGCAAATAGCAATGCTACAGAAGATACATATGGAAAGAAATGGGCATGAAAATTTGATAAAGAAAATACTTCATGTTGGATATTCAGCAGAAAATCAAGGAAAAAGGAAAGGGGGATACTTATATTAACTGCTAGAAGAGCTCCCATAGTGATAGAGGAGAAGAAAAAGAAAATAATGGTAGATTTGTAGTAGTACTGGGCTATGGCAAGGGTGGAGGATTACACTACCATGTATTTCTATTCCACCTAAAACTGCTATTATGAATCTTAAGAAAATTGTGGGATAAATAATCACCTTTCAATAGGGAATATTACTTATAGGAGGAGACTGGAACTTGATATGCAATAGTGAGGATGTATCCAGGGGACCTAGAAGGGAAAATATAATAAAAGGGGGTAAATGTCTGAAGAAATTTATGAAACTACTTGGTATGGAATATGTGAATTCAGTAATAAGAACTCAGAGAGAATCTGCACATTATTTCTCAAGGTACAATAACTGGGCTAGACTGTGCAGAAATTATATTTCATAGAAACATTTGCATTTAATTGAAAGCTTGGAAACTATTTCAGATTATGTGTTACTAATAACTAGGATAAAAAATGCAGGGTAATGAAGTACAAATGAGACAATGGCATTTTCCCACCTATCTCTTAAAAGAGAGGAGTTTAAGGAATGGCTAGTGGAAACTATCTGAGAGTTATTAGGTCATACAAAATTTTCTTCAAACGTTATAGCTAGTGAGTGGGATAAAATGCAAATGGAGTTTGAAAATAGGGTAGAAATAAAAGAAAAACAGATGTGGTTAAGAAGTAACAAGAATTATTTAGAGGGGCTCACAAAGGTTAAAATATTCCACAATAAAGGGAATCTCACAGAACAATAAAAGGCATAATTGCAGAGTGCTAAAGAGAAAATAATGGAGTATCTGTATAATATGTATGAGTTTAGAAAGATTGCTGTTAAGCAATTTTTTTTGATAACTTCCAGAGCAAAAAAAAAATTTAGCACAATGACATAGGCAACATAAAGTTGAAAGGATTGTTGCCAAACTTATGGAACTCATAACAAAATAAATAAATAAATAAATAAATAACCAGAGATCCTGTAGAGATATTACAGATATTTAAAAAATGTTATGAAAATCTGTATTTAGTAGAGGAATGTGAAAATCAAGAAAAATCACAAATCGAAATATTTATGGAAGACAGGTATGCCAAGGTTAGAAGTTCATAGGTTAGTACTAAGCTAACTGCCCTTGCGAGCCATTTTAAGCCTAGCCAATTATTCCCTGTGAGACTCAAACCCTGCACCTTGTATTTGTAAGGCAAACACCTTAACCATTAGACCACCCTCCCAACCCTTGTAGGTTGATGAGGCTCAACAATTAACAGTTAAGACAGGAGGAGATGAGATTAAAATGGTGACACATAATCAAGCAGCAGGAAAGTCTCCAGGAATAGATAGTATTTCTGTGGAAGTTTGGAAGCTAGGAGGGAAGAAAATGATAAAGATCTAAAAGGTTTTATTTAGCCATATTCTAAAAGGAGAGGAAGCACCAACATCCTGGAATAAATCTGGGGTGGCTGTAATACCTAAAGATGGTAAAGACCTATCAGACCCAGCTTCATACAGGCCAAATTCTATTTTAAATAATGATTACAAGGTGGCTATGTCTATAATGACTAAACAAATGTCAAACGAGTTGCCAAAATGTTTAGATATAGATCGATGTGGTTTTGTGGTGGGGAGGAAAACATTTGTCCACATTAATAGAACAATGATGATGCAGAGAGAAGCAGAATGTAAGGAAATACTACTGTTACTGTAGGTCTTGATGCAGAGTAAGCACTCAACAAAGTAAGCTGGGATTTCATGAGTAGGGCAATGGAAGCATTTGCATTCTCTGCTACAATAATAAGTTTAATTGAGAGGATATATGAGGGATCAGATGCAAAAATTAAAGTGGGAGGGTTCCACTATAATACGTTGTGTCTGAAGAGAGGAACAAGATAGTGGTGTCCTCTTTCCCCTTTGTTATTTTTTTTATATTTAGAGCCCATGACAAAGAAAATAAGTGAATCAGGAATTAAAAGTTATACTTTGTATGGTAATCAAGACATGTTGGCTTTATATGCAGATGATATTATTTTGTACCTGATAAAAACAGAAGAGGCCATCTCAGTGTCGTGGAACATTCTTTTTTTTTTTTTTTTTTTTTTTTCAAAACAGGTTTATTGTTTTAACATATAAGAGAAAATATATATAATTTTATACAAAGTAAAAAAAAATAGGTATTATTATAATATTCACAAAAACAACTAAAGTATTTACAAAGACATCCACTACAATCAGATCAATTAATTAAACTAAAAACACTTTGAGGTACAGGTGTGTTGAATAATATAAGAGATTTAGAAATAATGAAATTATCTGTAAAAGAGCCTGCAAAATTCATTAATTGACTTCCAGTATTCTTTCAATTTTATACAGTCATAAAACATATGAGCCCAGTCAGCATTAATTTCTACATTACATCTCTTACATAGATTATCTTTATTATTTATTTTATTCATCATCATTTCCATGTATAAAGTCTCCAGACAATGGAATTCAATATATATTGTTATCTTGTTTTGTTGGGTGGGTCCCCATTAATAGAAGTGAAATAATTCCAGTATGAATAAATTTAATATCAAGTAATCAATCAGTGTTGGAATAGATTCTTTAACAGTTATAGACATTAAATCTATTTTATTAATGAGATGTTGTCTAAAGGTCTGAACCTCTAACCAGCAAGTTTCTCTTAGATCAAATTCTTGTTTTAAGAAATCTAGATTTTTAACTTTATTATCAGATATCAACTGATACCAGTACTTTAATTATTATCAGATATCAACTGATACCAGTACTTTAGATCATTATCTATAATAATATTTAATGGGTAACAAACCATATGTTTAGATAACATGGAGTTATTTACAATCATATTTTTATGTGTTAAGGAGATAGTGTCGTGGAACATTCTGAAACAGTTTCAAGTCTTTTCAGGATATAAAACTAATGAAGACAAAAACAAACACTAGGCCAGTAAACCATGTACCCACACATTAATTGATTCAGTAATACCCATAGTTATGGGTACATAATAAAATGAAGTATTTAGGAATAAAGTTTAAAAAAGATTACATTACTGCAGCTAAGGATATGTGGGAAGAAACTAAACAAAAGATAATACAAAAATTATGAAACTGGAAGTTGTTGTTTATAGATATGGTAGCAAGATGCAAGCGGTGAAAATGTTTTTAGTCCCTTTAGTTTCATATACATGTCAGGTATATTTTTATCAACCGGGGACAAGTTGTGGACAGTATTTAATAAAGAGTTGAAATATTTTATCTGGGAGGAAAGAGGGCAAGGGTCAAGTGGGATAAGTCGATCCTTCCAATAGAACAAGGTGGTTTAGGATTACCTGATTTGAAGAAATATTTTAGAACTACCTGTTTAAGGCTCATATACATAACACAAGCAAAAAGCTATAATTCAAAGTTGAAAGGGTTGATGATGATGAAGCCAGGGGAAAATTCAAGAAATAAGGACAGAGCGAGATTTTGGATGCAGATACTTAAGAAGAAAAATAAGAGACATACAGAATATTGTATTCATAAAGTAGTAGAAAGTATTCAAAGTATTCTAAAAACTAAGCCAACAGGAGAATGGAGAAAGGAAATTCTGCTGATAGGGATGACTGCAATTGGGGTTACAGAAAATAGGCAAGTGGAGGCTGGAACTTACTGGAGAACACTGGCAAAGGAACCTAGGTATTGGGAGCAAATAATTTAAGATAGGAAAAGCCAAGAAGACTTTGGGACTGCAGGCTACCGACTGTCTTCCCTATCAGGGAGTGATATCAGAGCATAGACAAAGAGAAAGGGGCAGGGGAATCCTAAGTGAAAGACCTGTTCTGGTAGAATTTTTAAATGAATGCAGAAAATAAGCTGCTGTTACAAAAAGGATAATTAGTAGGACATATAAAATATGCCATGATATCTATAGGAATCAGTCAGATGAGGTTAAAAACAACTGAGAAGAGAGACTGGATAAGCAATTCACAAGGAAACAATGGGAGAACATATGTATAGCTCCTAAATATGCAACAAAGTCTAGAGTAGGATTTTTGCTTGGAAGTGTTTGCATGAGTATATTATACCCCAAGCAGACTCCAAAGAATTTTTACTCAAGTAGATTGCAAATGTAGATGTCATGGAAAGAAAGTGGTAACTGGGAATATACTGTATGTTTTGGGAATGCAATTAGTGAACAAACTTTAAAAATCCTTGCAAAGTATTCTGTCAGATATATTGGGTGAGCAAACTAGTGTAACTACGGATATGCTTTTTTGAGCTGGGATACAGGATTTGAATTATCAAAATATATTAAGGCCTTGTTAACTTTAATTCTTGTGGCTGCCAAAAAGCAATTGCTAGAAAATGGAAATCAAAGTCTACACTAACTGTATTTGAAGTAGTGAGTATTGTAACAGAGATAAAAAAAACTGAATGTGGAATCTTTAGAAAAGGATAGGAGCAAATTGCATAAAAAATGAAAATTGTGGGAACATTACATGCAGAATGTTTTGGAGACGTGAGCAATTTATGTAATATTGGACTGATGATAATTGTATAAAAGAATATATGTAATGTATGATGTTTGTAACTGTGAACATGTTAACATGGTTTGTTTTATTTTATATAACTGTATGCTTGCCTATTTCTTACTGTGATATTCAATAAAGGTGTCTAAAAAATGATGTGAAAACTATTGATAATCATGGGGAAAAGTTTATGCATATGCAACTTTAAATTCTAGAATTTTTAATTTCCAGGCTCATGTGATGAAGTTTATTCTAACTACTTATAAAAGTATAACAGGTGGTTTGTCTGCATTTTCTTCTACTGAGGAAATTTCTGCTTTAAATAATTTTGTTTCTTCCAATGGAGAAGTCACTACTCATCATTTATAATATGTGTAAGTTCCAGGCAATGTTTATAACAGGGTTTGGCCACGGGAACTGTTTTGAGAAGGTCTGCCTGGCTTTATTCTCAGAACCTCCCAGATGATATCATAATGAGATTTTAAATTCTCCTTTGGATAGAGATTTGTTTTTTGGTTCCTTTGCCACAGAGGTCATCTAAAAGTGTAATGAATGGGGTAAGTTGGTAAAGGGAATCTCTAAGATTTTTCAGCATGCATTTTCCTGGTTTGCAGAAAGATTCTCGAATCCCTCCTCCAATTTTGGCAAAAAACTACATAAACAACAAGTACCACAAGCTTTTTTTCAGAATGGATCTCATCACACAAGATCAGGGGTGTCTGATACACCCTGACCCTAATCAACTTCAGTTGACTGCCTGGATGACAGGGTCTTATTTCCCTTTCATCATCTGTTTACTAAGGACATGCAGCAGGTACTAATAGAGGCAAGAACGCCTACTGCTAGTAAATCATATATTAACAACTCCTCCATCACAATTAATTTATCATCAATTTCAGCATTTCTTCAGCAAGATCTTCCTCTTTCAATGCAGCCTCATGTCAAAATTTTCTTTAAAGGTGTTTTGCATAAGAGGTCTCCAAGGAAAACCACTGGCCCCTCCTTGGGATTTTAATTTTGTGTTAGAGAAGCTAATACTTGCTCCATTCAAAACAGCTAACCTGGCTAATTCTGTGGTTCTTAACCAGGAAAACAGCCTTACTGATTGCTTTGACATCAGTAACAAGGGTATCTGGGTTGCAATCTCTTATGATGAATTAACCCTATTTCATTTTCCACAAAGACAGGGTTTCTTTGGTAACTAATCCTTCTTTTATGCCTGAAGTGGTGTCTCACTTTATTTTAAGCTAAAGTATCAATCACCCTGTCTTCATTACTGAACCAAAAAATGAGGGAGAAGGAATACTCCATGCCTTGGATGTCCACAGACAATGGAGGTACTATCTGGGTGAAATAAATCTTTCAGATCTTCATAATCTACCCACATAGGTAAGGCTATGAAATATGTGATCCGTGTGATGAATATATTACAGTTGTGTAAGCAATGTATATGTTGACAACTGCTGAATCACCAAAAGTAATGTTCTACATAAGCATCCCTAGACTGACGATACACCACACAATATGCTATGCATAAACAGCATATTACCCATATCTATCCACCATTTGCACCCAGTCCTGAACAAGTAGTTATGCATAGGAGTTAGCCACACACCAGCCATCTGTATCCACACTTACACTGTGTAAACCACTGGTGTTATTTCAACACAAATGGCCTTGGGCCAAGGATACTGGAGCTGGTTGGCCAGACTCAAAGATAAATATGCACATAGCAGTTGCACAAAACACAGTAGTATTTTGAAACAGCCATTATTAGTGAATATGCAACACGTGCCTCAGTAGGGCATAAAGAGGCACTACAGCAACATATCCCATTTCAACACTATTTCCCTGAGCCATTGGCCAGCAGAAACTCAAAGTATACCATGCAATGAGGTAGTACAGCAAATAAATATTATGTCCACAACTTCTTCTGCCTACGCTGTGTTGGACTATCCACATTCAATACAAAAACTTATTATGCCTCCCCATATGATGAAGGAACCCCTATATAACATGTAGTGCAGCTGCATCACCTGACAACATTCTAGTTCTCAGCATCACAGTCAATGAACTTCATACATCAATACCAACACACAACCTGCGATTGTGTGTACCCATTTCTTCCACAATGGTAGCGGCTCCTTAGATGTGTAATGAGGTCCATTTGCTGTGGCACTTATATTTTGATGGAATTATTGGTGGCCTTAGCATTCTCATCCTTGCACTGATAGCCTGGCTGTATTATGGAAAGGCCTTCTGCATGTAGAAGACAACCCTTGTTAAACTCTACACACATCCTGAGGGGGGAAAGGTAATTATATATGTTGGTATTGTGCACACATGCTGACACTGTCTTTAACTGAAACACTGAAAATTATGCACAAATATAGCAGGGACTCATAGCCTGCATCAGGAAGAATAACACACAGTAACCCACTAAACAGGTGTCCTGAGTTAGAGCTTATGTACCTTACCATACATTATAGGTGCATTCAGTTCTTTGATCATCAGTTTTCTTCCTCAACTTCTGCGGAATGACCCCGTGCACTGCACACCAGCATCTGCCTTGTTTCACTATGACCTATTCACATTCTCATTAAAGTGCAGTGCTGATATCATTAACCTATAAAAGATAATGGATCATTAAAACTACAAGGCCTGTTACTCAGCTGCTGACGGAACTTTTCTGTAGAAATAATTTCTCATGCTTACATTACCTTAGCCTGCATGCTGTTAAAGAAGTAATGTTATCACCTGTGGTGCAATATATGTTAACACATGATGAAACGCTTCTTCTGCTGATGTCTGATGTGATGGCGACATATTTGGGATGTCACATGGTAAGTACTAGTTTGCAATGATGACCACAGCTCTTTGTATTGATAGCTACCTTTATGCACAAGAGGATAAATTAAAATTTGATAAGATAATATAGTCATATCATCAAGACAATGAAAACAGCATGACACTAATGATTTTCCACTCCAGTTGCAAGTATACCTCCCTTTTCTCAACCAGGTGCATTTTTCTAATTCTTTGTGTTGGCACTGTGGGAAAGTCTCTCTGATGCAATCATTTTTATTGCTGACATAATTCACCAGAGAGAGAGAGAGAGAGATGTAGCTACAGTTTCTCCATCACCATTGATAATTGTTACTTTTGGCACACCAGTCTAAGTGATCATTTACAGACTGTAGCTAATCATAAAGAATTTTTCTGTAGACCCACCTCCAGCACTCATTCATCTGTTTCTTCACATTTAAAATATATAGTGAGCATTATTACCTCTACAGAGTCAACTAGCAAGGAGATGTGACTATGTCAGCAAAACTAACAGTGCATTTGGAATGCAGTTTACCACCATAGGAAGGATCAGACAGAATGTAATGGCTCATACACATGTACTTGCCTTTGGCAATGCACCACACATCATACCAGTGTTTGACACTGGGATAAACCTCATGTATGTATTTTCATACAGTGATGTGTCTATCCATCATCAGGCTGCCAATGAGAACATCTTCACTGCTCACAAGTGTGTATTTCAGTCCTTCCAGCTCAACGGCATTTGAACTTGACAACTCACCACTCTGAAAAAGTTTAACTTGAAAAAAAAGTGATTCAGAAAATACTATTCAATATAGTTGATTTCTGTCATAAATAAATGTTTCATAATGGTTGTGTTGTATAACTATATCTGAAAGGATGTGATTGCATCAATAATCTGAGTAAATACCTGCACTAACTGCAAGTTGATGATCCAGTTGTTGTCCAAGTCCATGACCGAGTAACATTTATAGTTTGTAGTATGGCCAGGAGAGCAGCACGTGGCATCATCACTAATATGTGCTGCAGCAAGTTGGAAAACCACAAGCAGTTTCTTTTGGTGAGATTGCCACACCTGTTGCACAGACGGAATGAGGTAGCATTTTTAGATTAAATGGTAGGTGTTGCATGAAACTGCAGCCATATTCATAGTTCTGTACATATTTAGCACTCACTCCACAGGCAATAAGCAAATTTCCCACTGCCAAAGAACACATCATTGGCTAGGTTTGGAGGAATCTACAATGTCCCTTGTCATACACCTGCATCAGGACAGCTAAGGAACCAAGGAGTTAATAAATGAATATATTGGATGACCAAGACAGATCAGACATGTTGACAACATTGGCATAAGAGCACTCTCAAATATCGAAAATGTTTTCTGCCTCTCGGTGGCTCATCATTGCTCAGTTTTGTAAATCTGAAACAGCAGTAAGTTAAAGCAGCAGACTGTCAGCCCTACATTTGAATACTATGTGTGGATAATAATGTGTGGAAAAATGGAAAATTCACAGTGATAGGCAATTGTTACACATCGATTACAGCATAGTTACCTGAAGAGATTAAAAGTAAGTGGGGCAAAGCTTCCCTCTGGTGTGGTCCAGTCTGGATCATAAGAATCACTGTCGTCCAGGTCACATGTATATGTTACACAATCAGACTCTGAATCTTCAAGAATGTCCTGCTGTGCTGATAAACGTAAGTCCTCCGTCTGACTGCACGTGGAAGGCGTACTACTCATTGATGTAAGGGTGTTAATTTTTGTGTGGCATGATTACTCATTGATGTAAGGGTGTTGATTCATGTGGCATGATGGGAATACAATGTACACACTTGTGCTGCTGTACTAAGATGTCTACCAGCACAAAAGTACCTTGGGTCTGTCTGCACTAAGGCAACCAAGAGTTCCTAAATGAGAGCAGAAGACATCATAACAATATCAAAT
>NC_056751.1:572060298-572092798 GCF_019279795.1 Protopterus annectens
TATATATATATATATATATATATATATATATATATATATATATATATATATATATATATATATATACACACACACATAGATGTATACACACACATATATATATATATATATATATATATATATATATATATATATATATATATATGTGTGTATATCTAGATATATACATAGAGATATAGATAATAAAACAGTGCAGAAAATATGAATCCATAGCACCAGGAAAGATATAATGCATTTTTTGAGGGGGGTGTAATGTATATACTAACATGACCAAGAGCTACTAGTACTCCAAGTGCAGAAGCACAGAATCCAACGTAAAATAAATATGAGTGAATGGAATTAACCAAAAATGATGCAGCAAACGGAAATCAGAAAGAAAATAAAATGAGCAAGCCTACACTTACTGATGAAGGAAAACAGGAGATGCAGCTGAACTATCGAAATTGTGGGCTGCAGAGGTACAAGTGCTGGTAGATGCAGGAAATCTACAAAACTAAGATTGAAAACAGTAGAGCTGATAGTAAGTCAAAATAGCAGAGTGTGACTAATTACATAAGATGTGTAGCATTATCCTCTCACACCAAGAGCTGCTAAAAACATCAGTAGCTTATATTAAAACACTCACTGTGAAAAAGTTTTAGAAGATCACTAATGTACCATTACGAACTACAAGAGCAATAAATTTGTATGTTAAATTGTAGACTGCAAGTGGAACTCTTATTGGTTTAATGCGCTACCAAGTACAGCACAGCAGCTAATCTGAAATGAATGAATTGAAGAAGGAGTTGCCTTTTATAAGCACACAGTCAGTGAACCTTGCATCTCCTGAACACCAATTTGTGTCATGAATATGTGGCACATGTTGACAAGATTTCGGTGTGACAACAAAATCAACTGACTGAGACAGCATTTGTGTATTTGTTTTTTTTTAATTTCAAATGTTCATTTTCCACATGGGATTTAACTGCCGTTATGATGATATATGGGGAGTGAGCGAGGAGGAAGAGGATCAGCAGAGATGTTGAAGACACTGTTCCATGTGTAAATAAAAGCACTGAACTTAAACAAGAAAACATGAAAACCTATAACATCACATCATCAGGAACACTATAAAATACCACATTTGTAGAAAACACTGCATGTATATCACATTACAGGGAATGTCACACATACATCATAGTGCCAGGAATTACTACAGATATACCACATTAATGGGAAATACTGCATATATATCACATTAACAGGAAAACAGATCAACTATAAATACATCATCTCAACAAGAACAACTACATACATTCCACATTTATAGGAAACACTCACATAATGCAAATAAACATGGAATGCCACACGTATACTACATTAACAGAAAACAAAACTCATGAACCATATTAACAGGAAAATGTAAAAGTATATCACAATAACAAGAAGTACTACACATATACAAAAAAGAAAAACTCCACATACCGTGTTAACAGGAAAAGCTAATAAAGGAAAACTACATACAGTATGTACCACATTAATAAGAATGATTGTACATACACAGCATTAACTTGAAGCATACAGCTTATAACGCATTAAGGGGAGAACTACATTGGCATCACAGTATCTTAAAAATACGTGCATGCCATATTAATAACAAACACTGCAGATGTACCAGCTTAACAGGAAACACTGAACATATATTCTATTAAAAGGAAAAACTACATGTACATCACATTAACAAAAAAATCTACACATTAACACATATATCACATTAACACTGAAAACAACAAACCTATCACATTAACAGGAACTAATACATGTACTTTATACATCAAATTAACAAGAAAATTCTTAATACTCCACAGTAACAAGAAACACTATATATACTCCACTTCACCAGAAAAAAATATTCTTACACCACATTAACAAAATATACTATGTGTATTACTTTAACTGGAAAAACTATAAATACAACATATTAATAACATAACAATAACATATAATAATGAAATCATTTAGGTGACTTCATCCTTAATCTTGGCCCTCTTTCATCTGACAGATACTTTCTTAGCACACCTACGTCTCCTTCAACTCATGAAAGAATCTTCAAGAACTCATCTCATATCATTCAAACAGTCCACATTAAATCTTATTATTACAAACACATCAAACCCCATCTCCGGCATAAACATTTCCCCACCATCGTTAAGTGACCTCTATCCAGTCACTTTTACAAATATCAACCATGTTATAAAGCTGTCATTAATATTAAAAGTCTTTAGGGAGCAGTGTAGCACAAACATTGACAAGCTTGTCAACATTCTCACAAATGGAAGCATATAACCTTAGATTATCATAATACAACAACCAGAACCCTAATGAACCTTTTTCTCCAGCTGCAAGACAAATTATTTTCACTTATCAACAGCTTCTATAAACCTACCAAAACGAAAGGGCAAGCCACCAAATTTTAACATCTCCTGACTCTAAGAGATGAAGCATGGCAAAAAATGGAAACAAAGCCCCACAACTGAGAACCAAGCCTCCTTCACAATCTTACATAACCTAGTCAAGCAGTCCATCCAAAGGCACTAAAGGAATATCCAAATAAAGAAACAAATCAGACTCTTACAGTCTTGCAAAAAATTTTGGGAAAAAAAGTTAAACTTCTTACAGAATGAAAACCTCCTCATGACACCCTCTCTACAAACACCATCCCATGTGGCACAGTAAAACATTCCCAGAAAATTTTCTTAAAGAATTTAACAATCTCCTGTCAATTAATTTCTTATTGTTACCACATTCCCCAGTACAGAGAAGCAATGAATTCCTCTGTCTCTGTCAATGGTGGTTCAGTCAACAGACCATCTCCTGTCACCCTGAACTCCTGTGCCAGATGAATGGCACAGTCCTAAGCAGCATGTATCATTTGGTGGCCCAGTGTCTGACCTAGTTGCAATCTCTGCCCTGGCAACTATTTAAATCATTGATCACATCCCATTAAATGCAGTTGTGATAAGGTCAGGCAGAGTTATCATGGCCAATCATCCATTGACTGTGGAGATGGACAGCCTGCAACAAGATTTTATTTTCTACATGGAAGAACTTGTGTTTCTGTGGCTTGTATTTGGCAGATATAATGCTGTGTGAGGAAAGAATAAGTCATGTGAGGATACACATAGCGCATTTCATACAAACACACCTTAATACACTACTGGCCTATGTGCTGCTGTGAGGTGTCTAGTTCATACATACATACATACATAAACACACACACACACACACACATATGTATATATATATATATATATATATATATATATATATATATAGTTTACTGTGGTATGGTCCAAAGGGGTTGGGTCGAACAGTTGCAACATCGGAAAAGAATAATGAATTTGGTAATATCAGAAGACTGGAATGTTGAAAATAGTAAACACAATAATGTGTATATGACATTTTCGACATTCCCGTCTTCCAGGCATGTTAGTTAGCTTACTTCTACTATTTTGCAGGGGGGCACCCCTATGTGGGGGAGCTACACCCACCACACCCCCTGCACATTAAATATACCAACTCCAAGATCGCATTACAGTGAGGAAATGGGCTACTTCCCTGTTCCTCACTGAAGCACGACCTCCCTCCACAGTCTCAGCACATCACTTGCTGAAAAGTTGAGTGCACCATGCAACTTTGCAACTTGACTAAACGTGATCGACCACTATTCATTCAATTTCCTGCCCCTTGGAAACCATGGTTTCGGACATTGGCCATTCAACTTACTGCCATTCCTGCAAGTCATAGTAAACCTATATATATGTATATATATAGATAGATAGATAGACAGACAGATAGATAGATAGAGAGATAGACACAGAAAGATATAGATATACATTAGATATATATACGTGTGCGTGTGTGTGTGTATATATATATATATATATATATAAATATATATATATATATATATATATATATATATATATATATATATATATATATGTATGTGTCCACTTTGTAATTTGGAAATACTGAAATCTCAAAATTAAGTATTTTGAAACCACAAAGTCGAAAACCCAACCACAACTCACAACTTCGAAAACACACAACCGCAAAATTCAAAATCCGGTAATTACGCTACACATGCAGTACACACATAAACATGCACACATTCCCCCCACAATCAAACAAACTCATCTAAACTACATATAAGCAGGGGGGCAAGCCCCCCTGCACCCCCCCATGTGGGGGGGCTGTGCCCCCACTGTCCCTATGTATATATTCTAACTCCGAGATCACACAAACAGAAACACAAATGAAACTCTCACACACACACACACACACACACACACACACACACACACACACACACACACACACACACACACACACACACACACACACACACACACACACACACACACACACACACACACACACACACACACACAGACATACACACACATCTTACAGTCCTTCAAACACACACATAACAGTCACAACACACACTTACACACACTAAACCCCTAGCCAACATACTTACACACACAAACTTACCAAAATTAAACCTAAACATCCACACACCGTACCAACGGAAGCAGAAATTCAAAAAATCCGTGCTTTGGAATTTTGAATTTCACGCTTCTGCCAGTTTTGGAAATATGAGTCTGCGGCTTTGTAAGTTCGAAATACTGCAATTCGAGATTTCAGTATTTCGAATTTACAAAGTGGACCCATATATATATATATATATATATATATATATATATATATATATACACAAAGAGAGAGACACACACTGTCCATATTGCTGTGGTACATTAAGCCCATCAATCCTCCCCACAAAGGAGCAAAGATGGCCAGCAAGTATAGTATGTCCAGCCTACAGTTGACAACTTCAGGAAATAGTCTCCAGCAAAACAAAAACACCATTGTCAACTATCTTCTGCATGATTATCAACTGTGGCTGACTTTGTACATGGCATACCTTTGGTTTCATAGGTCTGTACACACAGGCAGACACTCTGAGTATTTATAAGAACAGAGATAATTGGTACCAAATGTAGTATTGTTCATATAAGACTAGACTGCCTGCAGGCAGAATCCACCAGTGATAGAAAAGCTGCATTTTGTGGCAAGCACTAAGGCAAAAATATTCTGTCTTCTGTGCCCTGCAGTGGTGTTACTGCATAAAGCAACAACATTACTTAGTGTGTGGGTATATAACAATTTGAGATGCAGCTAGTGACAAACAAACCACATATATCTAAGACTTCACATCATCTCCCCCTCAGTTTTTGTACACCTGTATTACATAATGCTGCTGTATACCACACTTTTATTTTTTGTGAAATGTCCTCCTTCAGTCATTAACATTCAGATGTTTAACCCAAGGCAACTCATGACTTACTAACACACCTGACATGACAACACTTGAGTCCAGCTGTAGCTTGCAAATGTTACCACACACTTAAATACAGCACATTGCTTAAGCAGTTTTACAAAGCAGTGCCTTCTGGGGGAAAGCAACTAAGTGCAACATTCAATCTTACCTCACAAAGAAGAACCAAACACCCTTGGGAACATGGGTTGAACTTGGCTAGGCTTGTAAGGGCCCTGGGAATATTAGCCTAGTAACCTCCTATGATCCTATGAAATGAACGTCCTGATGAACAGTTTGAGTACCAGGGACTACAAATTGTTAGACTTCATGTTGGTAATTTTACATAGAGTGATTAGGCTCTTAACCACAGACAGGCTTATATGGCTTACATTTGAGCTTATAAGCATCATAGTTATACTAATGGGGTATTAACTAATGAGTGTTACTGAACTGGTGTGCCTATGCATCATGCCTGTGAACTAGTCTTGCTAAGGGGCTGTCTTGGTCTTATGCATGTGCATGAACACCTGCACAGTGCACTGAGCATGTGTGGGCAGATTAATGACCCCAAAAAAGATATTTTACAACACATGCTGCTTTCGTAGCAGACTGAGGTGACAAAGATAAACCTCCTCTCATAGTTTGTTTTTCTGCACTCAGTATACACATGTAATGCCATCTTTCACACATTTATACCAGCCAGGCATGCTAACATTTTATGCACTATATTATGGATACCCACTGCAACTTGTGCTATTGAGATACTCTGTGTTGTGTGATGTGAAAAAAAAAGTTGATGGGCATGACCACAACAGGCAGCCATAATTCTCTGGAATAAGACATGCTGAATTCCATGGCTTCTAAGGACACTGCATGTGGCATGGTGCCACAGTGGTGCAGTATGTAATCTAAAACCTTCCTATCATCATTATCATCATCATCATCATCATCATGATCATCATTAGTATCACCAACCCCCTTCTTCCAATGTTCTACATGGGGTCAGGCAGTCAAGTCAACTGTTGCTATCCCTCTCAGTTCAATGCCACTCTCCCACCTTTTTTGACAGTCATGCCTGATTGACTATTTCAGGTTTTCTCTCACATAATTCATTCATCTCCTTGTTAAATACCATTTTTCCTCCTTCTTTCTTACTGTCTGCCCCAAAAGTTCACCACCAGATTGTCTTCTACTTCCCTGAGCATGTGCCTGAACCCCCATAATCTGTTCTCTTTGACTTTCTCTGCAATTGGAGATACTTTGGCTTCTGCTGTAAGGTCCTCATTTATTCATCTGTCCCACAGTGTGCATTCTACCACCCATGTCAGGTTCAGTCCATCACCTCTAGCTTCCTCAACTGTTCTGCCTCTACAGCTCATGTTTCTGTACCATACAGTAGTACTGGTTGCCCCACTGTTTTGTACACCTTACTTTTCAGCTTCTTTGGCATTGTTCTATCATTCACTGCTCCTGACACTCTATGCTAGTTGGCTGCCGCCCCTCTGATTTTAGCTTTGACCTCCTCATTCAGACTTCCCTTCTCAACCAACCCTGCCAGATACTTGAAGCTCTTACTCTGTTCAACTATTTTCCCTTCCATCTCATTTCTCAGCTTCTCTAAATTTCCCCCATTTGGTGCCTTACAACTGTCTTATCTGTACTTAGTTTCATCCCATGTGCCTTCAGCTTTGCTTTCCATTCACCTATCCTTTGCTGAAGCTGCTGCTCAGAGTTCGGCTGTAATGCCACATCATTTGCACACAGCAATTTCTTTGATCTGTCCTCTCTGACCTGTTTGCTAATGTAGTCCATCACCAGTATGAACAGCAGTGGACTCAGAGCTGAACCCTGATGCACACCCACTCCTACTATGAATAGAGGATCCATACCTCTCAACCTCTTAGTGCAAGAAATCTGGACAAAGGCAAACATAATGAGGGGACTAAGGACAAAAACAGGGACAATTTTTTAATATTGATCTTATAAACTTAGAAAGTTGATAAAATAACAGGTTTTGCAATAACATGCATTTTCTGAAGGGTATGAAGTCTGAACCTCAAATGTCCATAATTATTTGTTGACTTCAGTACTCAATCATTGACCAGAAAACAACACATTTTAAGAGGAACAGACCAAAATATGAGGCAAAAATCTGAACATTTTGCAAAAATCTTCTTTGTGAGTCCAAACACTAATCGTAGTTGAGTCATTGGGTCTAAAATATTCCTATATCTGCTGCCTAATGACCACCAGGAAGGCCTGCTTGGGGACTCTGTTGAAGGTTGAATGCCTGGCACAGTTTTGTCAGGATGGTGTCTGATGCCACTTGCATACCAGCTCTGGTGGGCATTGTAGGTACCACTACATGACCTGCAGAAGTACTAGCTTCACTTTCTTAGCTATTTGGAAGAAGCAGTCAAAGCAAGAGTACTTAAGATGTATTGATTTGATCTGCAAGGCCATGGAATGTATTATCATGGAACTTATAAACAAAGACATTGGCAAACTTAAAACACTGGACCCCATCCAGTTTGGGTTTGTGAAGGGCCGATCTTGTCTCCTGAACCTGATTGACTTCTTCGAATCAGTCTCCAGAGCTGTGGACAATGGTAAGGCAGTCCACACAGCCTATCTGGACCTCGCCAAGGCCTTTGACACCATCCCCCACTCTGGAATCATAGATAAACTTACTAAGCTGGGCATTAATCCTTACGTCACTCGATAGGTTGACAACTGGCTTACTGACAGAACCCACACTGTAAAAGCAGCTGACTCCAAATCCAGCTCCAGACAAGTGACAAGTGGAGTACCTCAGGGTTCAGTCTTGGGACGTCTCTTGTTTGGCATCTACTTCTCTGAAGTACAGGCCAACACTAAAGGACTCTAACAAAGTTCACAGATGACTGCAAACTGGGAGCCATTATTGAATCGCCAAATGATGTCGATACTCTACAAAAGGGCCTTACAAAAACAGTTGCTTGTTACCATAGCCATGAACTCAAGCTCAATGCCAAGAAATGTATAGTTACCCCTTTGGGAAAAAACATGTACCCATGAATTACTATATAGGTGGCAGTACACTAAACACAGAAAGTGTGATAAGAGACTTAGGGACACAGGTGGACAGTGGTCTCACCTTCAATAACCACATTGCCACAACAGTCAGGAAATCCTTCTATGTGGCACACCTCATCACTAAGGGCTTTTCATCCAGAAAAAAGGAAGTCATTGTCCCACTGTACTCATCCCTCATTAGACCCCATTATAGAATACAACACCCCATTTGGTATGTACCTCTCAAGACATCTGCAACAACTGGAAAGGCCACAGAAATACCTCACTAAAAGAATCACAGGCCTAAAGCAGATGCTGTATACTGACCACCTTAAAAAACTCCAGCTATACTCTGTTGCATATCGTCTACTCCAAGGCAATCTCTGCTTAACATACAAGGCCATGTCAAACCTGGAGCTGTTGGACATGCTACACTTAAAGAAATCCCAGTCCCTCAGAGCCACACGCTCCATGGATCCAAACCTTGTCATCACAATAAACAAAACATGCTGGAGGGATAGGTTCCTGATCCAGAAATTCCCCAGACTCTGGAATAGACTGCCCATACATGTTAAGCAGAGCCCCTCTTTGGACCTCTTCAAAAGGAACCTTGATGACTGGATGGGAGGAAGGAAATTCACCCCAGGGATCATGTCAGTCTCCCTGCTAGACATGGGTCCAGGGAAGTAAATAGTGCGGGAAGAAATAGCCAGGGAATTGTTATGGCTAGGCTTGTATAGGCCCTAGTGCTAATAGCCTAGTACCAACCTATGAACCTACGATGTATCGTAAACATCTGTGCAGCCTATACAGACATAAGTATCAATCCTGCATAATAAAATATTTGTAGTGCATATGTTACTGAATGATACATTTTATTTTACAGCTCCAGCAGCCATACAAGAGAATTATAATCTATACTGGAGGATGATTAAAAGGATGTGTATTACTAAGTTTATTTCTTGAAATTAAATTATGATAAGAAATTATTTTACTGAGTTAGGTAGCTGACAGCAGCATAGCTGTGGGTCACCCTGGGCTGGTAACTGTGTGTATATTTAGATGTACAGGTATTCGTAGTGCAGTTTGGATGCTATTCAGACTGTAGAGAATACAGTTGTTTTGATTGTCTGTATGTCAGTTGGCATTTTGATTCCTGCACCTCTGAACTGTTAGGCAACAAGATAGATAAAGAAAGGCCACAGATTCATCATAATGTCACAGGATGTTAAACATATTTTAGTAATCAAACCCACAGTTGTCACAGGTACAGCTACACGTAGCAGGACTTCAACCTATGTCCACCCTGTTCAGATAGCACAGGCACAGCTATACATAGGTTCATAGGTAAGTATTAGATTAGCTGCCCTTGTGGGCCATTTTAATCCCAGCCAATTTCCCTTTTTTGTGCTTGTAATAACCTATCCTATTTGGTTACAGATTGACCTTACCCATCCCATGGTCAATAATATTACGTTCCCCCTAATGAAAATAACTGGGATCATAAATTAGATAATTTGAGGGGACCTATGCATAGTATAATGCATTTAAGAGCTGTCTCTGTCCATTAGTAGTACAGGGGACACTCCTGGGGTAAATTTTCTGTTTCCCATCCATAGATCTAAATTGTGCTTGAATCTGGACATGGTTGAACTTTGTTTTATGTGGATGGGAAGTCTGTTCCACACCAGCGATATCTTCTGTGAGATATAACTGTCCCTTCAAACTGTTCTGTTGATTTTCCAAAAGAGGTTTAGATCCCGAGACCAAGTATTTCTGATGCCATTTGACTTGCTGATGTGCAGTAAATCCATCAGTAATGGGTCAGAAGATGCCTTGTATGCCAGACACAGGTCGTCTCTTAGCAGTTTGTAGGATACTGAGTAAAGTAACAGGGCTTTGAGACAGTCCATGTAGGACATGTATTTTAGACCTTATATCTCTATGGGTGTTCCAGTTGTTGCATATGTCTGTACAGATACATGCCAAAGGAGACATTAGATTCAATGACTGGTCTAATGAGAGCTGAGTAAAGGGGGATTTAGACACAATTAGCTGTGCAATATAGAAGGATTTTCTTACAATGATAGACAAATGTTGGTCAAAGATTAGGTCTCTGTCCACATAAGTTTCCAAATCCCAAACAACTGGGTCAACTCTTAGGGGTGTATTGTCAATATAGTAGTTCCCTAGGGTAGATGACTTCCCAAAGGATAGAATATTTTTTTCATTTAGTTTCAATCAATGGACGGCCGTGGTGGTGCTGTGGTTAGTGTTGTCGCCTAACAGCAAGAGGCTCTCCGGTTCGATCTTCAGCTGGGGTGTCTTCTGTGTGGAGTCTGTATGCCTTCCCTGTGGTCGTGTGGGTTTCCTCCAGGTGCTCTGGTTTCCTCCCACATCCTCAAAGACATGCTGCAAGTGGATTGGACATGTTAAAATTGGTCCTAGGCATGAGTGCATGCGTGTATGTGCCTTCCATGGAAGGTTGGGTGCCGGGCTGGCAACTCAACACCATAAAACTCCACTGCCAATCATGAGCAGAAAAGGTGATCTGCTGTGGCAACCCCTAACCGGGAAAAGCTGAAAGAGAGAGAGAGAGTTTCAATCAATGATTTTGGCACCAGTTATTTATTTGAAACAAACTTTCCTGCAGGATAGCTAAGTCATCTGGGGATTCAATGACTGTTCCTAGCTTGCAGTCATCTTCAAACTTATTCAGCCAGCATCCTTTGATATTGGCTTTTACTTCAGAAAAGTAGATGCCAAACAGAAGAGGTCTCAGCACAGAGCCCTGTGGGGCTCCACTGGAGACTGTTCTCTTTGGGGAGGTAACTTCTCTTATTATGATTATCTGTATATTATCTGTAAGCCAATCAGCAATCCAGACATAGGGATTTCTTTCCAGTTTATTTAACTTATCTACTATGCCTGGCTCGAATATTGTGTGAAAAGCTGATGTGTGTACCATTTTGCCATCATCCATTGCTTTGGTGACCTTTTCAAAAAATCCACCAGGTTGAGTAAGCATAACCTTCTCTTGCTGATTCCAAACTGAGATGGATTCAGTATTCGGAGGTTTCCTGTGTCCTGATTGATTAATTCCATGAAACATCTTTCCACGTTGTTGCATATGAAGCTGTTTCACTTCAACCTGTGTCCACTCTACTTAGCACATCATAGCATACAGACTTTTTACATCACACACACTGCAGTCATTCAGACAATAGTGTTATACAGCAATACCTGTATATTTGTGTGATGTCATTCACTACATTTTTTGGCCAGGTTTCTGAGGGAGGTAGAGCATGGAATACTTACAGAAAGGTGGCTCTTTTGTTGATATTTACAATTACAGGCCAATAACCATTCTGTTCCCCTTATCCAAAGTCTTACAAAAATGTGTCTGATATCAACTACTTAAATTGTTTACCACAAACAACTTACTAAGCCCCTACAATAAAGTTTCCAGCCACATTATAGCACTACGACACCTTTACTCAGCTTTGCTATCATCTAACAGTAACAGGAAAATGGAAACGTATTTAACATCATTTTCCTTGATTTGTAAAAAGCTTTTGCCATTATGTCTCAACTAAAAGTACTCTACAAACTCTCTTCCCTAGGACTACAGCAGTCACCTCTCACCTAGTTCAACAGAAACCTCAGAGACAGACTTCAAGCTGAAAAACGGGAAAATGACATTTCTCCATTTCTCTCAATGTGTATACAGGTGCCTCAAGAATTAATTCTCACTCCCTTGATATTCAATGTTTTCAGAAATTACCTACATCCTGCAAGTAAACATGATACCATTATTCAGTTCTACACTCTTCCGCATTGCTAAAAACTTAGAACATCTTCAAAGCCAAACCTAGGAATCCTTCAACTCCATTGGGTCTCTAACTCTGACTTACTATTAAACCTTACTCCCTGTCCAGGAGTCTTCACTGACAATGACAAACTCTTACTGCACCCAGCTAAGTCAAACAATATTATTCCTCTTATCTCTCTAAAGTTTGGAATTGCATTCCCCCCTCAGTCAGATAAATTAACAACTTTAAACCCTTCAAGCTGCTATTGAAACAACACCTAGAAGGCTCATGGCTTTGCTCATGCACCACATCTGGCTAATCCCCCTTACCTATCTCATCCTGCTTTAAAATGACTCTTTTGCCAGTAATCTTCTATCATATCTTGTACTATTATGTCTATTTGGCCACATGCACTGCCCCGTACACACCTCAACTTTACATTGTTGTGCAAGTTCACTTTACCACTGTCTGGGTATTAACTTTGTTACTGTAAATACTCATTCTGATCTAATTTGAATGATTTCTGAAATCATTGTGCTGCCAGTATTATGACTATATGTTCATATGTATCTTGTGAATGCCTTTTTCTCCCTATTGTGTGCTCATACAGTTGTTATAATTTCTCATTACTGTATGCTCAAACAATTTATTACACTATATATATATATATTTATATATATATATATATATATATATATATATATATATATATATATATATATATATACATAGACACACACACACACAAACACACACACACACACATATATTGTGTGTACGTATGTATATATGTTACTTTTTCTCTATCTGTTATTGAGCTTTTCTTCTCTGACCTCTGCTGAAAGGGGTTTTCTACCCAGGCAGACTTTCCCAGTTAGCAAAAACAGTAAGTAAATAAATAGGTTCACATAGAGCCTGTGGAAAATCACACCTTTTTTTGAACGTTTCAATTACAGTTATGTTTTTCTTCTGGTCCTAACATCAAAATGGAATATAGCTTGAAACAGTCATGCATTGTTGTTGCCAGTCATTTTCTTTGGCATCTTTTTACCCTTGCTATCTGTCGATCATCAACCCCCTCCCAGGCAATTAGCTCATATATTCTCCTTCAGTATGAGGGTCATTTGGAGAGGGGCCATCATTTAGAAAGCCATCAGTACTGTTCACATATTTCTTATTTTTCCCAGGCCCTAACTGACTTGGCACCAGGGGAGGGTTGTGCAGTGGGCCATCTGCAGAGGACCTTCCTTCACTTTCACAAGGGGTGTTCCCTCCAAGTGGCCCTGCTCCTCTCCTTGGATCTCAAGTGATGGCTTCTCCAGTGTCCATCAGGGAAATCATGCCATGCAGTGTGAGAAGTAAGTGGACAAGCTCCTTGATTCTTTTCTCTCCCTGCCTGGGCTGTCTCCATTTCAGTAGCTGTTCACCAAAAGTGGGTTATCAGAGTCACAGTAAGGTTTCCATTCCCTGGTGAAACAGATCCAGGCATATCAGTCATTGCTAACTGGTGTAGACCTTTGATAAATCCAGTGATTACTTTAAAATTAGATTCACAGTTCAATCAGCTGTTTCAAGCTGGGTAGAAAGCTTTGTCACTTAGTCTGAAATTCTTCAAGCAAATGATTCAAACTCTTTAGCACATTCTTATCTGTCTGAAATACTCATTTGTCCTTTAATCTTTCAAATATCTAGTCACTTAAAGATTTAGACAATGCCATTTGCAGTACATATCTCAATATTAGAACCCACAAAGTTATATTTTACGTAATTGCCCAAAATGGGTTGGTAGTAACCAGTCATGCTTTTATTTTTAAGAACTTATTCAGTGCTTTGACAGTCATTACTTATTCTATAATTATTGATTTCACCCTTAACTGCTTGGTCAAGGATAGAATTCATGTCATTTTGTGAAGTATGTATTAAGGAAAACTTACTAGTTTATAAAAGCTGCCCATATGATGAGGGTTATATACTTTGTTTGGTTTGCCATGATTTTGTAAGAATTATACAGTTTCAAGAGAAAAAAATACATGTGTGCAAAGGGCTAATATTATAAGCAAAGTTTAATAAATATAGCCTGTCTTTAAAACACTAATTTCTGGAACATCCACATCCTCTTGTGTTGTCACGTGCTCATTTATTGTTCTCATACATATAGGCATTTCTATAATTTCCACTCAATTTGTTTGGGCATGTGTACTGGAATAGAAAAAAATGCCTTTGCTGACATGATGTTACTAAGCATAACAGAGGGCAAGGATAGCAGCCAAGAAACACACTATGAACTAGGTGACGCAATAGTTGAGCAGGTATTGTCTTCGTGCAGCATGTAGCTCCATTTTTTCTTAATCATGTCCCAGCTCCTTCATTTTGTGGCATTTCTATTGCCATGATGGGTTTTAATAAGCTTATCTTATAGGTATTAAACATCTGGGTGATCAGGTTCTAATTCCCTAATAATATCTAGTTGAAATTGTTGTTTACTGGAGGCTGTATTGAAATCTGTGCACAGCAGAATTGCTGTTTGTGTGAGACCACTGTGTACTATTTTTTGGTGTTGCTCCATTCCCTGCTGTTCTACATCCATGGAATTAGTATATTTAGTCTGGGGGCATGAAAGGCAGGATTGTAGACAGGCTTTACCCCTGCCAAAAAAAAAAAACTTCTTTTGATCTTTGCAGGTGGGATGTAGGGCTAGTAAATTGTCGGTCAAGTGTGATCTAGCAACAGTTTTACAAATGATCTTTCATCAATCATTTAGGAGAAGATTTTAATGGTCTTATACATTATCATCAATCTCAGTTTTTACATATTTTTGTCCTTCCTTTTCAAGACAATGTTAGATCTTACTTTATGATTTTTTTCTAGATGGCATATGAACTTGTGCAACCTCTAACATCGTATGTATTCTGCTTCTAGTTCTTAATTGTCCTGCTTTTGAGGCTAAATCTCATCTATATTCTGGACAAAATTAAGGAATGTTTTATTAATTCATAATGTAATGGTTGAGTGGGGATTTCAGCATGAGTGAGTGTAGTATTGTATCTTCAGGATGAATGTGTCATATTGTGAAAGGCAGAATAAAGACATCTTTACTTAAGTAGAAAGAGGAGAGGATTAACTTGGTATCAGGGCTTCCAATTATCATCTGATGGTTTATTTAAAATAATGATTCTGTAGCTGGAGTGCCTTCTGTGTGGAGTCTGCATGTCCTCCCCGCGGTCAAGTGGCGTTCGAATGACATGCGTGAATGGGCATGCCTTCGCTGAAGGTTGGGCATCGGGCTGGCAACTCGGCACCATAAAAAAATCTACTGTCAATCATTAGCGGACCGGAGTTCCGCTGTGGCAACCCCTAACCTGGAAAAGCTGAAAAGACAAACAATTCTGTGAATGGAGGAAATCATTTCTTTTGAATAATTTGGGCTATGTTTGTAATAATAATAACGGCTCACAAATAATATCACTGCTACACAGATGCACTACATAAAATATTTATTTATTATTTTACATTTGTTAACCAGGATAGTCCACTGGACACAGATCCATTTTCAGTGGAGACCCAGGGAGAAAAGCTCCACATATATGAGTAACATGTAATAAAAAAACTACAAAGTTTACAAAGTATATTTAGATACAAAATGCAGTGTGTCTTAATTAATAGTAGTATATTCATATTCAGCAGTCACAATTAGTAAAAAGAGAAATCTTACAGTGATATTTTCATTAGTCTAAAGAGATATACATACAGATATACATATATATATATATATATATATATATATATATATATATATATATATATATATAATGACCTCAATCATTGCTGGAGGGAGTCATGTTTAAACCAACAACTTCTTAAAGGTTATTGGGGTCAAAACCATAACAATCTGTTTTATTATATTGTATGTATTTCTACAGTAATAGAATATAGACCTATCTGCTCCTCTTGAGGTGTGAGATAGTTAAGGTGGTGTATGATCTAACATAGTGGAGGGTCTAGCCTGGTGAAGTGCAAGAGCATAGCCAGTTATTAGTGAGATGCAGTTTTAATGCTTTTTTGAACTGTATAGGTTGGGAGGGTGGCCTAATGGTTAAGGTGTTTGCCTTACAAACACAAAGTGCAGGGTTTAAGGCTCACAAGGGATAATTGGCTAGGCTTAAAATGGCTTGCAAGGGCAGTTAGCCTAGTACTAATCTAAGTTGGGAGGGTGGCCTAATGGTTAAGGTGTTTGCTTTACAAACACAAGGTTCAGGGTTTGAGTCTCACAAGGGATAATTGGCTAGGCTTAAAATGTCTCACAAGGGCATTTAGCTTAGTACTAACAAAGCGAACAGAGCGATCTCTTCCTATTTAGTGATAGTGGGAGGGTGGCCTAATGGTTAAGGTATTTGACTTACAAACACAAGGTACAGGGTTTGAGTCTCACACGGGATAATTGGCTAGGCTTAAAATGGCTCACAAGGGCAGTTAGCTAGTACTAATCTATGAACCTATGAACCTATGAAGGATGTCATAGTAGTTATGTTATAGGATAGAGCATTCCATATTTTGGATACATAATTAGAAAAGAGGGCATCTCCTGCTGTATTATTTGACTTAGTTACTGTGAGAATAAGTTTGTTACTGGAGCAAAAAGTTCTGTTATTGGTGTGGAGGTGAAGTAGGCTTTGCAATTCAGGGTTTTTTCTGGTTGATATAAAATTGTATGGGCCAGAGAAAGTCGGTTGTAATGCAGGAGTTGAGGAAGTTACAGCCAGTTGAGCAGCTTCAAGGATGAGCAGTGGTGAGATCTAAATGGGGAGTCAGAGGCAAATCTAGTTATTTTGTTATACAGAAGTCAAGCTTAGCTACGTCTGCTTTTCTAAGGTTGGTGAGAATAGGTGAGGCATAGAGGAGGGCTGAAATAAGTTGAGTGTGAGATATAGTAGCTTTTGTTTATTGGGTAAGGAATTGTCTATTGCTATAGAGCACACCTATTTTTTGTGAACTTTCTTGATGGTCTGGGAAATATGAATATCAAATCTTAGATTGTTATCAATCTCAATGCCCAGGAGTTTGGTGTGCTCTGTGGGAGAGATAGTAGTTTTGTTACTGGACATGTTATTAAAGGTAGAAGTTGATGAGGTGGACATAGTGGGTTTAAAGAGTAGTAGTTTGGTTTTAGCAGGGTTTAGGATGAGTTGGATATCGGATAGCCATGTTTCTATAAAGAGGAAAAATTCCTGAGTTAATGTGTGAAGTTCCTGTAGTGAGGAAGCTGCACAAATTAACATAAAATCATCAGTGTATTGGATGACAGATGCTTTAGGAGTGGAGGAATGAAGCTTATTGGTATAGAGGGTGAACAGCAGAGAGCCTAAAATAGAACCCTGGGGAACACCAAGATTAACTGGGAGAAGGGGGGAGAGTTCTTGTTTCCAAAAGATTGCTTGCTGGCGGCCAGCTAAATAGCTCTGGAACCAGGCTATGGGGGCAAGAGAGAGTCTTAATTCAGACAGTTCTTTGATAAGAATGTCATGTCTAACCATATCAAAGGCCTTTGAGAGGTCAAGAAAAGTGGCAGAAACAAATTTACCAGCATTTCTTTGAGAGTTTACTGTATTGAAGGAGGACAATAAGGCAGTGGTGGTACTATGGAAGTGTTGGAAGCCATGCTGGGTGTTTGATAAGAGCCTGTGTGTGTGCAAGTAGTGAATCATTTGGAAGTGTATGCACTTTTCAAACAATTTTTGCTAGAGGGGATAGAATTCCTATAGGTCAGTAGTTTGTAAGCTCTGTGGAGTTACTTCCTTTATGCAGAGGAATTATATGAGATATTTTCCATATCTCTGGACTGCGGTGGTGGTGCTGCGGTAGTGTTGTTGCCTCACAGTTAGACGTTGCCTGTTCGATTCTCAGTTAGAGCGTCTTCTGTGTGGTGACATGCATGAATGGGCATTCCTTCATTGAAGGTTGTGCGTTAGGCCCGGCAAGCCAGCATATAAAAATCTTCTGCCAATTATTAGCGGACCGGAGTTCTGCTGTGGCAACCCCTAACCGGGAAAAGCCGAAAGACACAAAAAAATTTCTATATCTCTGGAATGGTGGCTTCTGAGAGGGATCTGTTCATTAGAATGGCTATAGGGTAGGCCACTGCATTGGCAGCAATTTTTAAGAATTCCCCTGGTAATTTGTCAGCAGCCAGAGTAGTGGGCTTAAGTTTTTTGAGGTACTTTTTTATCTACATGTACAGTAAATATCCAGTGTAAGGTTAATAGGAACTGAGGTCCTGAAATAAATAGACAAGGAAAAGGAATAGAATCTCCTCTCCGCCCAAACACTGTTTTCAAATCACAGATCCTTTAATCCTGAAAGGACCTTTTTCATTTTTTTTGTACCTTCAATAGATCTGTCTTAAGGAAAGATGCCATTACAGAAGAAAATAAAAGCTTAATGTTAAACTAATTCACAGTTATCATATCTTGTAATATCAAATCTGAAAATTAAATATTTAGTTTCTACCTGCAAGCATTTTGTTGTGCTGGAGTGTTGCATTGTGAGTCCCTCTCTAGCAGGATATGATATATTACCTAAATAAATTAATACGTATTTGTAATGGGTGTGTCTCACAATCCACAATCACAAAGAAATAGAACATATAGCACTGAGTACATAATTGCAAATCTACAAAACAGAGAAAGATCAAATCTCAAATACAGGCAGCATAAAATCATATATTTAAATAATGGCACAAAGTGAAAAATACTGTACGTTTTTGTGGGGAGGCAAGCTCTTTTCCTACATCTGTCATGCATAGCTCTCAGCTCTCCATCTCCTAAATGAGGAACACTATCTTTCATAATGTGGAACAAATGGGCAAAATGTGGAATACTTACTAACAACTTCAACTAGGAAGCTCATGTAATGGTTAAAATGTGATATTTTTACTTAAAGAATAATTATTTTAATAAATTAATATGATACAGTTCAATTTGCCATGAATATAAGTTAATAAAATTGCTAACACTGAATGTGTGACAGACCCTTTCAATTTGGAACTTTGAGGAACATGAACTTTTTAAGATCCCAGTAATGAGGTAAACTTGAGAGGTATGCTGTCATCAGTTCATAGGTTCATAGGATGCTACTAGGCTATTGGCCTGAGGGTCTTTACAACCCTAGCCATTAAATCCCAATATAATACTAGATGAAAGATATCACCTACATCCAAGGTTTTCCTAGCAAGGACTACCCATGTGTAGGAGAGAAGTCGAGGCAATCCCCAGCAAAAATTTATGGTTTCCCATCCAGTCTTCCAGGTTGCACTTAAACAGGTTCACGGAGGTGCTCTGCTTCGTATGAATTGGAAGTCTATTCCAGAGGAGTGGCAACCTCTGAGAAATCTATTTGTCTCTCCAGCAGGTACTGTTTATGTCACAGGCTAGATTGAGGTCCCTGGAACGGGTGACTCTAGTCTCATTTGATCTATGGATATGCAGCATTCCCATTAGATTTGGGTCACAGATAGCCCTGCAAATGAGGAATAAGACACCTCTAAGTAGTCTGTACGCTACTGAATACAGTGACAGTGACTTCATTCTGTCCATGTAAGACATGCTGGAGACCCCAAATTTTCTTAGTTAGGAATCTCTGAGGTCTCTCAAGTTACTGCAGGTGTCTGGTATGGTAAATACCAAAGGCAGCATTATATTCAATAATAGGCCTGATGAGGGACAAGCACAGGGGAGTTATAACCTCTTTTGCTCTTAAGACAATGCCTTTGCTAATCATTTGAGTGATGTAGAATGCTGTCCTCACCACAGTACACATGGTGGTCAAAGTTGAGGTCACAATCAACTTGTGTTCCCAGGTCTCTCACTACTGAATTGGTACTTAGGATATTATTGTTTATTTTATAATCAACATGGACATTGTTTTCTTTTTTCTGAAGGGAATGATGATGCATTTTTTAGTATTTAATTTAAGACCATGGCTTTGGCACCAATCATCGGTCTGTGTTTGCCCTTTTTGAAGTACGCTGACATCGCTAGGGGAGTCAATGATAGCACCTAATTTGCAGTCATCTGCAAATCTGGTTATCCACAGCCCCTCCATTTTGGCCTGGACTTCTGAGAAGTATATGCCAAACAAGAGAGGGCCCAGCACTGACCCTTGTGGGACCTCACTGGCGACAGGTCTGCTGGTAGAGGTAAAGTCTCCCACTTTGACAGAGTGTTGTCAATGTGTAAGCCAGTTTGCAACTCACCTGACAACATAGGGATTGACATTCACCTGGGTTAGTTTGTCAATGATGCCCAAATGTGGGATTGTGTCGAAGGCCTTAGGTAAGTCAAGATAGGCTGTGTGCACAACTTTGCCTTCATCTGTGGCTCTGGTCACATTCTCAAAAAAGTCCACCGGGTTTAGCAAGCATGACATGCCCTTGACAAAACTGAACTGGGATGGATCCAGGGTTTGTAGGTCACCTATATCTTTATTTATGAGGTCCGTGAGGATTTGTTCCATTGCCTTACAGATGAGGCTGGTTAAACTTATGGGGCTATAGTTACCTTGGTCTGTTGACAAGCCGCTCTTGTGGATGGAGGGAAATAACAGTTGTTGTTTTCCATTCAGTGGGGACAAAGCCAATACTCAGGCTGTGGTTGAATAAAGTGCCTAATGGAGTAGCTAACTCTTGTTTTAGAACATTAAGAATGCAGCCCAAAATTCCATCTGGTCCTACGGAGGATGTATACTTAGCCTTGGAGTGATCATTGATGACTTGCTCTTTGGAGATGCAGGGAGGAGGAGATATTGACGACATGGTTTGTGGTATGCTTAGGGGGATTGGGGGGGTGACATTTTTACCAAACTTGTCTGCTAGCAGGTCTGCAATTTCTACAGGGTCAGTGTGTGTGATGCCATCCACAATTAGTTCAGCACACATCTGAGTCCTACCTTTTAGGTTGTGGACGTAGCTGAAGAAAGCCTTATGGTTATCATTGGCTATGGTTGCGAAATTTTTCTCATAGTTGCTCTTTGAAAATTTTACAAGTTGTCTTATTTGCTTGTTTAGGTTAAGGAGGGTGCTCTTCTAGTTCTGGGATCTCACTTTTGTATTTTTAGACAGCAGCTTCTTTTGCTTATTGTATAATTTATTAATGCAAGACATCCACCAGGTTGTTTTTTTTTTCTTGAGGATCTTGCTTTAATCCTATGGCTGTGTCTATACATTTGTGTAGATATTTATACAGGGCATCAGTGTATACTTTAGTATAGACATCAATGCCATCTGTGGAAACTGGAGCTTGGAAGTCAATTATACCTCCCCTTAGGAGGGTATAGTTAGCTTTGGTGAAGTTTTTTATCCTGACTTCTCCTTTGGGGAGTTCTGGTGCTAGTGCTACTTCAAAAATGATTTATGGTCAGATTTAACCAGTGTGGGCCTTACACTTGAGTATCTGCATTGGTCACTCATACTGGTGAGGACCAGGTCTAGAATATTGGAGCCCCATGTGGGGTGGTGCATTATTTGTTCCAAGATATTTGAGTTAACAAAGTCCAGGAACTTTTGTGCGAGTGAGTTTGGAATCATATAAGTTTCCCAGTTAATGGAAGGATAGTTGAAGTCACCCATGACTAGGGTGTTAGGTTGCACCTTATTTGTCCCAAGTAGGTCTAAATAAGCTGTGCGGGCATCTTGGTTTATGGAAGGGGACCTGTAGCTGACGATGACATGAAGGGATCTTACCCACAGTAATTTGGGTGAAAATGTGTACCCTCACACTTACATTCCTTAAATAATGCAACTGTGAGACTGCACCACTTTGCAGTAAAGGAAACATTTAGTTTTCCTGCAAAACTGAGTTATGTCTATTCTCTGATGTGGTAAGAGCTTAATAAATAGCAGGAGATATCTGCAGCTTTGGCAGAAATGGCTATAAGGGGTTTGCCTTCTTTAACCCCAGTGTTATAATGCCATTTTCTTTTTCTGTTATGTTATTGTACCTAATACTGAAAAAAAAAATCCATAGCTACTCCATAAACAACTTCTGTGTTCCCTTTTTCATCTAACATATTCTTGATCATTTTTTTACACTTCTGTACTTCCGTAACAAATAAAAGAGAGTCATTTTTGAAATAACACTCCTTAAAAGCTGAAATGCTTTCAAGTTACCACTCCCTAGTCTAAGGAAAAAGTCGGTGTGTGATGTGTACTATTAGATAGGCATCTAATGCTTGTCAGCATTTTTCCATGTATAGATAAAGATTGTACAGCATTCTGTTCCCTGATAGAAAAAAAGTAATGCATTTCAGGACTGCACTTTAGTTCTGGATTCAGATAATTGCATTTGAACAAAACATACCCTGTTAGACAGAGTTAATGTGTTGCAGGACTGCATTTTAGATCTACATTTTGAGCTTTAAGGATTATGTATGTTAATGTTTTTTTGAGCCAGTATTGTCTCCTCCAGTATATACTAGACTCATCTGTAGCACATTTGTAGAAAGAATAAATTCATGATGGCTCATTGGTTAAGACCCTGCCTCACAGTTCCGGGTTCAGTTCCAAATTCAGGTTACTATCTGTGTGAAGCTCTCATGTTCTTGTATACAAGGGTTTTTTCCATATAGTTTGATTCTTCCCACCTATAATAAAGCATGCTGTTTGACTATCTACTCTAATATGTCCACATATTTATACTTATATTTATACTTGCACTTGTGGCCTAGGTCATTGCTGAAAAAGGATCATTGGGTCCATGATGGGCTGCTCACTTACTTTGGTAATGAATGAATGAATAAATTAAAAAAAAATGTAAATTAAAACCTTCTTTTCAGATACTTCAAGTTCACTGTCTAAGCCATTCCTACAACATTACAAAGGCTATTCATCCTTCTTGGTCCTTAAATTCTATCTTATCTTATGTTCCAATTTGTAAGCATGAAAGGGTTTTTTTGGCCGTAATCTCCCCCTTGCATGTTTAGCTCCACCCATAACCCCCATAAATGCAGTTACTCCCTTTATTTGGAGAGACCAATGAAATTTTGCCATAAGCCTACAATAGGTGGTCCCTTCATCTCCAATGAAAGCTTAGCTTAACAGACTTGTCTATCAAGTTTGTGCCCTCTATTCAGGGGAAACAGTTGGAGGATGGGTCATCAAGTATACAGGTTGTCATGGTGGAGATTTTTGAGCATGCAGGGGAGTGGAAGTTAAACATGGGGCAAGGTGGAGTCCAATTTCAGACACTTCACAAAATCCAGTAACCACTTACCCAAGCCCCCCTACTACCAAGAAGAGTAGCTTGCCTTTCAGGTGGGAAAGTACTGTAATAAGTAGCCTTAATCCCTCTCTAAAGGATGGACAAACCAAAAGCCACTCATTTCCCACCTTTCCTGCCTGACTCAAGTCATCTAGGCCATAGTCAAGGCTGCATCCCTGTACACCTTAGAGATGGGAGTGGGATGATGCTTTGAGCCTTTTAATGTATGAAACGTTTCTATCACACTATAACAGAATAACCACTATCTTTGATTGTTTCCAAAATATTTTTCTTTTGACATTTCTAATGGCACTACCTTAATCTGTCAAATTGTCTACTCCATCTGCTTGCTTTTTCATGTTGTTTTCTTTTTGGTCTCTCTTGATATAGCACACTTTGCCTAATTTTCATCTTATAGTTCTCTTAACATTCAGGGTCTTAATGGCATCAGTGGGACATATCTTCTAATATTTCCAGTGGCACATCCCACATATCTGCTCAAAATAAATAAATAAACAAAAATAAACAAGTAAATACAATATGATTACTTACACATGTCTCTATCTGTAGCTTGTTGCTCTGTTGGCTTACCTCCTACAATACCATTCTCATACCTTCACAGGCCACAACACCCCTTCTCAACACACCCACTATTTACAAGGATGTACAGATACTGTGATTGTATTCTCCATATACTTCACTTTGCCGGATATCTTTTATTTTCTCTCTTTACATTAGCAGTAATTTAAAACCAGTTTCTTAACTCTGCTCAGTGATACTGAAAATATTATTGATCTTGTGTCAGCCTTTAACACAACTGCCTCCTTTAATTGTGAACACATGCTAATCTCCAAGATGGCTGCCTGTGATCTAATTCTAACAAGTGCTAATCTCCAAGATGACTGTCTGTGATCTGATGCTAACAAGTCAATGTATGGCAGGTGTTGTTCTACAGATGTCGTGGACATCTATGAATCCTTCATAATGCCCTCCATCCTCTAATACATGATATGTGTCAAGGCTATTCTTAATTTAAAATTAATGAACAACGGTACTCCCAATATAGTTACTGATGTCTTGCTAGTTCAGCTTAGAGGTATGTCTGTACGAGAGACAGATCATCCATCAGTTTAACTCAAACAGTATTTCAGTTTAGAAGGTAATGAAAAAAAATTAAGGAGGACCAGGCATTGCAAATGACAGAAGTGAAGAAATAAAACACAAAATTAAAGTATGAAACAAAAAATCCCAAAGCTTAAGTTGAACATTTTGAAACAAAGTTGAACAGGAAGCATTTAAAGGACAAGGGTCAAGCCCAGTGGAAAAGAGAACAGAAATGCCATGACTCAGCTAACTTGTGTCTGTATTTAAAAACATGAATGCATCATTGATTTTCTTTCTTAGTTTTAGCATTTCAGCAATTTTATCAACTTTCCTTGTAAGTTATTGTGCAAGCTCTTTTAGCACTCTTATGACAACTGTTTTCACTTTATCATATTAATTTATTTATTTATACACTAGCTGGTAACTGAACTGATCTATGTGATAATCACCTAACTTACATTAACATTACATAATTATGTGTGTGTGAAAATGCTTGGTAAAATCATCTAGTCATCATTAATAATTCATGTGACAGGCTGCATAATGTTGCTATAGTTATATTGTAAATTACTTTAAATAATTTGTTGTATGTAAATTTATTTGTTTGAATTCATGTAACTATTACAGTCTATAAATCAATGCAATGTTCACCACAAGTTCTTAAATTATATACATATCAAATTCACTTAAACATTGGACTTGCAACCTATGCTGATGCTGTTTGTCTCCGTAATCTAGAATTTGATCAGATGATGAATATTAGCTGTAAATTAATTTACCTCTATGTACTTGTTCTCTATTAGAGCTTTTTTTCTGTCCATGACACCATAAAAATGGTCTCTGTCAGGCTAGACATTCCTAATTGACATGAGTAAGTCAGCAAGCAAACAAACAAAAAAAAACTTTTTAATTAAAACATGAGCTATAAAATAAAGCTTTGTTGCACAGACAGCAGAAATCAAGCACGTGTATTCAATTCAGCAATATCTAATTAAGTAACATGTGTAGTGACTTCCTGTATTAGTTAATTTCCTAATACAGTAGTTGTAACAGCTGATACCAGTATTAAGAGCCATTTGCCAGATACAGTATGCAGGTAACGTAGGACTTAAGTTATTAATTGAGATGGGGCAACTTAATGATTAAACATACTAAGTTGCTGCCAAACTCTTCTTCTTCTTCTGGCTTTTCCCGGTTAGGGGTCGCCACAGCGGATCACCTGTCCACTCATGATTGGCAGCGGAGTTTTACGGTGTCGAGTTGCCAGCCCGGCACCCAACCTTCCACAGAAGGCACACACATGCTCACACCTAGGGCCAATTTAGAGTGTCCAAACCACCTACGTCTTTGGGATGTGGGAGGAAACCGGAGCACCTGGAGGAAACCCATGTGATCACAGGGAGGACATGCAGACTCCGCACAGAAGGCACCCCAGCTGAAGATCGAACCGGAGAACCTCTTGCTGTGAGGTGGCAATGCTAACCGCTGCACCACTGCGGCTTCCCAAGTTGCTGCCAAACTCTAATGATAGCTATTTAACATCCCAGAAGATTATCTAAAGGTAAACATTAAATAGGTTGCCATTTCTGAAGATATGCTCCTTTCAGTGAGCACCTTTCACGTCATTTTAGGTAAGCAGAATCCTATAACACAAATCCACAGTGTGTTCATATTCAGTCATGCTGAGAATGGGGGCAGGCAGAAATGTTAGCAATGCTATTCCAAGAATATAGGAACATATGAAAATAGAAACATACTAGACAAACAATCACAGGAACCATAAGATGCCTAGCCTTATATACCTTTAAGTATACAAGCTAAAAGTTCTTTCCACCCTTTTCAAACACCTACTAGTACTCACTTTCCAAACAGAGTATGGTTTTATGTGATAATCCTGGTGTATATCTGTGTTTTTCCATCTAGTCATCAAGCTTTAAAGATAAATATTGAAGTACTTTGTCGGAAAGTAGTGATAACGTATTCCATAGGCTGGGAATATGCTGAGTTAGAAACCTATCCCTTCAGTGAGTCTTATTTATTTTGGGTATATATTTAGACCCTTAGTGTGAGAATCTGCATACCCAGTAGTTTTGTGAAGAAATAGGAGGTCAAAAATGACTGGGTCTTTCATGGCTCAAAACGTGAGACACAGGTCACCTCTCAGCAACCTCTAGGTTGCTGAGTATAAGGGGAGTTGTGCTAATCCATAGTAGTTTAAGGATTTAAGACATTTAATTTTCTTTGTTAGAAATCTTTTGGGACTTTCCAGTTAAGCAATAGGTCTGATAATGGAAGAGTACAGTGGTAGAATGAATTCTTTGCATCTTGAAGATATTATCTTGGAAATTAACTAGGCCAGATAGAAGGATTTCCGGACTATGATGGAAACATTATGATCAAATGAGAAAGAATTATCCACATAAGTACCTAGAGATCTTATGAGTGTAGCTATCTGAAAAGGAATTCCATTTGTAGGATATGAGGTGAGAGCACCTTTTTTGCCAATCACTACTATGCTTCACTCTTTTTCATTTGGTTTGAGAGTACCTCTCAACTGTACAGATTTTTGCATAATGTCCAGATTTTTCCCTCATATTTTTGGTCGGTTTCTTATAAAATTCTGTTTTTCTGGCAAATTGTTGGTAAATCATTGAGGGTTGATGTCATTATATAATGAGAGACATTTGAGTTTCAGACTTCATACCCTTCAGAAAATTCATGTTGATGCAAAACCTGGTAACCCTATCAACTTTCTAAGTTTGTAAGAGCAATATTTAAAAAATGTCCCTCTTTTTGAGCCTTTGCCCCCCCCCCCATTATTTATAGCCTTGACCAGATTATTTTCCTAAAAGGTTGAGAGGCATGTTTGAGACTATTTTTGATTCACCATGTATTTGCATATTCCAGATTTTGCTGGAGCGGTTTTGTGTCAATAGATGAATGGATAACAGTGCCCAAATTGCAGTCCTCAGCAAATTTCTGAGTTATTTTCTTTAATATCTGCAAAATAAATTTCAGGCAGGAGGGGGCCCAGAACTGATCCCAGTAGCACTGCACTAGTTACAATTTTACATTCAGAGAGAACCAGCAACTTTCACAACTTGGATCTGTTGAACAGTTGGTTTGAGATCCAGCAGCCAATATAATTTAAGCTTGTCTAATTTTTCAAAAATATCAGCATGGGGAAAGTGCAACTGCCTTGGGCAGATCGAGATAGGCACTGTGCACAGAACAACTGCTGTCCACAACCTCTGTACCTTTTCCAAGAAGCTTATTAGATTTAGGAGACAGGACCAAGCCTTAACAAAAAACAAACTGATCGGGGTCTAGGTCAGTTAAATTGCCTATGCTTGCATAAATAAGTTATGTTATAGTATGTTGCATGGCTTTGCATATAAAGCTAATGAGGGTAATAGGTCTGTAATTACATGGGTGTGTAAAGGGGATACCCTTTTGTAGGGTATCCCACCTATCTTCACAACAGTGATTCTCCTCTTCCTTTGGACCCATATTTGGACCCTCTGTTTGAATTGGTTTATGTTTGTTTCAACCCTAAGACTGCCAGGTAATGAAGTCCAAAGATAAGGAACAACTCAGGAAAATGCATTCACTAGCCTACTTGGGCCTATATAATGATAAGTAGTCCAGGTGCACCTGTAGCCCACACTACACTAAGGAACATCTGCCATTCAGTGTACTACAAATGTTATCCTGGCATGACCTTTGTATCATCAAAGGGACCTTAGTGCAATGTACTCTTATTTTTGACCAACAGCCATTGCTGTGTGCAGAAAAGTGAACAATGACATTTATTTGGGACAGAAAGAGAACAAACTAGATTATCTTCAACTTGTAACCCTTTAGTATTACACTATGATGCCGTCTCACACAGGGTGTGTTTAATAGACAGTGAGTTTTGGTCATGTTATATCCTATCTGATGTCAAGTCTCTAGAGCTATGTAATTCAGTGAGAACCTCTTAGAGATGATGACTCTACTAGACATGAAGTATATTAAGTGAGGTTGATTTAACATGTTTCTTGAAGGTCATGTAACCCAAATTATTCCCCTTTAGATAGTTGAAATCAGTGACACTAACAAGCTCAGTAAAGAACTATAAATAGTACATCCTCTCTACATTACAGACATATTTTAATTTCCAGAGGATATAGTCAGCAAAACACTTAACAGCTGTTAACAAAGGTCACCTTCAGTGTTAAGTGCTTCCACTGTATGAAATGAAGGACATCATTTCCAGATCCTCTACTTTTCTTAAAGGGATAACTGAAAATATTCACTTAGACAGTATATGCCTAACAAAAAAGTCTCTCAGGGACAAATGTTTATAGAAGCATATGCCTAACAAAAAAGTGTCTCAGGGGCAAATGTGTACGGAATCTACACACTGGTTTCTGCCTTACTGGACATGTAGATGGGCTCCTTTGTCTGGAGCTGTCTCAGCGGCTGACAAGTAGAAAATAAGGCAGCCAGAATATCAGGCAACTAAGTGCCCATAAGTTCAGTGAACAACAATTTATGGATAAGAGAACAAAAGGCCTTTGGTAAGCCTCTGAAAACTGCACCCACACCTTTCAGAGTGTGGTGCAGGACCAACCAAATAGCAAATTTGTTTTCTCCCTTAGCCTAAGGAAACACTGTGCCCTGTAGAAAAAATCCAACCATTTGTATTTAATGTGCTTGCATATCTGCTCAAACATTCTGCAGAAGTACATCAACCTGATCAAAGAGGGAACCCAATCTTATTCTCTTTGAGTAGTCATGTGTTGCCTGCCTTCAGGATACAGAAAGGTAGGACATCATTTTAGTTGCCACTATAACTATAGTGCAGAAGGAAAGGCTGAAGATATCAGGTATATGGACAACTGCACTAAAATACTTTCAGAAACCTAAAGTTCAGATCATTATCTGATGGACTTCTGTCTTCAGGGTATTTCAAGCTGTGGTGTCTTGATATCTCTTTGGATGTTGATTAAAAATAAAAAAAAAACAAACATAAGTCATGTGCAACCCACTGCTACAAGTTCTGCCGTTGCTTGCATGGGAAGATCGTATTAAGCAGAATATCTTCCAAAAATGTTCCACACCTTTATTTGAGTTAGTACAGCCTCACCCCTTCCATGTCACACAATAAATATGGGAGATTCTTTTTCTTATTACAAGGTGATTGATTAAGTTCTACATAAAAGAATGAGTTTCTACATTGCCTGGAACTTGCAAATGCAGAATTATAACACCTCCATCTTACAAAGTTTAATAATTGCCCAGTATCATTCTTTAAAGATTAGGTAGTCATCTGCCATGATGTCCTTCCTCACATAGTCCCTCTACCTGAAGACATCCTTGAGTTAGGGAGTATTGTATTTATATCTCATACACCTCTTGATCTGTTGTTCAAACTACAAGTCCTTCTGTACTCTGAGGGACCCTAATGAACAGCTAATAAATGCAAGTGAGTGTTAATCAACTTGTACAATATTGGTTATGAAGACATCTTGACTAAAACCAGAAATGTTTCTGAAGAAAGCTTCAAGAATGGCTATTTTGGAGCACTCACCAGTCCATACTTGACTAAAACTGCAGTGGTGACTGAGGGCACTATTCATAAACACTGGTACACCATGGAGCAGGGCAGGTGTGTCACATACCCGAGTAAAATTTTTCGTAATGATTTCTAAAGGCTAGTAAGTAATAGGGCAATACATTATATGCAGTCTTTGCCCCATTCTGTAAGAACAGCACTCTGTGTATGAAGTATCCTATTCAAACTTACACCACAATCTGTGCACTGTCAGATCCCTATGTCATAATCCTATGGAACTACGGTTGCATACAATGTCATGGTGTTGTGAAATCCCACTTCTCTGATAATACATTTCCAAAATGTATGATGGTTTTATTACTGTTCTTCTGTACTGTATCACACATATGAAAGTCTCCTTATGAGTGACACTGTAATCTAGAATCCAGGAACTTGCATAGACAACAAACTGTCATTAAATCAGCAGGTATCCAGTATCACCACAAAATCCTTCCGTAATGAAGTTTTGTCTAAGTCTCAATCCTTCCTAATTCCCCTTTATCCTACCCTCATTCACTTCATCATAAAATACAATACCTCGTTTGGCATGTATAGTTATAAAACCTCTTCTATTCTAAAAGATCCTTGATTTTTAGAATTAAATAAACACTCAGGCTTGCTCAGCTAAATCTTTGAGGTCATGATGAGTTAGAACAAACTAAATGACCAGACAACAAAAATAACAACAGACTGCTGTGAGGTTGTCTGTGCTTGCCTTGTGAGATGCATTGAGCAATGCTTTTATGTGACAATACTAGTCAGTGTAAAATGATAACAATATTTAAACTTCAATCAGATGAAGTGAGGGAATCCCATGAATTGATACCAGGAATTAATGGCTACAGACATCAACTATGCCAAAGTAAACATTACTATGTCTCAAAAATCCCTGATCATTCTCTGTTTCTCTTTCCCTTCTCTTGCTTTTTCCAGTTTCTTCCTATTTCTCTTCCCTGTTACATGATGCAAGATAAAAATATGTTGTCTGTATCTCCCACATTACCTACCTCCTACCAGTATCCTCTGAACTATTATCTCACCTTAAGGGTTTTTTTGTGCCACAGCTGTATATGGCTACAATGGTTGCATACTACAGGCTTAGTATAAACCTATAAACCAACGAACCTATGTTACTCAGCATACAGAGCTGTACATCATACTAGCACTCAAGCAAAAAGTCAGCAGAACGCCTTTTCTAGATGGTAGGAAAAGCCCTACTGACAACGGAGATCCCTATGGTACAGTCAAACTTTTTACTGCAAGCAAACATGGCCTGGCCCTAAACAGTGATGCTAGCAAGCTCCTGGCAATGGAAGCTATCACAGCATCGGATCCCAATGGCAATGACCCTAGCTCCAGGGTGATGACTTAAGTCCCACTTCCATAAATAATGACTGTGATATATTTATGAATCATCATCAAGCATGTCAATGGACCACAGTGCAGCAGGGAACATCTATATATTAAAGCATGCAAAGCATACTTTTAATACATATGTGTTCTTTACTGCTTTACACTGGGATGTTACACAATGCAACTCAATACAACAGCGGCTGGGCTGTGAATGGATGTGGGAATGAATTGTGCAAGGGGGCACACAAGAGTGCACTGCATCAGGAATGCATTGCACACCACTGCTTACAAGGTGCTCCTGCGTGCAATTCCTAAATAACTGGGGTCCATTGTACAATACCATTAATAACTGCAATCCATATATGTGATTCACAAGCCTGAATGACAGCATATAGCACATAGGGACCAGAGTGCTTATACTTATCTAATACTATGTATATTACTATACATACCATAGCTACTAAACTGTATATACTACCACCCATTAATAACAATTTCTATTCCTCAAATCATTTCTGTACTGTCCATTAAAAATCAATTGAGGGCAGCATTTTTGCCATGTTCCAAAAAGTACATGCAGGTGAGAGGTGTTGGCATGTTGGGAGAACTCTAAATTGAAAAAGTCTGTCATAGGTGCTAACTTTGCAGATTACCTGTTCACATTTACATTTTCAGAATGTATGATACTCGTTGCTGCTGTCCTATATCTGCAGTGGTGCTGTTGGTGGGAGCGGGGTTAAATACAGACCACTCTCATTTTAGTCATGCTATATGGTAAGATTCACATAAAAACTCCTCAACTCCATATTCATTAGTGAAGCTAGAGTCAGCCATTGCACTTTGAATTCTCTTATTGGGCGGATGCCAGCTTCAACCATCTTATAAGGCAAAGTGCTATGAAGCAGGAGTGGTACTCAGTCAAATTATTGGACTCAGACATGGTAGGATTTATGCCAAGAGAGAT